>NW_028250784.1:0-333000 GCF_964263255.1 Lissotriton vulgaris | reverse complement strand
CATGTCAGTTGTCTGAGTGTGAGTCAATGCTGTATGTTTTGCTGTCTGGTCTGCCAGGTCGTTACCCTGGGAAACAGAATCTGTAACTTTAGTATGTGCTTTACACTTCATGACGGATATGCCTGAAGGCAGATGTATTGCGTCTAACAGTGCTTGAATGAGGGGGCCATGTTGGGTCTTGGCACCATGAGAGGTCAGAAAACCTCGTTCTTGCCATAACATGCCGAAGTCGTGTACAACTCCGAACGCATAACGGGAATCAGTGTATATGTTAACATTTCTGTTTTTGGCTAGAATACAGGCTCGGGTCAGAGCAATAAGCTCTGCTGCTTGAGCAGACAGTGTGTCAATACGATGTGTTTCTTTTACTTCGGTTTCAGTGGTCACTGCATACGCGGCCACTAATTCTCCTGTACTTGTTCTCATACATGAACCATCCACATAAAGTGTCAGGTCCGGATTTGTCAGTGGAACATCTATTAAGTCTCGTCTGGGTTTTGTTACTGCATTAATGATTTCTATACAATCATGCGGGGCTGGATCTGTCATAATTGTAGGTAACAGTGTTGCGGGGTTCAGAATGCTGCAACGTCTGATTTCTATGTGAGGCTGGAATAGCGTTAATTCGTAACCTGTCAGTCGTGCTATAGTCAAGTGTTGAGTCTGGGTTCTGTTTAAAAGAACCTCTACAGAATGTGGAACTTGTACTGTTAACTGATGCCCTAGGACAATTGAATCACTCTGTCTGATTGCTAATGCTGTTGCTGCTACAGACTTTAAGCACGCAGGGAGTGCCTGGGCTACTGAATCCAATGTACTTGAAAAATAAGCGCAAGGCTTATATGAACCTGCTTGATCTTGGGTGAGGACAGACAATGCTGTACCATCACGTTCTGTAACAAAAAGTGTAAACGGCTTGCTGTAACATGGTGTTGCTAAAACTGGTGCTTGACATAATGCTTTCTTTAGTTCCTCAAAGGCTTGTGTATGTTCCTGAGTCCAAGGGAGGACAATCGAAGTCGCTGCCTCCTGTGTCGTTAACTGGATGAGTGGTTTAGCTAGAAATGCATATTGAGGAATCCATTGTCTGCAGTACGAGGTGAGGCCTATGAAGGCCCGCACTTCCTTTTGTGTCTGGGGTCGGGGCATATTTACAATTAACTGAATGCGGTCGGGAGTGAGCTGTCTCCCCACTTTGGACAGCAAGTGACCCAAGTACACAACTTGCTGACCACAGAATTGCAGCTTCGAAGGAGACACCTTGTGTCCCTTGTCTGCCAGGAAATGTAAGACTGTCAGTGATGCTTGTTCACATTCGGGTTCACTTCGTGCGGTGATCAGCAGATCATCGACGTATTGCAGTAAAGCAGTGTTAACTGGCATTTTAATACAATCTAGTTGTCTTTTCAGTGCTTGACTATAGATGCTGGGGCTTTCTGTGAATCCTTGAGGTGCGCGGGAAAATTTGAAACTTCGTCCATTTAAACTGAATCCGAAGAGATATTGGCTCTCTGGATCAATAGGTACACTAAAGAAGGCGTTCTTGAGGTCAATTACAGTAAAGAACGTCGCTTCTGAATCAATAGCAGTCAATAGAGAAGAGATATCGGGGACCACAGGGTACTGTGGGACAATACATTTATTCAGTTCTCGAAGATCAATCACCAGCCGATATACTGGCGGTGCATTGGGATCAGTACGTTTAAGAATTGGAATGATGGGTGAATTACAGATATTGGAGTCGGTCTCTACGACCACTCCTTGGGCAATGAGCTCTTCAATGATTTTCAGTAAAGCCACTACAGCATCGGGTTGTAACTTGTATTGTCTGATTCGTGGTAGAACTACTCCTGTCTTGAGTGTAACACGGTATGGTGTAATATGCATACAACCTACATCAGTTGGGCCTGTTGCCCACAAGTGATCTGGTACATTTTTCAATCTGACATCGAATTCTCGCAAAACATAATGACCCTTGAAATCCCGCAGAAAGAGTCTAACTCCCTCCGGGGAACAGCATATTATAGCTCCTAGAGCTTTCAATGTTTTAATTCCTAACAGATTTTCTGGACATGATTTCGTAAGTAACAAGTCTGTAACACGTGATAATGGACCCACAGCCAGGGGGACTGGTTCTGATACTTCATTTATAATGGGCTGTCCTGAAAAACCAAGGGAAACATTCTGTGAGCCTGAGAGGGGTGCCCCTGGGACTTCGTCATGACTGATTGTAGTGCGGCTTGCCCCTGTGTCAATTAAAAACTTTCTATCTTTTCCCAATACTTGACCGTGTACATAAGGACCTTCTTGATCTACAGGAATTTCAATAAGAGGCAAGCCAAATTCCCTCTCTAGGCTGTTTCATGTGTATCGCTGGTAATCGGGGTAAGCAGATTGGGCATACTGGTACATTTGTTGGGAAACTAGCTGAGTCGCGGCAAGAGGCTGTGGCTGAGATACCGCTACTGTCTGTGCAGTATGGGATGAAGCATGCATAGGCTGTGTGTTCTGTGAGGTCTGTACATTCTGTGGAGTCTGCTGCTGGACCTGATCTTGTCTTGGTGGATGCGGTCTCTCTTTCGTTTTACCTGTTGCTATATTGTGTTTCAGAACTGGGCATTCATGTACGTAGTGACCTGGCTGCTTGCAATAATTGCACGTCCCTTTAACAGGACCTGCGGAATGATTTGTCTGATTCGTACCTTTCCTATTTCCGTCGGTATGTACTGACTGGGCTACTAACATTTTCATTTTTGTGTCTTTCATACGTTTCTGTTCCTGATCTTGTTCTTCTCTAATTCTATTCTGATGGTATTGTAACATTTGTAACATCTGTGATGGCGTATTTGCTTGCCATGTACTCTCGACCTTGTATACACGGTTTTTAACTGCTAACAGGGAATTCTCGACTAGCTTTGATACAAAAAGATGCGGGTACGATTCGCTACTTGGTTTAAGACCACTATTAATAATAAAACATTTCTCGAATCTTGAATAAAAATCACTAGTATCTTCGTCGGGTTTCTGTTTACATGCTGAGATTGCATCCCAGTCTTCTTTTCTAGTAGCTAGTAATCTTGGCAGAACCTGTACTATTAAACCTGGTAATGCTTTAGTTTTGTCCCCGAGGCCTACCCCTGGGACACGCTTGCTCTCTTCGTCTTCTATTTCTGCCCATACAATCTTTTTGTCTCCCACCTCCCATTCCTTTTCCTTGAGTTTCTCGTATATGCCCGTAGGCAGCAGTACCTTTAACATTTTCATGATATCTTCATATGTGTAATCCCCCATCAGTAACATGTCTTTAAGCTCTCTGTGGAAACCTGCAGGGTCTTTATCATGGCTCGGTACTAGTTTCTTCATTTCTAACAGTTCTAACTTAGTCAGTGGCGTGTGTACATACACGCGTTTCAAGAGATGATCCTCACCCATAACTGGGTGTACTTCTCGTAAGGGGTTCTGACTTTCTATGCCACTCAGGCATTCCATACGATACATTTTTCTTTCTAGGGGTGGAGCGGGAACATATTCAGAGCTTACAAAAGTGTCATATCTATGTCGTTGTTCTAGAATTATTTGTATTAACTTGGTACTTAGACCTCTCCATCTATCCATGAGTAGTGCTTCTAGAGTTTCGTGTAAGGGACCTGGATCGGAATGTTTATTTCTGTATTTCGTGAGGAGGTGCTGCATCATGTATACACCTGCTAATTTCTGCTCGTCTGGGGAGAGGTTCAGGAATGTCTGTGCTACGGTGTCATCATTATACATATCCGGATTTTCAGCCCATAATATGGCTGACCGGGCTAATTCCTGTTCATCCATTGAATTTAGTATGTGGTACCCCACTCGGTCTCGGAGTCTTTTATCAGTCTCCTGGAACTGGTGTTCAGAAGAATTCGGGTTGGTTAAGGCAGAGAGAAAAACTTTCTTGCTTTCCGGACGGGTACCTTTCCTAAGGTAAGTTCCCTTACCTACATACGCTATAGTATCTGTAGTCTTTTCTGATTCTTCAAGTTCTTCCTCCTCCTCGGAGGAGGCCCTTTCTTTCTCTTTTTCGTGCATTTCTATCACTGCTTTTCTTATTTTCTTGTACATACTGGCTATGCAAGCCCCCTTATCATGTTTTCCTTCAGATATATTTTGACCCCACTTGTTTAGTGCATCTAACTCGCTCTGATCTGTCCCAGGCCTGTCTCGTTCTCTTATTAGGCAATTTATGAAAAAACGTAGTATCTGTGCTTGAATGTCAACTTTCTGATGCTCCATGGCATCCTTAACACTGTCAGGGTCTTTACCAGTCTGAATGAACTGATATATTCTATCTAGGCGCTCCTTCATCCCTGCAAATAACAGCAGGAAATCAGTAGCAGATCTTAACCGTAGTGAGGCCATCATCATTCTGTCGTTTTTGCCGGGTACTGGATCATATCTGCAAACTGAAAGTTTTTCTTTGAGTATGTCTAGACGGGGTGACTTGAACGTGAGAGGACTCTGCATATCCCTAAGGTTTACTCTGTGTGTCAATGGTGGGGTGTGAAGACCCCCCGTCGCACCTCCTGAAGCGGAAGCTTGGGCATTATCTCTCTGCGGAGTCTGTATCTGAACTTGAATTTGTCCTTTGGTAGCGTCAGGTAGACGTGGTTTCGGTAGATCTATTTTAGCTGTGGGAAGTGGTGGAGGTGGGGGAATCTGTTGTGGTACTTGCGGAATATGATCTTGGGGCGGGTTACCACCCCCATCCCTGTCGTTAGGCAGGGTGCGGACAGGGAGATTGGTGTAAGCGGGTGCTACATCCTCTAGATAGGAATTCAGGAATATGTCTTTAGTGGTCCTGTGATTTACTTTAGTTGGTACCAATGGTGGCGGTAGATTTTTCGGTATTTCTGAAATGGCCTCAGGCGAACCCTCGGCCGCGAGATACATACCGTTTACGAGGTTATTTCGTGCACGGTCTACTTGCTCTGTTTTTACTCGGATCCCTTCAGTAACTAATTCGTTTTCTTGGGCTTTAACTGATTCTCTAAGTCTGTCTTCTCTACGTAGTGCTTTTTCAGCACGCTTATGTGATTCCTTACGCCAAAACTCTATGGCGTCCTTCTGAGATTGTCTGGCTTTCTTTTTCCATAGTGCTTCCTCTACCTTCATGATGCACTCAGCATCCCATGTTCCAGTAACTGGCCATCTGTGTCTCTCGTCTAGATGTTTTGTATAATCGGCCCATAAATCTAGATATAATATGGCATCTAAGCCATGCTTGTGGTACATGAAGTTTCCTGGAGTGTCCCTAGGGGGAATAGGAATTTCTTCCTCCAGTATCCCTTTCCTAGTTCCTATCTGCTTTAACTTGTTGAAAAACGGCATCTTGTTTCTACTTAGTACTGAAAGCTCGATCTTACCTACTTAATACTGAATACAGCTATTTATACAAGAACACACAATAATGCACATTAAAAACAGTCACACTCATACCACGACATTAATCACATGAAAAAACATTTAAAACATATATGCCTACCCCCTTATACTGATGTACTGCTAAACAGTACAGATACACTGCTAAGAACAGTGCAAACTTGAGATGACTGATTAACGGATGTACTGCTAAACAGTACAGATACACTGTCTAAAACAGTGCAGACCGCATTTGTGTACCCAAACACGTCTTGATACGACCCAGCAATGGTACTCACCGGGAAGCACGGAAATCGGAAGGCCTCGGAAAACTCGACTGGGCTGGACTCGGCTCAACTTCGGAAAACTTCGGAAAACTTCGGAAAACTGGTGGGCCTCTTGACACCTCGGACCTTGCTTCCTTCGGCTAGGCTCTGGTCGGGATCCTCCGCACTCCTCACCGCCTCGTCTGGGTACTGATCGCAGTCTTCGTCACCTCCGTGGGCCAGAGGGAGATCCAGGAAATCCTGCCGGTACGCGTAGTTTCCGTCTAGCTGATGGCAGGGTACAGAGCTTGCAATGCACCAACCGGCGCGTGAGGTGGGGGAGGGGTCCCTATTCGGGCGCCAAAATGTCGTAAATATTTAATTTACTATCATAATTTCTATGCAGGTAAGTACTTAATCAATAATAACTCAATCGGAAAGAAGGAGGCAGAGTCCGTGGTGTTAGAGTTCTTAGGGGTTTCATTCCTTAAAAAGGAATGGTCATGACTTGGCTATCATGTTCCCGCAACCACACAGGGTTCAGGAAGGGATAGAAGAGTGCGCACCACATTTTATTGACAGTACATAGCTTATATACTTAATTCATTGTCATGAAAAACATAGGGTAGGCGTAACAGCTGAGAGAAGACAAGATAACAGCATCCACGTGTTAGCAATACGTAATCAGAAGGCGTGAACTAGGCGTGAATTAGAGGTGTGTGCTAGAAACGTCACCAGGTAGGTGTCACAGAAGGGGTGGCACTAACAGAAATGTTGCAATGTCAGCAGAAATCGGAAACTTGGATGCGCGCGCAGCTGCATGACGTGTGATTGACGTGAAACTGGAGGGTGCAGGGGACTTGACATTTACACTGACGGAAAGAGACAGAAGTCTGGCATGTCAGATCGACTTGTACTTCTATCATATCTGATATCTGATGTTTGGGAACCATAGGAGGGAAAGGTCTCTGGGGCAGAAGCTATTCTATACTGACTGTGAGTGCGTGTATAAGCGCCTGAGTGTCTGCATGAGAAGCGTGGGGGCATGGTAACAGAGGCTATGAATTACTTGCACGGAGACAGGTTGGCCCTTTGCTCTGCAGATGAGGGAGATGTTTACTGAAGCTAGTAGGCAGGAATGTATTTTCGAGGAGCGGAACAGATAACTCGAAGGTTATAGTCAGTCTTGGCAGGCAGCAGGCTGAGCTGAGCACGGTGGGCCGCGCTGGAAGTAAGTCAGAGTTCACGGGTACAGAGGCAGCCTGGGCTGAAGTTTCAGAGTCAGAAGCCAGAAAAATGGCTCGATGGCAGAAATTCAGGGCCTACTTTGCCAGAGCTGAAAAACGTGTAAAAGTACACTACAAAAAGACGTTGGCATAGCATACTTAGGAACGGACTATTCAACCCATTCAGGGTGGGTCTGAAAGAGGACATGTTAACTTTGGACGCAAATGTATTTGCGTCTTCGTAGCTGGCACAGGAGGGAAGTTACATGCACTTTAAGCTGGTACATGGAGTCGGTGGGGTACACGCTAGGGAACACAATCTTGACCATAAAATTTATATTTCTTCAGACACCATAAGCGTGGAAGGGTATGCTCAGATGTGAGTCCCTTGATCACTGCACCATCAGGATTCAAGCAAGTCGGTGATGGATCAAGCCCTGACCTGTTGACTGGGTAGGAGTGCTCTGCTTAATTCAGATACTCTGTTCATCATTACCTCCTTTTTCTGAATCGTATTGTCCACCATAAGCGTGGAAGGGTATGTTCAGACATGAGTCCCTTGCTCACTGCACCATCAGGATTCAAGCAAGCCGGGCCGAAGACGGCTGTAATGCCAGAAACCGGTCCCCGGAAGCTTGTTTCCTATCTTGTAAAAGAATTGGCTTGGTAGTTTGGCCTGCTTAATTCAGATACTCTGTCCATCACCACCCCCTTTTCTGAATCGTTTTGTCCACCATAAGCGTGGAAGGGTATGCTCAGATGTGAGTCCCTTGCTCACTGCACCATCAGGATTCAAGCAAGCCGGGCCGAAGACGGCTGTAATGCCAGAAACCGGTCCCCGGAAGTTTGTTACCTTTCCAGTAAAAGAATTGGCTTGGTAGTTTTGTCTGCCCTGTTCCCATGATGCACTGGGCCAGGGACAGACTAATTTGCATGTAGCCAGGTTCTGAGCTGGGATGGTGCAGTGAGCTAAAAAACGGTGATGGATCAAGCCCTGATCTGTTGACTGGGTAGGAGTGCTCTGCTTAATTCAGATACTCTGTCCATCACCACCCCCTTTTCTGAATCGTTTTGTCCACCATAAGCGTGGAAGGGTATGCTCAGATGTGAGTCCCTTGCTCACTGCACCATCAGGATTCAAGCAAGCCGGGCTGAAGACAGCTGTAATGCCAGAAACCGGTCCCGGAAGCTTGTTTCCTTTCCAGTAAAATATTTGGCTTGGTAGTTTGGTCTGCCCTGTTCCCATGATGCACTGGGCCAGGGACAGACTAATTTGCATGTAGCCAGGTTCTGAGCTGGGATGGGCAGTGAGCTAAAACACGGTGATGGATCAAGCCCTGATCTGTTGACTGGGTAGGAGTGCTCTGCTTAATTCAGATACTCTGTCCATCACCACCCCCTTTTCTGAATTGTTTTGTCCACCATAAGCGTGGAAGGGTATGCTCAGATGTGAGTCCCTTGCTCACTGCACCATCAGGATTCAAGCAAGCCGGGCCGAAGACGGCTGTAATGCCAGAAACCGGTCCCCGGAAGCTTGTTTCCTTTCCAGTAAAAGAATTGGCTTGGTAGTTTGGTCTGCCCTGTTCCCATGATGCACTGGGCCAGGGACAGACTAATTTGCATGTAGCCAGGTTCTGAGCTGGGATGGTGCAGTGAGCTAAAAAACGGTGATGGATCAAGCCCTGATCTGTTGACTGGGTAGGAGTGCTCTGCTTAATTCAGATACTCTGTCCATCACCACCCCCCACCCCCTTTTCTGAATCGGTACTTGGCCTGCAGCTCCTCAAACGTCAACATCCCATCTTTACCCCAAACATCTCACACCTGCACAATTACAATCAGATCCCACCAGTCAAACCCTTTCGTTTTCCACATCATCCCCAACTTCTCCGAGCTCCTCAAGGGAGTAGCCAATGTTATTCGCCCTGCCCAGTTAAGGGCCCTTGTGGATTTGTGCCATATCTTTGTTGCCATCGACGGAGGACCCACCAAGGGAAAGCGACCATATTTCGCGTATAACACCCTAGTATATTCTCCCCCGGGCACTTGGCCACGGTCCATAGCAAAACCTGGATCCATCGGCGAGCCATAGATTGCCTGGTTGATCGGCGCCAACTGGGAAGCCCAATAGTATTTCCTGATCTTAGGCAGACCGATACCCCCGTCGTACCAAGGCAACATCAATTTCGAAAAAGCTATACGCGGCCTCCCCTCCCACAAAAGGCCCTGCAGCAGCGAATCTATCTCACTAAAATACGACGCGGGCACCGGGTCACAGGAATTCTGCAAAGCATACAAAAAGAATGGGAGAGCCATCATCTTAAAGAGGACCGCACGGCCCAGCAAGGAAAGCGGGAGTGCTTTCCACCTAGCCACGTCACCACGCAGTCGAGCCAACGGGGGCAACAAATTCAATCTGAAGCGGACCTTGGGGTCCTTCGATATCTGGATACCCAAATACTGAAAACTGACCAATTCCAGTTTCACTGGGCAGTTCGCTGGCACCCTAGGAGGCTCACCACTCAACACAAAGTGGACCGACTTCGCCCAATTAATAGCGAAGCCCGAGTACCTCCTGAAAATCGCAAGGATATCCATAAAAACCATCAGGGAACTGCGTGGGGAAGTCAAATACAATAGAATGTCATCAGCGTACAGCGAGATCTTATCCTCCCATTCCGAAGTCCAACGCAGTCCCCTGATCGAACAGTCCCACTGTACCCAGGCCGCACGCAGGCTCGAGGGCACGGGTGAACAAAAGTGATGAAAGGGGACAACCCTGTCGAGTGCCCCTCCAAGTGAAAAGTCGCTGGATTTATGATTGTTTACGACTACGCGAGGCAGTGGGGCCGAGTAGAGAAGGCGAACCCAGCCGATAAACTCGGGGCCAAACCCCATCTTCTCCAGGACCGCAAAAAGATACGGCCATTCCACTCGTTCAAATGCCATAGTGGCATCCAGGGACAACAACACCACCGGCTCATGGATGTGGGATGCGCCTGCCACCACCCCATGGAGCCGAAGGAGATTAAGGGCGGTGTTCCGACGCGGCATAAAACCGGACTGGTCCGGATGCACCAGCGTTGTGATGACCTTCACTAAGCGGGCAGCAAGCAATTTGGCTAACACCTTAGGCTCAACGTTCAAAAGGGAGATCAGGCGATATGACGTGCAATCCAGGCGCGGCTTACCCTCCTTATAAATGACCACAATATTCGCGAGACGTTGATCATAGGGTAACTCGCCACGGCTCTCAAGATACATGTCTTTTAAATATGGGGCCAAGCAATTGGCGTGCAATTTAAGCAATTCAAAGGGAAGACCGTTTGGGCCAGAAGCTCTACCAGAATGAACCCCTCTGATGGCCATTGCCACCTCATCATTAGTGAGGGCAGAATCTAAAAACTCCCTGTGCTCAATAGACAGAACCAGGGCAACAGGGAGGGTTAGGGTCCTGTCTCTGACTGGCTTGGACCACTACAAACTGCCAAACAAAATGATAGCCAATCAGGTTTTACTTGTTTCAAATTTGATCACACTCAGCCTGCAAGTACTGAGCAGTCAGAGTTTTATTTATGTTTTTTCTCTTCTAGAATTTTTATATTTTCTTTTTGTATGTCATAGAAAAAATACAGTTTATCAAACAATAAAGAATGCATTCAGAAAACAATGTGCACAATATATACACGTGTTCAATATGTACATCATCAATACTGAGTTTCAAACTCACCAAAAATACATAACAGAAAGGTAAGTGAATTACATTAATACAATGCCTAACAACAATTTTCAAAGTAGGCACCAGTCCTTCAGATTATGAAACAGAAGACGGGCGGACAACAAAGTTCGGAAATACTGCCTGCCAATCTTGCTGAGCCAGTGATTGGATATTTATATGGTTGCACTGCTAGGGACAGAAAGTGTGGTATTGTTTGTATCCCTAGTTGCACCCTTCCTCTTTATCCCTGGCTCGGGGTCAACGCGTTTTGAACCACAAGGCCATTCAGGGTTCTCCTGAGGACACGGACTGGATAAAGCCGTAGCTGTAAGCAATCATAATGGAATCTGGTGTAAGTATTGGTAGCAATCACATTACGGTGTACTACAAGACTCTATAACCGGTATGTGTAGATACCTGGATGTAGTATTCATGGTCACGGTGAATGGGGGCAGCAGCCTCACTGAGCACACATTATCACATATATACATGAGTAAGTACATGCTTCTCAGTACGCCACTCTGTGGGCTGCTCTCGCCTCACTGTGCCGATATCTAAACCCTCCCGCTTGCGCTTCATCATGCTCACTCTGAATGCTCCTCTCTGTATTCTCTCATACAGTTAGAATCGAATCCAACTGAACCTGAACCGCTGGACCGCACAGCCACAACAATTTGTTTTGCGGCTATCAGACCGAAGAACAGGTAGGATGTTTCGCCGTCCTGTGCGAATAGGATAGCACCAGATGCAGATTAATATACTTACACACGTTTGCATATGTCCCTCTGCAGATACCACGTTCCATGCGAGGTCTCTTTTTCCAAATAAATGCCATGACTGTCACACAAAGTCAGGTAGGATGATCTCCTTTCTAGCCCCAGCCACTTGTGAGATTACTAGTCCGTTGCAGTTACAGGTTATCACTCACTGATATACCTGTTTCTCCGCAGATAATGTGTGCTCAGTGAGGCTGCTGCCCCCATTCACCATGACCATGAATACTACATCCAGGTATCTATACATACCGGTTATAGAGTCTTGTAGTACACCGTAATGTGATTGCTACCAATACTTACACCAGATTCCATTATGATTGCTTACAGCTACGGCTTTATCCAGTCCGTGTCCTGAGGAGAACCCTGAATCGCCTTGTGGTTCGAAACGCATTGACCCCAAGCCAGGGATAAAGAGGAAGGGTGCAACTAGGGATACAAACAATACCACACTTTCTGTCCCTAGCAGTGCAACCATATAAATATCCAATCACTGGCTCAGCAAGATTGGCAAGCAGTATTTACGAACTTTGTTGTCCGCTCGTCTTCTGTTTCATAATCTGAAGGACTGGTGCCTACTTTGAAAATTGTTGCTAGGCATTGTATTAATGTAATTCACTTACCTTTCTGTTATGTGTTTTTGGTGTGTTTGAAACTCAGTATTGATGATGTACATATTGAACACGTGTATGTATTGCGCACATTGTTTTCTGAATGCATTCTTTATTGTTTGATAAACTGTCTTTGTTCTATGACATACAAAAAGAAAATATAAAAATTCTAGAAGAGAAAAAACATAAATAAAACTCTGACCGCTCAGTACTTGCAGGCTGAGTGTGATCAAATTTGAAACAAGTAAAACCTGATTGGCTATCATTTTGTTTGGCAATAGACAGAACAGGCATCGGGATGTCCCGAATCATGTCGGCAGTCTCCTCTTCTGTGAAGCCCCCCTCTGAAGTATAGGCCTCCTCAAAGTACTGGGCAAATTCATCTACAATCGCCTGAGGATCCGATGATACCGTGCCAGCAAAACGCAGTTCTGGTATCAGCTGAGAACCCCAATCTCCCTTCTCTAACCAAGCTATCAACTTCCCAGCCTTGTCACCATATGCGTATATTCTACTATGCGTGTTAGCGTGTTGCGTCTTTGCTCTGTCACGTTTCAGGGTCTTGTACTCATCCCGGAGCAGCCCAAGACGGTGCCCCGCCCCAGGGTCGATCCCCGAGGAGACAGTGGTTTCTAGGACCAATAGCTCCGCCTCCACTCTATTTCCGCCCTGCTCCTATTCTTCTGCCCGGAAATTAGGGAGAGCACCTCCCCCTGTTCGACAAGTTTGTAAGCCTCTCTCAGGGAGCATTTCGACGTAACCGACCCCTCATTCTCCTGAAAGTAACGATCCGTGACACGCACAATTTCCTCCCTAACAGTTGGGTCTTTCAGGCGCCATGCATTAATCGGTGCAACTCTACCAACATCTCCCCGTCCCATCCGCAATCGTAGCCAAATCGGCGAGTGATCAGACACTCCTCGTGCCAAATGAGTCACCTCCTGGATAGAGGCCGCCTGAGATGCAGGCAATAGAACATGGTCTATCCGAGAGAGCGAGAGATGCGCCGCAGAAGCATGGGTATAACCCATATCGCTAGGGTGTCAGAGTCGCTACCCATCCACCAAACCCGACGCGGCGACAAAATCAGCCAGCCATCTGCGGGAAGGCAAAAGCACACGGGGGAGAGTCCTGTCTAGCACACTATCCATTACAGCGTTGAAGTCCCCGCCCAGTACCAGCGCTCCAACAGGCATCGTAAAACATTTGGCCCAAATCGCAAAAAGTATCCGCCTGTAGCACTGGGGGGACATAGATAGACAAAAATGTGACAGTTCTACCTTCCCGAAGCCCCGATATGCCAACATATCGGCCTCTATTATCAGACCACGTCGACTGGATAGTGAGAGGAAAGGAGTTTTTCACCAAGATCCCTACTCCTCTAGAGACAGAAGTGAAGCCAGCATGAGCCACTAATTTGTAGCCCCCACGGTGGAGCGCCATACAGCGTTTACCCATAAGATGGGTTTCCTGCAGCAACGCCACGTCCGGCGAATGCCTTCTAATCAGTTGATTCACCACAGTGCGCTTGATCTTATCGCCCAAACAATTCACATTCCAGCAGAGGACGGAGAACCCCAAACCCAACCTAGCGGAAGCCATCCATATCTCCAAAAAAGAACAGTATATCCACAGGCACCCAAAGCGGATTCTGGTCACATAAAACAAACAATCCAACAAACAAAAACCCCTCAGTCCCCGACCCCCATCACCCCTCCCTGCACTCCTGCATGCAGCATACGCTCATCCCCAACTCGCAGTGTGCCTGTCACCCCCAACTAACTACAAGTATCTAAAAGTAGAAAAACGGGGGAGAACCTTACAACAGGTTGCCCGCCCCCACCACCCCAAACCAGCCACGATCCCCCCCACCCGATAAAGTGCATAAAGAGTCACGGATAACAATGGTCCACGGGGGAAAAGGAACAACCCCGACCAGTCCCAGGATATCAACAGTGACACTACTCAACAGTTCAACTCAGATACAACAACAAGTCATTGGTCTTCACCATCAGTCCGGGCCTGATCCCCAGCATCCGGGCCCCCGACCCGGTCCAGCCAGTCCGCGGTGACCTCAGGGTTATCGATGAACCACGTTTTTCCGCCATGTTCTATCCGAAGACAAGCCGGAAACATCATTGAGTGCTTCATTTCCCGATCTCTTAACCGCCGTTTGATGGACATAGAGCTCTGCCGTTGTTTCTGTACCATCTGGGTGCATCCGGGAAGAACAACAGCGATGAGTTCTCGTAGGCCAGCGTGCCCGAGGACCGTGCCGTTTGCAGGATGGCATCTCGGTCTCTGTACTTCAGGACCCGGGCAATGATAGGACGACCTCCGGGAACTCTATGGGCCCTCTCCACCATAAAAAAGTTACTGAGACCCTTCGGCTTAAGATGTTGCAAGATGAGTTCCTCAACAAAGAGGTCTGGGGTCATCCCCTCCGACCTCTCCGGTACTCCTAGTATTCGGACGTTATTGCGGTGCGCTCGTCCCTCGAATTCATCGAGCTTTCATTCAAACTGAGTCCGGGCCGCCCTGAGATCGCGCACCTCCTTCTGCAATTCCGACACATCCCAGATGAGACTCGTCATCTTGACCTCCAAGTCTTTAACTTTCTTGGTCGTTTTAGTGAGGTCAGCTCTTATAAGACCCACTTCGATCGACACCGAGTCCAGTTTAGTGTCTATCTTCCTCAAGGAAGATTGGATCCCAGTGATCGCTGCCATCAAGTCTTTCAAAGTGGGATCCTCCCTGACTGAATCACCATCTCTGCTCTCTGTCAGTGCACGTTTAGCATCAATCGGGGACCCCTTGGAAATGGCATAGTTGTCCATTTTGTTAGACTGGACCTGTCTGGTGGTCTTCACTTTCATCTGGGGCTTCTCGGAGTCTACTCTCGATGCCATTCCCACCGCCAGAACAGGAAAAACACACCACTGCGCGGGCGGGCCTAGGTTTCCCCAGCAGTTTGATCTCAGACCAGGACAGGCTAGCCCAGGGCACTCCAAACGCGACCTCTCCGCAATAAGCCAAGTTCCGACCGGCGACTTCCGGTCCGGAAGGCCGAAGTTGTTTCACTCCACAGCGGCCAGTGTCACACTCGGGGTCCCGGCTTCCACACTCGTAGGCCCCAAAGTTTCGGATGACGATAGTCTGTCGCTGGAGCACCCAATCGTACCAGAATTTCAACTAGCGACTCAGGTGCTGGTCCCCCACCCGATGGTAGGGACGGGGTTCAGGATGTGATGCCGAATGGCTGGTCAGGATGTGGCGGCCGGCGAGCCGATGCTCAAGCGGCCATCTTGGTCATTGGCGTGGCTCCTCCTTTTGTAAGATCTTTTACTTCCTAACCCCGGTTTACTTCCTTAAAATTGTACCCTTGGGCTTTCCACCAACTTACTGATTGTATTTTCAAACCAGGCACTGCCATTTTAAGTTGAGATTTCTTCTAAGGGAATAGTTTGCTGGATACCCCTTAACTTTTCCATATGTTCTTCCGATATGTGGGTTATCAGCGATTTTGGGTATTCCACGTGTACCTGAAGTGCCGTCTCTCTATTTTTGCATCTTGTTATAAGTAACTCTGATCTCAGTGAGTAATGATCGCTGCCTCCAATTTTTGCTACCTCTAAGTTTTTAATTAGGCCAAAGCTCCAAGCATGGGTAAACACATAATCTATCGGGCAGAGTTGCTGGCCATTCACAAAAGTACGCCTTGCTGGCCAATCCGTCTGCATTCTAACATTCACACATACAATACCAATTGAGCCCATTAACTGTGTAAAAGTCACGTTTTGGGCCGAGATCTCTCCACTAGGGAAATTGGCCACTTCAATATTATAGGATACTAGCTTACCCGTTGTGCGTTGCTGCGATCTCAGAAGAAAGGAAATTTAAGGAAACTTGTTATGATAACTTTCAATGTACATTGTGTCATTTTTTTTTTAATTATTCATTTCAATATGGAAAACATTTTAAGGTGTTGTTTTAATTCTGTTTATTTATTCGAGTGCTTGTGGATAAACAGTATTTTTTGTTTTTCCGTCTGGTGCATACACAAATAAATCAGAAGGTTTTCGGAACTGTGAGCTGGCCACATACAGTTGTCCATGTGAGAAGCACGGATTCTCCAAATGTAGTCCACACACTTTCAGCGATTGTCCTTGTGTTTTGTTGATGGTCATTGCAAAAGCAAGTCGCACCGTAAACTGTAAACGTTCAGTATTGGAAAGATTATGAGGGCCCTGGGGGGCTGGGGGGCCGATATTTAACATATATTTTTTTTGTTTTGTTTTGCCAGAAGCCTTCGCGGGAGTGTACCCAACAACTTTTAAGAATTTTTTTTTTTTTGCCAGAAACCTTCGCGGAGTGTACTCAACAACTTCCCAAAGTTTCATGGTGATCGGATGAATGGTGTAGTAATGCATAAAGGACAAACAGACATACTTTTGTTTTTATATATATAGATTAACATTTCCTTACACCAACAGTGAGTAATGATCGCTGCCTCCAATTTTTGCTACCTCGAAGTGCTTAATTAGGCCAAAGCTCCAGGCATGGGTAAACACATAATCTATCGGGCAGAGTTGCTGGCCATTCACAAAAGTACGCCTTGCTGGCCAATCCGTCTGCATTCTCCCATTTACACATACCATACCCAATGAGCCCATTAACTGTGTAAAAGCCACATTTTGGGCCGAGATCTCTCCACTAGGGAAATTGGCCACTTCAATATTAGAGGATATTAACATTTCCTTACACCAACAATCTATCCTATGGTGGTCCAATCTATGATTAAAGTCACCCAACACCAATAATACATCCTTCTGATTGTATTCACTCACAAACATTATATCCTCTTTTAGTTTTCCCAGATTTTCGTTATATAGTGTTTGTATGTATGTGTCAGTGAGTCCCAGAGTGCATGAGTGTCGGTATTAGTAAGCAAATCAGTATGTCAGTGAGTGCATCAGTGTGTGCTTGGGAGTGTCAGTGTATTCATCAGTCAGTCCCAGGTTATCTCAGGGTGTGTATGAGCAAGTGTGTGAATGAGTTAGTGGATGGATTAGTGTGCCCATGGGTGTGAGTAACACCCAGAATGTTGTATGGGTTTGTTAATGGGATTAACAGTGTCTTTAGAATATGTAAATGGGTGTGTCCGTGTCTGCATGGGTATATAAGTGGGTGTCACAGTATCGCTGTACATGTAAGTGTGGCTCAAGGAGTCTCTCTATATGTTTGTGAATGGGTATAACAGAGACTCTAGAGTATGTGCATAGGTGTGACAATGTCTGTATGAGTTTGTGAATAGATGAGACAGTGTCTGGGTGGGTATGTATGCTGCCCAAGGTCTCTTCTGGCCCCTCTTAGGTGATGCAGTGTGCTGTCCACAGTGTCCTCTGGCCCCCTTAGGCGATGCAGTGCTCTTTCCACTGTCTCTTCTGGCTCCCCTTAGGTGATGCAGTGTGCTTAACACAGTCTCTTATGCCCCCCTTGGGCCATGCACTGTGCTGTCCACAGTCTCTTCGGGCCCCCCTTAGGTGATGCAGTGTTCTGTCCACAGTCTCTTCTGCCCCCCCTTAGGTGATGCAGTGTGCTGTCCTGCTGTCCACAGTCTCTTATGGGCCCCTTTAAGTAATGCAGTGTGCTGTCCATGGTCTCTTCTGCCCCCCCTTAGGTGATGCAGTATGCTGTCCACAGTCTTTTCTGCCCCTTATGTTATGCAGTGTGCTGTACATAGTCTCTTCTTCCTCCCTTAGGTTTTGCAGTGTGCTGTCCACAGTCTCTTCTGGCCCCCCTTAGGTGATGCAGTGTGCTGTCCACAGTCTCTTATGGGCCCCCTTAAGTGATGCAGTGTGCTGTCCACGGTCTCTTTCTGCCCCCCTTAGGTGATGCAGTAAGCTGTCCACAGTCTTTTCTGCCCCTTATGTTATGCAGTGTGCTGTACACAGTCTCTTCTTCCTCCCTTAGGTTTTGCAGTGTGCTGCCACAGTCTCTTCTGCCCCCCTTAGGTGATGCAGAGTGCTGTACCTAGTCTTGGCTAGTCTTCCTTTGGTGATGCAGTGTGCTGTCCACAGCCTCTTCTACCCCCCTTAGGTGATGCACTGTGCTGTCCACAGTCTCCTCTGGCCCCCTTATGTGATGCAGTGTGCTGTCCCCTGTCTCTTCTGGTCCCCTAAGGTGATGCAGTGTGCTGTCCATAGTCTCTTCTTCCCCCCTTAGGTGATGCAGTGTGCTGTCCAGAGACTCTTTGGGCCCCCCTTAGGTGATGCAGAGCGCTGTCCACAATCTCTTTGGGCCCTCCTTAGGTGATGCAGTGTGCTGTCCATGCTCTCTTCTGGCCCCCACTTAGGTAATGCATTGTGCTGTCCACAGTCTCCTCTGGCCCCCTTAGGTGATGCAGTGTGCTGTCCCCGGTCTCTAATAGCCCCCTAAGGTGATGCAGTGTGCTGTCCATAGTCTCTTCTCCCCCCCTTAGGTGATGCAGTGTGCTGTCCACAGTCTCTTCTGGACCCCCTTAGGTGATGCAGTGTATGTCCACGGTCTCTTACGGGCCCCCTTAAATGATGCAGTGTGCTGTCAATGGTCTCTTCTCGGCCCCCTTAGGTGATGCAGCGTGCTGTCCATGGTCTCTTCTGGCCTCCTTAGGTGACGCAGTGTGCTGTCCACGGTCTCTTCTTGCCCCCTTAGGTGACGCAGTATGCTGTCCACGATCTCTTCTGGCCCACTTAGGCGATGCAGTGTGCTATCCACAGTCTCTTATGCTCCCCTTAGGCGATGCAGTGTAGTGTCCATGGTCTCTTCTGGCCCCCTTAGGTGACGGAGTGTGCTGTCCATGGTCTCTTCTGCCCCCCTTAGGTGATGCAGTATGCTGTCCACAGTCTTTTCTGCCCCTTATGTTATGCAGTGTGCTGTACACAGTCTCTTCTTCCTCCCTTAGGTTTTGCAGTGTGCTGCCACAATCTCTTCTGCTCCCCTTAGGTGATGCAGTGTGCTGGTCCTAGTCTTTGCTAGTCTTCCTTTGGTGATGCAGTGTGCTGTCCACAGCCTCTTCTACCCCCCTTAGGTGATGCAGTGTGCTGTCCACAGTCTCCTCTGGCCCCCTTATGTGATGCAGTGTGCTGTCCCCGGTCTCTTCTGGCCCCCTAAGGTGATGCAGTGTGCTGTCCATAGTCTCTTCTCCCCCCCTTAGGTGATGCAGTGTGCTGTCCACAGACTCTTTGGGCCCCCCTTAGGTGATGCAGTGCGCTGTCCACAGTCTCTTTGGGCCCCCCTTAGGTGATGCAGTGTGCTGTCCATGCTCTCTCTGGCCCCCCCTTAGGTAATGCATTGTGCTGTCCACAGTCTCCTCTGGCCCCCTTAGGTGATGCAGTGTGCTGTCCCCGGTCTCTAATGGCCCCCTAAGGTGATGCAGTGTGCTGTCCATAGTCTCTTCTCCCCCCCTTAGGTGATGCAGTGTGCTGTCCACAGTCTCTCCTCCCCCCCCTTAGGTGATGCAGTGTATGTCCACGGTCTCTTATGGGCCCCCTTAAGTGATGCAGAGCGCTGTCCATGGTCTCTTCTGGGCCCCCTTAGGTGATGCAGCGTGCTGTCCATGGTCTCTTCTGGCCTCCTTAGGTGACGCAGTGTGCTGTCCACGGTCTCTTCTGGCCCCCTTAGGTGACGCAGTGTGCTGTCCACGATCTCTTCTGGCCCACTTAGGCGATGCAGTGTGCTATCCACAGTCTCTTATGCTCCCCTTAGGTGATGCAGTGTGCTGTCCAACGTCTCTTCTGAGCCCCCTTAGGTGATGCAGTGTGCTGTCCAAAGTCTCTTCAGGCCTCTTTTAGGCGATGCAGTGTAGTGTCCATGGTCTCTTCTGGCCCCCTTAGGTGACGGAGTGTGCTGTCCACGGTCTCCTCTGGCCCCCTTAGATGATGCAGTGTGCTGTCCACAGTCTCTTCGGGCCCCTTTTAGGCGATGTAGTGTAGTGTCCACGGTATCTTATGGCCCCCTTAGGTGACGCAGTGTGCTGCCCCCCTTAGGTGGTTAGGTGATGCAGTGTGCTGTCCACAGTCTCTTCTGGCCCCCTAGGTGATGCAGTGTCCTGTCCACTGTCTCTTCTGGCCCCCGTTAGGTGATGCAGTACTCTGTCCAATGTCTCTTCCCCCCCCACCTTAGGTGATGCAGTGTGCTCTCCATGGTCTCTTCCCCCTCCCGCTTTGGCGATGTAGTGTGCTGTCCACAAGCTCACGCAGTATGTGTGTGAGATCATCTGCATGTGACACTGGGTGTGAGAGGGTATCACTGCTTGTCACAGTGGGTGTGAGGGTGTCTGTCCAGCTGGCTCTGAGAATGTGTCTGAGAGTGTTTCTCTGGGTTTGAGAGTCACTGTGAGCATATTTGGCTGCCTGGTTCAGTGGGTGTGTGATCGCATATCGTTTTTTTTTACGCTTGCTGAAATTCACTGATCCACCCGGGAACTTAAAACAGGGCCTACGCTGAGCCCCCATGGGTAGATCCATGATCTTAGAAAATGTCCCAAAAAAATATACATATATTTTAACTTAACAACGTATGCTTGCAGCCTACTTATATCAATCCATGTAGTCAGGCAGTTTCTACCCTGACCAATTTTAACCATTACAACCCAAATGTGAGCCCCCACAATTGTGTCCTGATAAAAAAGCCAGCTGCAACTTTTCTGTGAAGCTGTGGCCAGCCAATCATGCCTTTACTTTGGCACATGGATCAGTGGAGCTACCCGCGGTTTCAGGGTGACTAACTCATTTTCATGTGTGACATTTCGTGATCCGCATGTGATTGAAATAATTAATTCCTTGATGATGGTAAGTTTAGGATTCTTTGTTTCACTTCAGATTTAAGACCTGTTAGTGTGAGTTGCTAACCTCTTAGCACAATAACCATGATAGCAGTCATGAATGGTAAAATCTGACACCTGTCGCTGCGCAAGTTATTTTGTTTGAGACTGGCATACCCTTGCTGCAGACTTCCTGAAAGTCATGTTTGTACTTTATATGAAAATGTCCTGTATTTGAGATAGTCCCAGAGGGATCAATCATATATCCCTAAAATAGAATAAGCAATATTTGCTTTCATAGTAGAGGTGGGTGTTCCACACATCTTCCTTCCCAGAGAGTCTATTTTATTACTGCCTTCATCCAGTGGGATGAAAGAAGATGGTGCTGATGTCTGTGACTTCCTTGCTGCAGCATTAATGACAGAATCTGGTGGAGGGTCGAATTTGTGAAAAAGAGGGTCCTGGTCAGGAAGATTGTATTTCTTCAAGAGCCTAGATAGAGCAGATTTTATTGCTGCAGGTGTAAAAAATAACTGCATTGCATACTCAAAAGGCCAGGAACTAGAGAGAGAAGAGCCATTGGTGGTTCCCTATGACGTAGCATTTCAAAGATGGCCGATGTTGATATGGTAAGATCAGATATAGCAATATTTCATTTAGCTGCTCCTCTTACCAACACATCATTAAACATTGCCAGGTCATCATCCGGTGGCACCATTGCTAGAGGTATGTGCAACAGAGTTATGTAGTAATCCCTAATAGATGATCACAAGTTCATTGTCCATGGAGATCTTAATTTATGCTGAAATCTTGAACTCGTGCTAGTTCCTGTACTGGATCTTCTTGATCGACAGTGAGTAGTTGGATTTCTTTCTCTAAACTTTGTCAGAAATGTAGGTGTTGATGTGATCTTTAACCATGTTCATGTGTTGAGAGTGGGTGTGTGCAATCCTGTGGCCTTGGGATGTGTTGACCCTGGTGAGAACCCAGGTGGATGTCGCTCCTCTGGTGTAGGTGTGCAAGATAATTCTATTGGAGGAGTATAACAAGAAACGGAGTATGTTTGAGATTAATCGGATCCTGGAGACGTAGGTAAGCTCTCTTTCCCAAGATCCTGTAGCCATCTTGGTGAAAGTTGTATAGATGGTGACAGAGATGTTCTGGTTGTTGAAGGCTTCAATGTCATGGCGGTGGCTTTGATGTCAAAGGCTTTGATTGAGTTTGCTTCGAGGTCAACTGAGGCAGCTTCGATGTTGATGGACGGGCTGTGATGATGGCAACCTTGATGTTGCTTTTTTTTCCTCCGTGCTGGGCCGATTCTAAATCCCTTACCTGCTGCCACGGGACTTCCGAGCTTTTTCTTCTCTGCTGCTGTTAGACGGACCGGGAGGGTCGGCCGAGGACAAGGGGAGAGGTCTCCGGGGAGAGCCGTCTCCAGCGATCGTACAGACGAGTAACTTCCCCCCCACAGATGTACACCACACAAAGATAAGGTTTAACGTTCTTTATAAGCAATCTTTAAGTACGGTGGAATGGTACAAGGAGGTCTGGACTCAGGGGTCCCCTCGGTTCTAGTCTCTTGGATGGGAAAAGGGGTAGCGGGACAGTCTTGGTACCAATCTGGTAGATGCGATGATAAGATGGATAGCTCACAATCCTCGAGCTCGGCGTTCTAGATGGACGGGCCGCGGCGGAGCCAGCAGGTCCCGGGATGATCGATGATAGCGACGGTCCGGGGCGGAGCCAGCAGGTCCCGGTGAAGGTGGTAGTTACAAACGGTCCGCGGCCACGCCAGCAGGTCCCGACGAGGATGAAGGTTTCAGAAGGTTGCGGCAGCGCCAGCAGGCAAGACGATAGTTCGCAAGGCAGGGCTACGGCAGCGCCAGTAGTCCGTCAAGGATGAGTTCTTCACTGCGTCTCTCGACTCCAGGATACAACTGCCTTCCTGCTCTGGAGCTGCCCCAGTTATAGGTCTGGCGCCCTTTGATGTCCGGACCCTCGCACTTGGAGGTCGGGAGGTTTGGGATGAGGGAGTCCAGACACCCAGCAGGGGGGTGGAGCCAGCGCCCGGGGGAGCTGGGGGCGATCGGCACCTGGCGGGGGAGAGCCATCGACACTTCTTTCTCCCATTGACCTGCCAAGTGGTCCGTTCACCTCCTGGGTGGATGGTGGTGCCGGGATGTCGGGGCCTGGCCAGGCCCAGGGTTAGGGTCGATCTGAGGCCAGGCGGCCTCGTGGTGCAGTGTCCAAGATGGCGGCCAGGCCGGGCGAGGGGGCCGGTAGTGAGTCGGCCCCATGATGCAGAGATGTCCGGGGGCAGGAGTCCCGTATGAGACGGGGAGCGGGTGGCTTCTGTGGGTAACACCTGGAGGGCCGGGCTCGGGCCCTGTCATGCGGGGAGGGAGCAAGCCCTCCACGTGGCCTGTCCAACATGCGTCCCCCCCAGCTGAAGGCGGGGAGAGTCACCCATCCTCTTGGGGACTCTCCTCGTCGAGGCGGAAAAAGCGTGACAGGCCATCTGCGTTGGCGTGGTCTTGCCCAGGTCGATGTTCCACAGTGAAGTCCATCCCCTGCAGGGAGATGGACCAACGCAATAGTTTTGGGTTTTCCCCCCGCATCTGCATTAGCCACTGCAGGGGCCGATGATCTGTCTGCACCCGGAAGTGGGTACCAAAGAGATAAGGCCGGAGCTTTTTGAGGGCCCACACCACTGTGAAGGCCTTCCTTTCGATGGTGCTCCAGCGTTGCTCTCGGGCCAGGAGACGTCTGCTGATGAAAGCCACTGGTTGGTCAAGTCCTTCGGGGTTCAACTGGGAAAGGACTGCCCCAATGCCATGGTCGGAGGCATCCGTTTGGACGATGAATTCACGACTGTAGTCGGGGGCCTGGAGCACAGGGGCGGAGCACATGGCGGCCTTCAGCTTCTCGAAGGCCGCTTGACAGTCTGGGGTCCAGTTGACCTTCTTTGGGTGGTTTTTGGATGTGAGTTCCGTGAGGGGCCCCACAATGCTGCCATAGTCCCTCACGAACCGCCGGTAGTAGCCTGTGAGCCCCAAGAAGGCGCGGACCTCGGTCTGGGTGATGGGGGGCTGCCAAGACTGGATGGCAGCGATCTTGAGTTGCAGAGGGGCCACCAGACCGCTTCCCACCTGGTGTCCGAGATAGGTCACGGACCACTGGCCAATTTGACATTTGCTGGCCTTGATCGTAAGGCCGGCTCGTTGGAGGGCCTGCAGGACCTCTCGGAGGTGGTGGAGGTGGTCGGACCAGTGGCGGCTGTACACAGCGATATCATCCAGGTAGGCGGCGCTGAATTCCTCGAGTCCCGCCAGGACCTGGTTCACTAGCCGCTGAAAAGTTGCTGGGGCATTCTTCATGCCGAATGGCATGACCTTGAAGTGGTAGTGGCCATCAGGGGTGGAGAAGGCGGATCGTTCTTGGGCCCGGGGTGTGAGGCCGATCTGCCAGTAGCCCGCTGTCAGGTCGAAGATGCTGAGGTAGCGGGCAGCTCCCATGCGGTCGATTAGTTCATCCGCTCGGGGGATGGGATGTGCGTCGGTTCTGGTGACAGCGTTCAAGCCCCGGTAGTCGACGCAGAATCGGAGCTCAGGAGTGGTGCCGGGGGCGGCAGCTTTGGGGACCAGTACCACTGGGCTGGCCCAGGGGCTGTCTGAGGGCTCGATGACCCCGAGCGTGAGCATTTTGGACACCTCCTCTTGGATGCAGGCCCGTACCCGATCTGGTACGCGGTAGGCCCGATGTCGGATAGGGGGACTGTCTCCAGTGTCCACGTCGTGCAAGCACCAGGGGGTGACCCCTGGGGTGAGGGAGAACAGGGTTGCGAACTGCAGTAGGAGGTCTCGGCAGCCTTGGCGCTGTTCCGGGGTGAGGGCCTCTGAGAGTCGGACCCCGTCCACGGAACCATCCTTCTCCCGAGTCCGTAGGAGATCAGGGAGTGGTTCGGAGTCCTCCTCGGCTCCGCTGTCTGTAGCCATCAGGAGGCTGAGCTCCGAACGCACAAAGTGGGGTTTGAGTCTATTGGCGTGGAGGACCCGGAGGGGGTTCCGTGAAGATTCCATATCGATGAGATAGGTGACAGGGCCCTTGCGCTCGACGATGTCGGGGCCTGGCCAGGCCCAGGGTTAGGGTCGATCTGAGGCCACGCGGCCTCGTGGTGCAGTGTCAAAGATGGCGGCCAGGCCGGGCGAGGGGGCCGGTAGTGAGTCGGCCCCATGATGCAGAGATGTCCGGGGGCAGGAGTCCCGTATGAGACGGGGAGCGGGTGGCTTCTGTGGGTAACACCTGGAGGGCCGGGCTCGGGCCCTGTCATGCGGGGAGGGAGCAAGCCCTCCACGTGGCCTGTCCAACAGCTGCCACGGGAATTTCGGGCTTTCCTGTGCTGCTGGACCCGCTGCCTTGCGCTGGTGCTTCCTGGTGCTCCCTGCTCGCCCCCCGCTGCAGCACCCTTCCATCTACGGTGCGCCGCTGAGTGGGGGTGAGCAATCAACCACACACCAGGGGACTGCAGGCTCCATCTCTCCTTGCGGCCGGAAGCCGCACACCTGAATCAAGCGCCAGGAGGCGCACAAATACCCGAGTTCCCTCCCGCACCGCGGGACGCGCGTGTGACAGTGCCCGAGGCTAAGCCCGGGCAAAGGGCGGGCCCTCTGTGGCCGGAAGAGGACGGGACGGGCCATGGACCCTGGTTTCAACTTAAGGACATAGAACATTCAAGTGAGACACTGAACTGCTCGTATTTCATTTTTATTTCATTACTGTACTATTGGGAAACTGCTGCATTACATTAAGGCACATTAGCCTTCTCGCTACCTGCTAACATGCCCACAATAACTACGGACCCATCAGCATCTGGCCTACGCACCATGGACAATTTCCTGGTAAAAAAAGTCACGTTAATAAACAAGGAACGTAGGGCCTCACAAGGTAGTAAAAGTCTTCCCCCTGCCATGTATATCGTGCCCAATGAAACTGTAGAAGGATTAGAAGGCACTTTAGAACATGCCCCATATAGTATAGAGGTTCCCAGCATAGCGGTACAGGCACAGGTACATTCTGAGAAGCCTGCGGTCCTGCTCAACACTTCGGAAGAAGACTCAGCAGTGGAAGAGTCAGTAGAGGCCCCTTCTACACAAAGACCAGTGAGGAAGTGCAGAAAGACTCAGGGGAGGCGTGGGGGGAAATCTTCAAAAACTAAATCTCACACTAATCCACCCAATAACTCCAAAGCCACTAACGCTAATAGCGTAAGCAACCAGGGCCCAGAAGAAACTAACCAAGAGGGCAGAAATAATGAGGGAAGCGTGATCCTGTCTGACTCCAATTTAGAAGCTTTAATAAACACAATAGTAGGAAAGCTGGAGGTCAAAATTTCTGCTTTAATCAGCCCATTAATGTCCAGATTGGACACAGTAGCTTCTGAGGTAGAAAGATTGGTCAGTTTGGTGGCGGCACATTTGACCCCCGCCCCAGGAGTTACAGCCCCCAAAATTATCCCTGCCAGGGTTGGGAAGGAGAATGTAGTCAGCGGACAGAGTGTGCAGCAGCAGCAGCAGCCAAATCCTCAAAGTTTGGTTGCCGCTGGGGCTGTGTCACCTACAGCTCCAGTAAACCAGCCAATTCAACAGACCCCTGTATCCCTAGATACCCGTGCAGCGGCCCCACAGAGGGCTAGACTTAGGAATGTAAATCTCCCCCCTGATTGTGTACCATATGTGGTGGTGCTAACCAATGTTCCACGTTATGAGGAAGTACCAGCCCAACCACATGGAGAATCTCATGACTCCCTAAAAAACAAAACGGTGGCGTGGCTAAATAAAAACTGTGGATACCCATCTCATTATTATGACCAAATTATATCTACTGAAAGGGTCAATTGGGTTGGCCCTTCGAGGAAAACCACCACGGGGGATTGCGTGGTTGTTAACTTCCAGCACCCCCAACATGTCGCAACAGTCTTACTGCGCGCATCCTCACTAGTTTACAATGCAAACAGTGTCTTTGTTTCCCCCCCCTTGGGATACTTCTATGCGCCTGACCAGAATCGCCCCAAAAATCCCCCTAAAAATCCTTGTGGGTACAGGCTTTTACCACAGGCTCAGACCTTAAGTCCAGCAGTACCATATATGTATAATAACAATATCAATGGGCTTAGTGGTTGGCAGACACCGGTAGCAAATCTTATTGGTTGGCAGACTCCGGTAGCAAATCTTAATGCTGACAACCAGAACATGAGAGGGTACAATGTTCCCATACATAATCGCTTTGAAATGTTTTCAGGGCTGGATGCATGCGACTGACTGAGGGTCTCGGAGGGTCAGAGTACCGTACAGCCCCCTGCAGTACAACAGATAGAGGTGATTTCACCAACAACTCCAAAAAATAATGTCATATGCTGGAATGTGGCGGGCTTAGAAAACAAAATGCAAGATGAAAGCTGGTTATCATACATTAGGGGTTTTCAGATTATCTGCCTACAAGAGACTTGGTCAGTAAAATGTGAAATGTACATTGAAGGTTATAAGGCATAGTTTATACCTGTTGTATCAGCAAATCGGGGAAGACCAAAGGGTGGTTTGGCAATGTTTGTATCGGTAGCATTGAAATGTACAACTGTTAGCAGGGCATCAAGTAACTTTGGTATACAAGGTCTAGTTTTATCTGCGGGCAATTGTAAGGTTGGTTTGGTCAACTTTTATAACTCTATTAATAATGTTGCAAGTTACGGCAACCTAGAAATTTTAAATGATTATATAGGTACCTCAATGAGGGATTGTTCACATAATCTGTTGATCATGGGCGATTTTAATATTCACCCCTGTTGTGACCCCCTACGGAAAAATCTCCAGGAATTACACTGTCCCAGAATAAACGGTTTACATCTGGAACACACCATGGAGGGGGCTTGTTTTAATAATCTTCTTAACGACCATGGTCTTACTATAGCAATGGCATTATGTGACCCCTCAAAGCGTTTTTTCACCCCAACTTTTAAAGGGCATGGGAAGGGGACGTTTATAGATTATATGCTGTTAACCTTGCCCATGCAGGTCTTTGTGCGTTCATTCTCTATAGACAATAATCCATTTAGCGACCACAATCCTCTGACTATTCACTTAGGGGGACCCTGGGTGGCTAGCGAAAGTTGTAACCTGGTGAAGGGTAGGGTAATAGCAACTGATGGTAGGCGCCGCCTAAAATGGTCCATGTGCACCCCGGACCTCATATACCAGAACATCCAAAATAACTGTAGCAATATAATCGCTAGATGTACCCAGGTTGATTCTGATCCAACTCAGGTTCTGTCTGATTTCCAGAACTTAACAGATCAAATAGCTACTTCAATGACAGAACCTCTAAAGTGTCGAGGGAGGGAGGGCCCGAGGTGGTTCAATAAGGAATTCTCTAAAGCAGCTCGTGATCTGAGAGCGGCCTTGTCGTTAAAACCAAGAAACAAGGAATTAGTACAGAGATCACGTAAAGAATATAAATCAGTCATTGCCTCACGGAAGGAGGTACTGAAGAATGAGGCTTGGGCAGAGATCCTGGAACCTCAAACATTGAAAAACAGTGCTAGATTCTGGGCGGCGCTTAAGAAACCCTTTTTGGTGAAAGACCCGGGGTAGGGGTTAGAATGTGTTATAACAAAAGATGAATGGGTTGCACATTTTAAACAATTGTATGGGGGTTGTGAAGCTAATGTGGCATCCTTTGAATGCACTAAAGGGGGTCCTTGCCTTATTGTTAGTACAGGAGAGGTTTTGATGGGAATAGAGGGGCTCACGGCTGGCAAATCACCAGGCCCTGATGTGATACCCACGGATCTCTTTAAATCTGATCCTAATTTCTGGGCCCCGATTATTGTGGCGGTTATCAACGCAGCGGCGAGAGTTGGATGCCCGTTATCATGGGGGCTCTCCACCATTGTCCCTACATTTAAAAAGGGGGATAGGGATAGCCCCCTCTGTTACAGGCCTATCTCCCTGATTAACTCCATGGCGAAACTAGTGGGGAGAATTGTATTGCGGCGACTCTCTGAGTGGACACGGGACAACAATATTATGTCCATCACCCAATATAGTTTTTTAATGGCCGCTCGACCACAATTCAATGTCTAACTCTCTTTTTAATACTCAGTAAATATACCATTGCCCAAAAGGGCACCGTCTATCTGGCCTTCATGGACCTATCCTCAGCTTTCGACTGTGTCAACAGGGGGAAGCTGTGGGGGTCCATGAGGGATAAAGGAGTAGACAGTGGTATTATAAAATTTCTGGTTGACCTCCATAGCAACACAAGTGCAAATATAAGGTACTGCCAAGACCTGTCAGTAACTGATGATTTTAGAACTGGGAAGGGGGTGCGGCAAGGCTGTATACTAGCTCCTTTCCTTTTTAACTTTTATATAAACGAGCTGGATGGCGTTTTACAGGAGGTGAAATCAGACAGTCCAAGAGTGGGGAATAGTAGCATCCCCGTTCTGCTATACGCAGATGATGCGGTGTTGATAGCAAGAACTGAAAAAGGCCTCCAATTGCTACTTAATGCTTTTAAAAAGTTCATAGAAGATAGAGACTTGTTAGTGAACAACTCTAAATCTTTCATTATGCAGGTGGGGAAACAGCCTAAGAGACAATACACCTTCAAACTAGATACGGCAGTAATACCACTTTCTAACACATTCTCCTATCTAGGAGTTCTCTTTGACTCCAAATTATCTTGGGCCCCACAACTAGCTAAGAAAAAAATGTGATGTGACTAGGGTTAATGCCTCCATTTTCAATTTCGCTTCAAAGCTCGGTAAAAAGCCTACGGCTGCTATGATCAAACTATATGACGCAAAATCTGTAGCAACCGCAGCCTATGGGAGTGAGCTCTGGGGCTACATGGCTGGGGAACAACTTCAGACCTCAGAAAATTCATTTTACAAACGGCTTCTGTGTGTTCCGGCTTAGACCTCCAACTTTGTGGTTCATGAGGAACTAGGAGTGGGGTATTTGAGCGATATCCTGTCCCTACGACCTCTGTTATGCTGGCTGAAAATGTGGTTATGTGAAGAAATTCCCCTAACACATTTAATTGTTAATGATTTCATGGCTCGTGAGAATGCGTTAGGCACTCCCTGGCTGAAGTACTTAAAAATCTGTTTTACTGAGATGGGTCGCCCTGATTTGTTTGAACACCCGTCAGGAATTGGAAAGGCAGACATTGAGCTAGTCAAGCAGGTGTTTCTTCAGCGTAAGAAGGCTGAGAGGGAGGGTGCTGAGTTACAAAAAGTTAGTGTAAGGAAATTCATTATGGTTAAAACGTGTCTGACAACAGAGCCTTATCTACTCTGCACTTTCAGCACTCACAACAAGTTCCTGCTAACAAGATTTAGATTTACCCTGTTTCAACATCTGCTTATCAGACCTAAAAAGGAGAGCTTCTGCAAAAATTTATCATCCTGTGGCTGCGACGGAAAGTCTCCACAGGATATGATGCACTTTATGTTTTTATGTAGATTTTATGAATTCCCTCGTAAACGCTTTTTAATTGCTCTTTTAAAAAAAATGAATTTTAATCAGATACGACCAGCCTTTTTATATTTACAACTGCTACACAATAATAGTGTCCTTCAAGTTCTTGAATTTTTAAAATTGGCTCTTAAACTGCAAATTTGTTTAGATCAATGAATGAATTAATGGATGTAATGTATTCAGTTTTCTCATTGTCTGTAATTATATTTTATCAAATGATATTTGATGTATGCACTGTATATTTTAATGCACTTTTATGGTTGAAATACACCGAATAAAGTCTCTTTTGAATTGAATTTGATGTCAAAAGTTGTGTCTTTGACATCAATAGGTTTTTCAACTGTGACCATTGGGGTTCTTTCGTCATTGAGTGGTGTCTTTACATCGTATCTGTTGACAATGAACACACAGCCAGATTGTCAGTCTTCAACATGCTGTTTCAACTTCATGCTTCTTGACTTCAATCAGGTGTAATGTTGCTTCCTCTGATGTCTTGTCTTGTTAGATCTACCCCTTGGAGAATCTTTGGAGCAGGAACAAAGTGCTCTGGTGGACAGCTGACTGTCTCCATGGCCTCTGGAAGGTCTGGCAGCATATTCAAGTTCCTTTCAGAGCTGCAACCCATGTTGCCTGTCTATCCTTTAACATTCTTCTTGAAAAGGATTTAAAAAGAGTGCAGGAGTCAGGAGAATGATCTTCAGGAAGGCAAAATATACATACCCGGTGGGGATTTGGGTGTTCCTTCATTTTTCCACGGAGGGGAGCTTCACAAAAGGTAGAGGCGTTTTTGACAAGAAAATTGTCTCAAAGTTCTCTAGCTGTCAAAATAGATGTTGAGTTGAACTTATTTTAGAAGTGCTCCTGGATCCACACAAGTGGGAGGAGCTATTCAGTGTGTATGACTCTTGCTGAGGATCGCCTAGAAGACAACTGGGTCTACCTAGGTCCCTCCCACTTCTTCTTTGGCAAAGGGTCCGGAAGAACAAAGAACACAAGATTAGGAGGCTGTTAATACTAGACTGTTTAAATTAGTGTGTCTTGAACTTTTTTCAGAGGAAAGTTATTCAATAGAATGCGACAAACCCATTAATACATAGTATGTCAGCTTGCAGCCCACTGAGGGTTTACAACCCTAATTGGTTTACACAACAAACCACCCAACACAGGTTTGTATTAACCAGATTAGGATGTAATTCAGTCCAATTATTAGAGAACGGTTTATAATTCCAATCATTAGGGAGCTAGGAATCAGAAACTCTGGTTTAACCTGAGGTTTATTTGCAGCAACTTAATGCCCCGTCTAATTGTATAAATGTTTACTCCTTTTTAAAAAACTGTGCTATCAGCAGAAGGAAATCACTGATGTTTGGGTGGGTAGCAAATAATTAATAATTTTAGTGACCTTCTGTGACTGTTGCTCATTAATGAAAAGATGTTGGGTGAGCCAAGCAGTTTTTAGCTCTCTTTTGAATTTTTTAAGTTATTGACAATATACTTTGGGCTCTGTGAGATATTATGTTATTTGAAACATGCACTTTATTTGTAACTAGCTCATTTGAAAAAAGAAGGACCCATCGAGGACTGATTCAACCTTGTTAGCTATAAATATGGCACTCGTTGGCAACGTTCGTCTGTATTTTAATAGTGATTTGTATTTGCTGATGCTTTTCTCAATTTTGTTGTGTTTATGTTTGAGTCACTATTTTTGAAGAAAGGTGAAATTTAACTTTAGCATGAAGTTGGATTTTAACAATACAAATGAGTTGTTGAAGTTTTTTTCTAGCTAGTGCCAATCTGAAGTTATCTTTATTTATGTGAAATTAAGTAGCCCACTCTTTCCTATGGCACAATCAGCTTTTCCACAGGGAAAAAGGGTTTGGCCCTTCTTCATCATAAGTACATTAAAAATATTAGATACACATGTCCTACTTTTAAAAGGCATGCACCCTACCTTAGTGCTGCTGAGGCCTACTTAAAGGGTGACTTACTACTGATTAAAGGGAAGTTGCAAGTTTCTTCAAAGGGAGATTTTAAAACTGCTCAGCTAGACTGCTGTGGCAGGCCCCAACTCTTTTTTCACTTGTCATTTTAGTGGTGCAAATTAATTATTCCAGTCCACTAGTGGCATTTAACTTACAGATCCCTGGCTCTACTGAGGACTTTATACTAAGAATGTCTAGATGATGAAAATATGCAATCAAGGATTAGCTAATTCTACCAGATTTTAGGAGTCAGAGCACATACACTTCAGCACTCCAGTGTGTAGAGTCCTTATATTAGCAATAACATCCATCAATAAGTGTGGGGTGATTAGGAAAAAAGGGCATTTGCTTCCAAGGGACACTGGGAGAAAGCTGGCTGCTTGAGACAGGGAAGTCAGGAATTGTCCATACTGCAGTGAGTCTCCAAGTCTGTCTCTGCCGTTCCCATGATGAAGTGCACCAGCACAGCAGTGACATCATGCACCCTTTCACTTTAATGGCATCACAAGAACTGTCATCATATCTCCTTTGACCTTGAATCTTCCTAGGAAGGATTTCACATGACCTTAACCATGAAATTTGAAGCTAAAGGAAGAGAAAGTGCGCATCTCTAAGGAAATCTTTGCAATCGTCCAGAGTTTCCTAAAGCCATGTGCCGAACGCTTGGTCACCCCTGCCTCTAATCCCTGGTGTGAGCAGCTTTCTGGCTTTTTTGTAGATAAAATACAAACAATCCAGGACAGTTTTGGACCTGCACTTCACGGGCAGGCCAAATACTTGCTCCAGGCAGCCCAAGATCCAGAGCCTGCCCGCACTCTCTGCACATTCCTTTGGCAGACTCTTTGGCCATTCTCAAATCTCTTAAATCAGGATCCCCGGCCGATCCTTGTCTAGCCAGGCAGCTGGCAGCAGTGGTGGAGGTAGTCAATCCTGAAGTCAATAACATCCTTAATTTGTCACTTCAAACTGCCACGGTCCCAATAGAATGGAAACAGGCAAAACTACTCCCCCTGCTAAAAAAAACCTTCTCTAAACCCCGCCACTTTGGCCAAATATCGACCGATCTCAATCCTCCCGGCGGTGGCAAAAGTGTGTGAGAAGGCAGACCACAAACAACTTTCTGCAATTGTGGAGGCCTCTGGCGCCCTCCACTCACCCAGTCTGGCTTCAGGACCTCTCATAGTACAGAGACTGCATTGGTCGAGATGCCGGAGGCTATTAGGGAATGCTTCGGCAGAGCGGCCCTGATTTTATTGGACCTCTCTGCCGCGTTCGACACAGTACCACATCACCAACTCCTAGCTCACCTGTCCAGCATTGGAATCTCTGGCCGGGTGTGGGACTGGTTTGAATACTTTTTTTACAAATAGAACACAGCAAGTGTGGCTGCCACCTTTCTCCTCTTCACCAAGAAACGTGTCCACGAGCATCCTGCAGGGCTTAACCCTGAGCCCCCTCCTTTTTAATGTCTATGTGACACCGCTAATCTATCTGGCGGAAGGGCCGGATACGGAAATCATAGCACATGCTGATGATACCCAGTTTCTTTTCACATGGAAGAAAAATGATTTACCGCCCGACTAAGCCAAAAACTGTCTGACTGAAGTTTTTAAATGGTTAGCGATGGCCCAACTCAAATGCAACAAGGATAAGTCTGAGGTACTCCTCTATGGGTCCTTCCCGCCGCATATTCGGGATGACCTGTGGCCCAAGGGCTATCCCATGCTGAAGACCATGGGAAGGCCAGCAAAAAATGTGGGGGTCTGGTTTAGTGAGGTTCTCAGATTTCTAAAGCAGATCAACAAACTGGTGGTGTATGCTTCAGCAATTTAAAACTTCTCAAGACATTTCTGCCACTACTGCCCAAAGCTGCCTAGGAAATGGTGACCCGCACTCTCATTCTTTTGCGGTTAGACTATGCCAATGCTCTGTACATTGGTTTCCCTGCATACAGCTACAAACGCTTCAGACTTTTCAGAATGTGGCTGCTACAACAATACTGGGTATTTCGGGTAGGTCCAGTGTTAAGCAATCTTCTTCGTGATTTACACTGGCTTCCGGTTGACCAGCGCGTTCTGCTTAAGGCTATTACCATCGCTCATGGTGCACTTTATAAATCAGGGCCTATGTATCTCAGGCGACGCTTTGACTTTTATCTCCCTCCGAGACACCTTTGTTGCACGGGACAATGTCTTGCGGTTATTCCTTGCCACCACCTTGCCAGAATGGGAGGCAGCTCTCTCTCGTCAGGGCAGCAAAGGCCTGGAACAGTCTGCCCTTTGAGCTCAGGAACAATCAGGACCTCAGACTGTTTAAAAAGCAGCTAAAAACTTTGCTTTTTAATTTACTTTCCAGCCAGGCATACGCCATCCTCTCTCCTCCAAGTTGGCCACCGCACCAGGACACTTCCGAGTATCCGCACGTGTTACAAATGGTGGATAACATAACATAACATCTATTAGTTGATATCTATATGAACAATGTTATTAGTTTAAAGTATTTCTTATTGGTAATACATTTTGATTTCTCTCCATGAACAAGGCACCTTGACTCATATGAAGCGCAAAAGGGAGATGTTTTTATTCCAACACATAATTTTACAATAATAAAACATGGCAATACTTGTTTAACCTTTGTTGTTTAGTTCTTGTTGCACTAAAAAGAAGTGTGTGCACTTCACTGCTAAATGTATGTATTTTCAAAAAAGGGTCATGTCCCTATCCCAGTAGGTGCTACAGAAAGTCTTGCTCACCAAGACACATTTTCTTTCTGTTCTTGCAGTGGTGGTTGTTGATCTTTGAAATTGGTGGGGTGTAATACTTTCCCTGAATTCTAATGAGCTGGTAAATGAGCCATATCTCTTCTGAGATGTTTTATGGGAAGGGTGGGGGCAATCTGCCACTCCCGAAAAGAGTTAAAAAAATTAGTCTAACAGTGCATTTCACAGCACAATTTAAAAAAAATACGTGCAAAAAAGCGATAAGTTCTAAAAGCCACTCATTATTCAAGTTTCTCATGCTGTCATCTCAAGTCAATGAAAGTTGATACCTCCTGAGAGTAGACCACATATTTTTTCAAAATGTGGTATGGGTGTGCCATACATGAAAAAATGCATCTATTATGCTAAGGCCAGAACTCTTTTAAGGGTGCCCCACAATATGCAATAGTTGCCCTTGTGCCACACATTACATACAATAAGCCATTGCCAGAATGTTGCTATCAAATCCATGCGCTATATATAACATGGGTGAGGATTAAGTCAAATAATTTGTTCAGTATGTCAGGCGCATGAATGTTGTCATAAATTATCCCATCCCTAATCCAGTGGTTGTCTTCCCTTATGGCAAGAATTAACTACAGTGTGCCATTACTGTGCCACTTTTTTCCCAGATGCCAAGAATTTCCGACAGTATTCCATGACCAGCATTGCTTCATAGCTGTGTCTCTAGTATTTTTCTAGTATGCTAGTATTTTATTCTGAGTGCCCATTATGCACAGAATAACCTTCAGTATTCTAGTGCAAGCATTTTACTAGGGGTGTCCTTTATGCCAAGTATTACCTGTATTTGTCTGATTCTTCCTTTATCTGCATACTTTTAATACTTCCCCTGAGCCCTGCTCAAAGAATGCTACTCCTGTGTCATCTTTCACAGAGTGCAGTTTGTTCTCGCTATAATGGAAAGGTGGAGTCTCCTCATGTAGTAGGCCAGTTTCAGTATTTTGTCACAGGTGCCTGTCATGGTGCCAGTATGCCAAGGCCAGCATTTTGACATGAGTAGTAAGAAGGGATACCACCCATCAAAAAATCCTGGTCGCAAAAGTGACAGGTCTGGTCGCAAATGGCTGTTCGCAATTTTGACAGCTTTTGAAATGTCTGGTCTTAAACTTCTTGCCTTATTTTTGACAGTTTAAGGCCAGGACTGTTTAAGGCCAGGGTTTTATCAGCCCTGGCCTTAAACAGTCCTGGCCTTAAACTTCTGGCCTTAAATTTGACAGCTCTGGCAGCAAAAATGGACATGCCAGGGAGTGCCTGGCAGCAAAAATGGTCATGTCCGGGAGTGCTCAGGCCTGGTCTTAAACAGTCCTGGCCTTAAACTGCTGGCCTCAAACAAGTGACAGGTGGACCGAGTGTTGACAAGGGCAGGCAGGTATCCTGGAAGGGGGCGTATGAGTCACAAGGGGCGGGTTGTTTTTGGAGGCAGAGGCGTGGCAGAGCAGCAGTATGGCCATGTGTCCCTGTTATGGTGTAGAGGTATACGCCTCTTTTAGGGGTGTTGATTTCTTTGAATACATATAAGCAGGGGTCAGGAGCCTAGTGTAGCAAGCAGCCGTTGGACAACGTGAAGGGTCACCATGGCAGAAAGGAAGAGCTACAAACCATTTGAGAGAAAACATTGGTTTGGTGGCTCACAGATCCCGTCAGTAGCTTTTACAGAACCAGACCTTCGGTAATGGACGAGAATGCTCAACCAGAAGAACCTTATGGTTGTGGGTTTGCTAAGCAATGGCCGCACAGGGTGCCCCCGATTAAGCGTGACAGCAGCTCTAGCGAGTGTTCGAATGACGGCTTGGTGTCTGAGCAAAGCATGCTCTTGGAGTTGGAGGATGAGGAAGAATCCATAGTTTCGCCTAACACACCCGTCTATGAAACCATGGATGTTCACATGACCAGTCCTCAGGAAGTAGGTGTGCAACAGCCTGGTACAAGCGTGGAAGATGAAGGGAACCCAATGGATATTAGCGACTCTCAAGATGTCAGAGCAGCCGCCGCTGGTGTGAAAATGTGGAGGTGAGTTAAAATGTTAGGAGCAACCATTTTGCATAAGGATGTATTTTATTTCTTCAACTACCAAACGTTAATCTTACTTTTGGCCCCTTTAGAGAGCACCAGCTCCTAACACACCCATCTATGAAACCATGGCTGTTCACATGACGAGTCCTCAGGAAGTAGTTGTGCAACAGCCTGGTACAAGCATGGAAGATGAATGGTCCCCAATGGATATTACCGACTCTCAAGATTTCAGAGGCGCTGCAGAGGGTGGTGAAAATGTGGTGGTAAGTCAAAAAAAAAAAAGTTAGGAGTAGACCCTTTACATGAAAGTTTGTTGTCTTTCTAGCGCTAACGGGTTGTCAATATTTATCTTTTGAACCTAGGATGAAACACCGAAAAGAACTGATGCCCGGGGGCAGACTGCAAAAGGTCGCAGCTTGAATCTGTCTTGTATTTGCTGTGCAAACCAGACTGGGAGTTCCACAAATCCGGGGACACCTATGTCTACGGAGTGTGAAGAGTGTTCTAAGAACGATGACTATGAAAAACCAACGCCAGGGTTCACCAGAGTTGGGTTTACCACTGATGACATATCAAGTGTTAAAGGTTTCGCAGATGTGGTTGTACACACATGCGTCAAAAGGGACTGTTACAGCCTGTGTTTCGGCCATCGTATTAGGGACCCGCAACAGGGGGCGCACGAGTGTCTATCTGGATCATACAGAGATCGTGTAATCCGGTACATATGTAGTATGCTAGACCCGTACAAGATGTATTAGCTGCTAAGGGTGGTGCATGGCCTGCGCGCTGAAAACAGTTTTGTCCATCCGAGCATGCTGAAGATCATGATAGGCGACAGTCAAGGAGATACGCTATGCCAACGACCCCTACGCAAAACTAAGAAGCATGCCAGGCACAGGTGTGTGCTGTGACAAAAAGATGGCACAAAGACTCATAGAAAGGCGCATGTGTAATCTGTATCTAAAAAACTGAAAAGTGGTATCCATGGCACCACAAAGGCTATTTTATAATAGATAAGTCCTGATGTATTGTGACCTTATAGCGTGTATTTAAAGTAAAGTAGTATAATGTTACACCCTAAAACCGTATATGTGTTAAACCGTACTTGCTATGTATACTGTGAAAAGATATGAAACCCCTTTTGTTTGTGATTTGGTAATACTCATTATTTTTTAATAAAATGTTCTTACACAAAACAAGCGTCTTTCATTTCCTGTACTGTAATGACCGCTAACATGTCGGAGGGCCTGTTAAGAAAACTTTATTATGATACAAGAGGAGTTGGCAGCTTTGGAAGCGGAGCAGCTCTATATAGAAGGGCTAGGGCTGAAAAGGAGTCAGTAAGCAGAGAAGCTGTGAAGACGTGGTTATCAGGAGAGGAGGCGTATTCACTACATAAACCAGCCAGAAGACGTTTTAAGAGGCGACCCACAATCGTTAATGTATGTATAGATTATCAGTGGCAAGCGGACATAATCAGCCTTCAAGATATAGCAAAACATAACGACGGCGCCTGTTATATATTAACAGTCATAGATGTGTTGTCCAAGTACGCGTATGCAGAGGCGCTGCGTGATAAAAGTGGAGCTAGCGTCACAGGCGCTTTTAAAGCCATCTTCGCTAATGGGCGTATTCCTCAAAAACTACAAACAGACGCAGGAAAATAATTCTTAAACAAGTCATTTCAGAAATTATTAAAGCAACACAATGTTCAACATTTTTTAACACACACAGAGGTAAAAGCAGCGGTTGTAGAAAGGTTTAACAGAACTTTAAAGTCTAAGATGTGGCGGTATTTTACGGCCAACAATACATACAGATACGTGGATGTTCTACAGGTTTTATTAGCTGTATATAATGTCAGTTATCATAGGACCATCAAAATGGCCCCTGAAGAGGTAACACCTGATAATTCGTTAACGGCATGGAGAAACGTGTATGGGCCTAACTTTGGCACAAAGGTGAAGAAGTCTGTTTTTAAAAATGGTGATCACGTTAGGATTTCAAAACTGAAATGAGTCTTCACGAAGGGTTACCAACAGACCTTTAGTGATGAAATATTTATAGTGGAAAGTGTGGAGCTTAAGGAAGGGCTGTATATTTACAGGTTAAAGGACTACGATGGGGAAACGGTGTTGGGGTCCTTTTACAAGGAAGAGTTACAAAAGGTGCCCGATGATCCGAGCAGGGTGTATAGGGTTGAAAAGGTTCTGAAAAGGAAAGGTACAGGTGCTAAGAGCCAGGCATATGTCAAATGGCGCGGATGGGCTGAGAAATTTAACAGTTGGGTATTGGCCAGCTCCCTGAAGGGTGTGTGAGCTAAAAGCTGCTGCGACGATGGAGACTGTACCCTTTTATATAACCTTCCCATCCAACGCTTCTAAGGACATGTTCCCCAACAATCAGATTTCTAATTACACCGTCAAATTGGCTAAGGCTGTGGACGTGAAGGGGGACTGGGAGGTTTCCCTAACAGAAATACAATACCCTAGAACATGGAATACATTTACAGCGGCGGAAACCAAGTTTCACATCAAGAGGGAATCGGACCCCATGGGCATACACACATCTTCCCACCCAGCTACTACCCACACCTTTCAAGCATTATCGAAGCCATTGTAGGAAGGTAGATCCTGACTATGGTTGCCGCCAACTTTTTGCCCTGTGTTTTAGCTGGTTTTTGACATAGTTGGCCTGGGACCCTGCCAATCAGGACCCCAGGCCTACTGCTCTCTCTGTAAAATGGATTCCATGTACCTTAGGTACATATCCAATTGGTACTGGGCCACCTTATCAGACCCTGTAACTCAGGGCATAGGTGTACCCAGGGCCTACCAGGGGCTGCAGCATGTATTATGCCACCCCTGGCTGGCCATCTAAATCTGACACAACTGGCTGCACGACAGCTGGGGCAAAGTGGTGTAATCACCCCTTGCTTTAGATATAGTATACCTATATCTAACCCTAAAATGGACACCCGTATTCCTATCAGTCACTCCTATGGTAGGCCTTGACAATCCTGAAGGCAGAGTGCTTGGAATCGTGTGAGATGGTGCTCTGGCATGAGCTGAGCCCGTTTGCAGCTTGCGGAACCAAGTCCTAATAGCTGTTCCATGATAACGCATACCATATACTCTTAAGTGCATTATAATCCTCGCGGTTATATGCCAACTCTGGTATCGCTTTATCAAAACATGTCGAGTAAGGTGTCATACGAATTGGAATACTAACCCCTCGCCAATTCTGGCGACGGGGTTAGCATTCCACCCTTCTAGAGGGACACAACATGTATGTAACTGTGAACCCCGGTTAAAGTTAACTCAAGCCTCAGCATCACAAAATGGATGCTGCCACCACAGACACAAGTCTGACCTCCTGCTGCTGGGAGTCCTTCCAGCGAGGGAGGCTTGGACAAAGGGTTTCCTGTCAGGGGCGGTGCTAGCACCATCCCAGACAGGGTTTTGTGTATCCTGGGTAGGCAGGGCTTTAGAGGAAGGTGACTGCAAGTGGCACCCCGGTGCTCACTATGCATCTGCCGGCTAGAACCAGTTGCAGGGGCACACCAGCCCTTGAGCTGGGGAAAGTCCGGCATGGGAGAGGGGTGTAACCACCCCCCTTCCTGGTCCCACCCATGGGCAGGACCTAGTCGCGTGCCAGCCCCTTTTCCTAGTATAAAGATAGGAGTGGGCCCCCTTCCAAATTAGATCATCTTTGAATCCTAAAACTACTTTCTACGATAGGAACTCAAGAATTCTTCCTAAGATTTCTCCCTTGGGACTAAGGAGTAGTCACCCTGCATCCGCAGGCACCATCCAAGCATCGCGGTCTGCTGTAAGTCTCTCCTCTGGATCAAGACTGCCCAGCTCGACGAGAACCGGCTTCCCTGGCACCTCTGACCTCAACCTGCATCATCAGCCCAGCTGAGATTCGTGGGTGTGACGAGACCTCGAGGGACCGGCCATCTTCAGGACTGCACGACGCTTGCCCAGCACGACCGCCGAGGGATCCTCGAGTGAGTGCTTTGGGGTGTGAGAAGCCCCAACCCTGAGCAGCTCCAGCACCGAAGTTCAGCCTCCCAGCCTCCACGAGATCTGCGTGGGGCCCTTCTGCTCTTTGCTGCTCACCGCGTTGTCTGGCTACTAGCCTGCTGGCTTGTGGCCTTCCCGACGACGAACGACGACATCAACACCGCTGGTCTGGTTGCTCCAGACTGGCCCTTGCTTTTCCTCCAACAGAAGAGCACCCCGGACCCTCCTGGTCCACTGCAGACGCCATTTTGAGTCCACCGCGTGGGCTTGCATTTGCCAAGACTTGTTGCCCCAAACCTGGGTCCAGCGACATCGACAGCAGATACCATCGTGGGACAGCTCGCACCTCCATCCTGGTCGCCGACAACGCCTCCTGGTCCGTGAGACTGCAGAGCCCAGCGTTGCCCACTCACCTGGTCGAGGTGACTTCAGCCGGTGCCATCCTGGTGCCCATCTAATCACTGGCTAGTGATTCAGAACTTGGTCCCCTCTGCTTACAGGTGTCTTCCATCTTTGATCCAGGCTTGGATCCCTCCGAATCTCTTCACTGGTCGCCTGCCAGCAACTTCTTCTTTCAGGCTCCATAGACTGCAACGAGGATTCCTGACATCTTTCCAGACCTATGCATCCGCAGTAAGCATGGGCGAATTTTGCGAATCTCGCGTTCGCGAATTTTGCAGACTTGCGAACTCGCAATTCGCAAAATCCGCGAATTCTCGCGAATTTGCGGATTTTTTTTTTGTGTTCGCGCGTGTTTCTGCCAGTTCGTGAGGGTTTTGTACAATTTCGCAAAACGCGAACTTACCTGTCGGGTCGCAAGTTTTGCGAACTTGTTGTTTCTACGTGTCCAGCCTGTTTGGGACACTCTTCTTCATCACTGCCACTCTCTGTCACCACTGCCACTCTCTGACTACTCATGCCACCCTCTGGCCCACCCATGCCACCCTCTGTTTCATCACAGCACCCTCTGGTTGTCCAGTCAGTGTACATTACTGTGGCAAAGCAAAGCACACCTTCCCTGCCTCAAGTGACCTGAATTAATTTGGGGCTGATTGATGTGTCACAGAATATTTTTTTAGCTGGCACCTGCTTCCTTAGTGCTTCCTGATTAGTGATCTTTTGCACTTGCTAAGTGCTTTCATTGTTGCAAAATTAGTTACAACACCTGCCCTGCCCCAACTGACAATAATGAATTAGGGGCTGATTAATGGATTTGAACTTCCAGCCTGGCTCCTGCTTGTCTCCCTTAGCTGTAATTCAGGACCTTTGTGGCATATGTGTAACTATTCTGAGGTTCAGAGCTGGGTCACATAATAGTTACAAGTAGGCAACTGAACTCTGGAGGGGCCCCTCAGGAAGCACTACAGGAAATGGCTACTAATGATGAGCCTGAACTTTTGAACCTGGTAAGTAGTTTCAGTTTTGCTAAGATCGTATTTCTGCAATTTAACGCTTATTCGCGGGGCGCGAAGTTGTACTGGGAAGCCGCGAACTCACGCGAACAGTGCGAGCAAGCCATAAAATCCGCTGCTCGCGGATTTGCGGATTCTGCGGGAGATTCGCAAATCTCGCGGATTGCGAATTTACCGAAAATCCGCAAAATCCGCGAGCGAAACGGATTTTCCGCCCATGCTTAATCCGCAGCCCCTGGGCTAGGTAAACCCAGCATTTTGGTGCTCCAGCATAGCTTTGCTATCCAAGGGTCCAGATCCTTTTTCGTTTCAGCTCTACCTAGTCGGATTTGTCCGATAACACTAACTTTACGAAATCTAGCATCCATAGACTTTGTCCCGCATCCCGCGTGAGAGTGCACACTCTGCACCCGATCTCCCGAGGCCTCCTGCTAGTAATCTGAAGGTTCAGTAGTCAAGTCCTAGCGATCCCAAAGCCTATTAGCGTAGTACTTACCTGCTAGTAATTTTGCATTCCACTTTTAGAGTATATGGTTTTTCGTGCCCCTCGGGCATTTGTGTAAATTGTGCGACTTTGCGTATTTTCTCAAGAGCTTTGTATTGTGCTTAGCGCCCTGTCCTCATAAAGAGTCCAGGGCTGTTGTGTTCTAAATAAATATACTTTTATTTTCATAACAACTTGTGTGGTGTCCTTTCACTTGGTGTTCAAGGGGTATATGTGATGGTATAACAGCTGGCTTAACACGCCCTCTAGAGTTTAGCCTAAAGACTGCTCTTGTCCATGCTACTAGGATAGCTGGTCTAACAGTTGACTTACAACCAATCATCAATAAGGGTCGTTTGGAATGATACACAGTGATCACTAGAACAGTGAGCACTACATATCAGGCCAACTTCTCACAGCCATCAACAAATCCATAGCCAGTATAGAACCACATCCGAATATTCATCTGGTGCTAGATAATGTGAGAAGGAAGGTATTTCTTAAATCCATAAATTGAAACACCCTGTTTAACTGCTCAGGTAAATTAAGAAGGATTTTAGGGACAGTACAACATGTGAAAAGCCCCGTGGAACAGGATCACACGTGCCCCGATATTAATGGGGGGTTCTACACGCTCTACGTGCACAGCAATATTGTAGAGTCTCAGAGGATAGGTGATAGTTACTCGCCGTTGTTAAGGTGGGTGCATGTACAGGGTGATAATAATACCATGGTCAACATACAATTTAACAAACCTGACTATGTCGCAGTTTCTAAAAACCATTTTGACACTATTTCAATTATGATCTACAATGATCAGTCTGAGCCGGTGGCCTTTAAATACGGGAAAGTTATTGTCAAGCTTCATTTAAGGCCTCGACACGACAGAGGGTATTAAGCAGCCATCATGGTGGTTATGAAAACCTACGGAGATCCGTCTATGTACAGAGACTATTACAGAAGTCAAGCCGGTTATGGAGGACCACCGTACTTTCAAGGTTCACCTGTTATGTACGGGGCTGGATTAGGAGGATTCTTTAGGAGTCTGTTTAGAAGAGCTATGCCTTTCCTGAGAAGAGGCTATGAAACTGCAAAGCCTCATGTTAAGGCGGCTGCCACGAACATTGCCCAGGAGGTGGTGGGGTCTGTTACATCTGCGGTTGCAGAGCGCATGAACAAGCAACCTCAAGAAGGAGCTGGTTTGATGTATAAGCCACCTGCGAGTGTCAAAAGGAAACAACGTGTTTTCAGATGGTGGGGGCCACCTGCCCCCTATAAAAAAAGGAGGACATCTTCAAAACGCCCTCAGAAAAGAAGAGCTCCAAGACGGAAGAGAGCTGCGAAGAAGCGAACCGGCTCTAAAGTAAATATTTTTTAAAGCCTTGTAAACACAGCCATGGCCTTCGTACATTGTGGATCTGGAGAGTGCGCCAAATCAGAGTTGGACTTGTTTAGTCTAAAATCCACGCAGACAAGCATCGAAAACAGCTTCTTCATGGAGGTGTCACCTTTAGCAGCATTGACACCTCTGGCACCTATAGAGTTTTATGTGTCAAGGGCCACGGATATGTATTTGGACCTCAACAACACTCTGCTGCATCTTATTGCAAACCCTACACCCCCAGTTTTGCAGCCGGTCATTACATCAGGGAATATGAAGGACTGGTTTCGATAACAGGGAAGCATCGAAGGGACTGCGGTGTAGCGGTGTCAAGAGAAGGCAATGGCCGTGGATACATGCTGTTCGCATTCGACCTGACACCGGACATGGAAGATGGCGATCACTACAACCTGGTCAAAAATGGGAATCTAAAAGCTGAAATACGATTCGCAGATCCACTGGCGGCTAATGTGAACATGGTTGTATTCTCTGTATTCAATAGCATCATTCAGATCAACCATGCAAGACAGATTTTGTTTGACTATCTTTAAAAACACTTGTGAAATGGATATGGTGCAGATACGTGACTTCTTAAGCAGACATAAATACGCTAGGAAATACTTTTTGGGTGTTTTCCCTAGCGATGGGCTACCAGGCGAAATAGGGGCAGAAAGACCATGCACCCTAGTCTTTAACACAGACCTGCATGACCAGGCTGGGACACATTGGGCAGCAATGTTTATAGATGTTGACAAGGTTACAGTGTTTGACAGTACCGCAGAGTTCCCTGAGCACAGACTCTATACAACTCCTATATTCAAGTTTCTGAAAAAAGCGGCAGCTGAGGTGGAGTATAACAAACTATGGGTGCAGGATTCCATGGCCATCACATGCGGGGAACACTGTATTTATTTTATCAGTAAAATGTCACAGGGTCTTTCGTTTAGAAATTTCTTAAATCTATATTCGAGGGATCTTGTTAACAATGATATTATAGTTGTGAAATATGTAAAAGAAAACACCAGGGTATCGGTCAGACCTGTGAAAACAGAATATGTACCTTGTCAAAACTGTAAGGGTTTATAACAGTTGTATGCTTAATGTTGAACGTATAAAATAAAAGACATTATATTTTTTAAAAACATGCATTCAGACTCGTTATTTCAATATACATGCACCATAAAATGCTTTTTTTTTTAAAGACGACTGAGACGGTTTGTAAAGTTATAACAAGGTGTTTATTACAAATATTTAGTTGACAAAACTTTATTGAGGAAACATAGGAATAAAAATCACACACAATTAAGCAAAAAGCCACACAAAGGGTGATTTAGGCGCTGTCATTTTTTTTTGAGCTGGCAACGACGGTGCAGGAGTAGCCCATTTAGGGGATAGTCTTCGGACTTCAGAACCTGTAGGCGATGGCAGTAGGGGACTCTTCAAATTGTCTAGCAGTCTGCGGTGTTCATTATTACCAACGATCTGGAGGGTATATTGAGTTCAGCAGCAGCCTGCAGAAACTGCTCCCAGCCTCTCGGTGCATTTTGAGGCATCAGGATTTTGGGGTTTGTGAGACCTTTGACTAGATCGTACATATGCGACCCTGCAACAGGTTGGCCCTTGTAGAGAAACTCGCCTCTCTCATTCCAAGAGGCTAGGTCTTTAGAAGCGGCTAGTTTACTCATCAGCATCTGCTCAGCCCCTCTGTGCCTTTGAGTTATATTTTTTAGGAGGTCTCCAACAAAGGTATCTGAGGCTGTCGCATCATCGGGAGGCGGTTGTAGGGGCTGAGGGTCGGGGGCCTGAGCAGCTGGTTGTTCAGAGTCTGGGGTATATAGAGTCAACTTGTTCTTCTCGGTATTCCACTGGGTGTAGTAATTTAATAATTTTTTGAGAGTGCTGCTGTAAAGGTTAGCCTTGTCGTAGGGGTTTAGATCAGTCCTTCTCAAAATGTCTTTAATTTCAGTATCCAGGCGTAAAGTCTAATTTCTACGGATATCCCATGCGTTGTCCGTGGTGGACCCCAGCTGCTCCATTTGCTGCCTAGGAACCAGATACATTTTTGTGGCATGATCCATCACTGACCCGCGAGGAGGCTTGTAATTACAGGTATAGCTATCCCCAGCAAGTTACCTATAAAACCTCCAGACTGTTTCACCAGTTTCTTCTTTGTTATGAGTGAGGCCCTTTTATTACTGAGCTTCTTGATAAGCCCCGTCTTCTTCTTCAGAACCTGTAACTGACGCTTTGATATAGGGACGTTGCCTTTTAGGGTGTTTGGGGCTATTTCTGAAATGGCAGCCACTAAATCGTCAGAAGATGAGCCCAGGATGGCCTTTCGGTGTTGGGGGCTGGCTGTAACAATCATTTTCAGGAGAGCTAAATTGCGGCGTAGGTGTGTAGATATGGTCACCACTGAGCGTTATAAGGGCTGGCCTGTAACTGGTTCTAAAAGACATCACCGCTGCTTTTTATAGGGCCTGGTCTTGGGCTTTGGGGTGTAAACTACAGGTAGCTCTGGGGGAAAAATATAAGCCCTTAGTCTATAGTCTTCTAGAGTTTCATTTTTTAAGTCTACCAATAGGTACTCGTGGGGTTTTGCTGTAGCGTCGTTAAAGGCATCCATGAAGAAGTGTGTGTTTCCGGGGTACATCTGTTTAGCTATGACAGCTATTTGCTGTTTGTCACGGGGGGTTTTAAATAAAACAAGGTATGAAGCATTGAGAGCTATAGACCTACTGTTCTTGCCTTTGTAAAACAAGTTCTGCACAATGTAGCAGATGCTTAGATTGCGATGATGTGAATATTGAGTAAAAGCTCTCTCTAACTCTGGATGATCACCACCTTCACGCATCAGATCATAAACAATTATCATATTTACAAGGGTTGGTGGTAGTAGCTCATCATCGTTGAGGTTATCCGGTATACCCTCTATAAATTTGATATGGGGGAACCGACGGCCCAAGTCTGTATAAAGAGGCTGCCAGCATGAATAAAGCCACACAATGTTGTTAGGGATTTGTGATAAAGCAGAGTCGGCATTTTCTAAGAGCTTTTTTATAAAATAGCTTTTACCACAGTTTGAAGGTCCTGCTAGCACGCAGGAGAACGGATGCTGTAACCTGGTGTCCATGCTGTGGCGGCTGTCTCTCTAATGGGCCTAATAACCATAAGGCAGTGTTTTATAGTCGGTGGTCAGGACCCTTTTATCAAAAACAACTCGCAATGTTTTATGTAGAGGCTGGGTTGTGATTTCCCACTTCTTTTTGGATATGACTATGCAGGGCTGGTTCACGACTATGGTTTTAGCATTCTCAGAATCGTCTGCTGTAGCATATTCATGCACCTGATTCTTCAAGCTATCAAAATTGATTTTTAGGGTGTTGCTGACATTTAATGTTATCCCTTTGATCTTCATACACACCTTGTTCTTGTTGGTACGGTAACTGTATGTTTTAGGCCCTGAGGTGGTATATTCTTTTATTTACTCATCCTTATCTAGCTCACTGGTTAGATTACCCAGATAATCTCCCAGAGGAGGGTCTTCATCCCCCGGCTTGCTCAGAAAAATCACAGAATCTGTATCGTGATACAAGCAGCGATCCTGGAGCTTATCCATAATCCCGTAAAGCTCTAGACGAGCGTGGGCTGTCGTGAAGCAGGCTATGAAAATCTTTATGTTGTCACTCGATGTGGGGTACTCTTGGGCATATTTCCAACACAAAGCCGCGGTATCGTCATCGATAAAATCGCAGCTGGACACCTCGTAGCATGGGGCAAACAGGTACTTGAACAGTTCATCAGGATCTGATATTAAGATGGTATTTGAAAGGTTTGTGCGCTGTGCAAATTTTCCCCATAAGGAGTTGAGACAGAGTTTGGCTAACTGTTGGCGTGCAGGATTGACCTCTATCAGCTGGGGTCGTAAACGGATACCCCCGTGAGCGTAGTAGTCATCGATGTATTTCTGTTTTGCATCCTGACTAGTACACCATTCAGGATACCCTGAAGCCTCCTGCTTGTCTCTGAGAAAGAGGCTGCCAGCATGAATAAAGCCACACAATGTTGTTAGGGATTTGTGATAAAGCAGAGTCGGCATTTTCTAAGAGCTTTTTTATAAAATAGCTTTTACCACAGTTTGAAGGTCCTGCTAGCACGCAGGAGAACGGATGCTGTAACCTGGTGTCCATGCTGTGGCGGCTGTCTCTCTAATGGGCCTAATAACCATAAGGCAGTGTTTTATAGTCGGTGGTCAGGACCCTTTTATCAAACACAACTCGCAATGTTTTATGTAGAGGCTGGGTTGTGATTTCCCACTTCTTTTTGGATATGACTATGCAGGGCTGGTTCACGACTATGGTTTTAGCATTCTCAGAATCGTCTGCTGTAGCATATTCATGCACCTGATTCTTCAAGCTATCAAAATTGATTTTTAGGGTGTTGCTGACATTTAATGTTATCCCTTTGATCTTCATACACACCTTGTTCTTGTTGGTACGGTAACTGTATGTTTTAGGCCCTGAGGTGGTATATTCTTTTATTTACTCATCCTTATCTAGCTCACTGGTTAGATTACCCAGATAATCTCCCAGAGGAGGGTCTTCATCCCCCGGCTTGCTCAGAAAAATCACAGAATCTGTATCGTGATACAAGCAGCGATCCTGGAGCTTATCCATAATCCCGTAAAGCTCTAGACGAGCGTGGGCTGTCGTGAAGCAGGCTATGAAAATGTTTATGTTGTCACTCGATGTGGGGTACTCTTGGGCATATTTCCAACACAAAGCCGCGGTATCGTCATCGATAAAATCGCAGCTGGACACCTCGTAGCATGGGGCAAACAGGTACTTGAACAGTTCATCAGGATCTGATATTAAGATGGTATTTGAAAGGTTTGTGCGCTGTGCAAATTTTCCCCATAAGGAGTTGAGACAGAGTTTGGCTAACTGTTGGCGTGCAGGATTGACCTCTATCAGCTGGGGTCGTAAATGGATACCCCCGTGAGCGTAGTAGTCATCGATGTATTTCTGTTTTGCATCCTGACTAGTACACCATTCAGGATACCCTGAAGCCTCCTGCTTGTCTCTGAGAAACAAATTAATGTAGGGGGCAAAGAGTTGTGTTGTAGTGCTCTTAAAATGCCACACTTCGTGTACTTTACCTACCCTGTACCCTTTCTCTAAGGCAGCTTGTACCTCGATGCTACACCAGGTCCCTGTGAGCATCCTTTGTTCATCGGTGTGTATGCAGCCATCAACCTCTTTAAGCATCGCACATGTTCGACAGAGGGGGAACATCAGCTTGCCATCGACACTGCATGGTAACACTGGGAAGTAAAGCTGCTTAGGAGGATATATTTCACATTTGATAAGCCCAAAGTATTCGTCTAGGGGCTTAAAATCTCTATAGATGATGGTGGGATGACATAACGGGTACAACTTCATCTTGTTCAAAAAAGGGTACAGACTGGTGAAATCATAGTAGTGTATTTTCTCACCCTCACCAACGGCCTTGTACAGTTGTATGGCATTTATACGCCCCCCAAATAAGGCATCTTGGGGCTCCAGAGGTGTGGGTAAATCATGAGTCTTAAGAAAAGAGCAGAGGTCTGTGTCGGTTTTTAACATGTCTAAGCACTCGTGCTCCCAAAGAACTCTCATAGCAAAGCCCTGGTTTTCAACATACTGGGCCTTTGTCAGAGTACGTCTGTAAAAGTGTTCAAATTTGGCACCCAGCATTTTGTTATACTCGTGCGGCATGTAACACTTGGGGCAGCCGTGGTAAAAACAGCCTTTGAATTCAAAGGCTGTCGGCACACCCTTAATTACAGAGTACCCGTACAGGTAATAGGGGCCCAGGCGGAATTCACCATCCTGTAATGCATGTTGAATCTGGATGTCGTCCTTCCCAGAGACGTACATGAGCCACTGGATAGAGGGGGTTGAATAACGTTTCTGTTTACCGTTATAGAGGTCTGGCGGTACTAGAGCGATAGTTTCTGGCATTAAAAACATGTGTTTGTAGATGGACATACACATGGATGCCAGAGTGACGTTTTGAAATAGGTCTATGTATTCGACCGCTTGCTGCATTTCAGGGGTTTTGGATGTCAAGGCCTTGACTTTCTTAGTCAATGTCTTAGGTTTCAAGGCCTTGACTTCTTTAGTCATAGACACCACAACATCTCTGAAGAGGTTACAAGCTTGCCGAAGGATCATTACATCAGCCTGACAATAAGCTTTCAACTCTGTTTGAAAGTGAAACTCCTTTTCACAGTTTTCAGAGTACCACTGTAGAAAGCTCACTTTCTCATCAGGCATCATGTATTCAACCCCGTAGCTGTCAGGAGGCGGCATGGGTCCCACATAATTCTGGTTAGCCCAGGTGTTAAAAAAGTGTGGAAAATAACCTTTACACCCTGGGAACCCAAAGGCCTTTGGCAGCTTGCTCAATTTCATGGGTAGGAAATTCAGGGAGTCTATGAAGCGTATTTTTAAAGGGCATACCGTCATCAGCATCAGTTTAGACCCCTGGGTTATGAGTTCCACCTGTATCTTTTCACGAATCATGTCTCGTAGAATAAAGAAGGAGTCATAGGCTTTCGAGTTGTGGGCGAGCATGGTATATCCTTGGAATTTGGCTTGAATGAAAGTGCTTAGGAAATCAGCCACCCACGTTCGTCCCTCAAACTCCCAACTATCGTCGGAAGTTAGATGGTGTGCGTAAATGTAGTTAGGTTGGTGTACCCCCGTCTCTTGTGTGCCCTCTATATCAAACACTAGATAGTCTTCGGTCTTGGTCTGAGGTGGCCCTTTAACCATATAACACTGATGGCTGGTGCCGGCCTTGTGAGACACATGGCATCGGGGACATATCATACCTTTGCACTTGTGATCCACTGCCACATACCGCCCACACTCGCTACAGTCCTTTATAGGGACGCATTTGTAAGATTGCTCGTGTATGCTCAAACAGTTTTGTGAGCGACAAAACAGCCTACATGTGCCGCATCTCACCTTCAGGGTAGCGTCTTCTATACAGCCGTCTCTCTGACACATCTTACAACACATTTCACACTGGTGGTATGTTTTATTGTTGTATATATGGTCGCAGTGGGCGCACACATACTTGGCCCCCAGAAAACCTTTATGGTTCAAGATGCCGTAAAAATGATTTTCCATGTGGAGGACATATACGGTCTTGTTTCTCACAGGTTCCCCGGTTGTAAAGTACTTCCAGGAACCGCTGTGAAAGAAAACTTTCACCGTCATGGCGAAATAGATCTCAAAAAGACCTATATCGCCAAAGCCAACCATTTGGTCAGGAGGTATTTCAAGAACCTCATGGGCTTCAGCAGCTCTAGACATGATGACAGCGTCAGGGGTCTTGCGAGACATCAGCATACCCACGATGCTGGCCGCCAGACATGTATTGGCAGTGGTGTTGCTAAAGTTGAGCAGCCACCTCTGTTTCTTACCAATTATTTTACTGGATAGCACGCTCTTTAAGGGTCTGGAAACACCCCCCTCACGCCCCCGTACAATGAGGGCTGTGACTCTAAAAGTACCATAGGCGACTAGTTCCAACTTACTCTGTAAAAGCCTTAAGAGGTTTTCTAAAAATTGCACAGTGTCAAAAACATCTCGGGTCTTCCGTCTGGTGAACAGCGGTGTGTCAAAACCCTGCCCCTGGAAGCGGAGTTGGAAAAAGTCATTAGGCCCCACATTGTGTAACAACCTTTCTATGAGCTCCTGCACAGCCTGATGTATAGCCAGAACACCATGAGTGGTTGATGTTATTTGGTGTAGGTTAACAAATCTAAACTCCTCATAGTGTTCTACGGCCCTAAACCTCTCTACATTGCGAGTGTAACTTCTAACACTCTCTAAAAACAAGGGCTCTGGGCCCTCATCAGTAGGAGTGTGATTTGTTTAGGTGTTCTCTGCTGTGTCATTTTGGGAGGTCAGGGCGGGACCTGTCTCAGGGGTCCTTGTAAACCTGCGGGTAGCGCATGTTCTTGCCTTCTTCAACTTATTTATTAAAAGCCGGCGTTGCTTTGTACTATTAAGCCACTTTTGTTTTTTTTTACGGGCCCAGGCTTTTCTAGATACCAAGCCCCAGCCTATCTGAACAGGTAGGTCGCTGTTGTTGGATGTCTTGTTCATGGAGGCCGCCGCTACAGTTCCACCCCTAGGTCCTTCTGAATGTTGCGTTGTTTGGAGTTTTAAAGCCAGCCCCCCTACCCCCTTCAAATGGCCGACCCTAGGTATGTTAGACCCTGCCCCTATGTATTGTCGGCGGTGAAGTGCTGGTTTATATGTTTCAGGTGTTGATCTTGAAGCTGTGGAACCGTGCTTGAAGGGGTCTAGGGAAACAGGGTGTCTAGTTTGAAGGAGTCTAGGGAAACAGGGGTGTCTTGTTTGAAGGGGTCTAGGGAAACAGGGGTGTCTTGTTTGAGGGTTTGTGGGGCACCAGATGGTCGTTGCTTGAGCAGTTTTAAGAAGCGTACAGACTTTGTCACTAACCTCTGGACCTTACGGCTATATTTTGAGGGCCTCTTATGAGCACCAATGGCTGTGGGGGTCTTTAGGGGCTGGTACTGACATAGTCATGAATGTGTACCTTGTATGTTGGCCACAGCCACTTGACACATCTATATGATCTCTTTTTTACATACCGTAACCCTTGCCACAACCAGATGTTGGGCCTCCCTCTTATTCCTGAGATTGGAAAACCCCATATCCATTCTTATGATTGCGCGCTTCGCCTGCCGTTTTAATTTTCGAACAGCCATCTGTATCTCTTTTACATGTGTCTTCAATACCTCTTCTGTGTTTACAGACCCATCTTGTTCCTGCTTAGGGGGGCACACCTTGCGTTGTCTTATAAATGGTTGCAACCCCTCAGGACCATCTATACTGCCACCATCGAGGGCGGGGCTGGACACGGGTCTGTACACGGGCATGTCCCAGGGGATGGACACGGACCTGTACACGGGGCTGGCAATGGTGCTGGCCGCGGGGTTGGACACAGTACTGTACACGGGGTTGGCCGCAGGGCTGGCCCTGGGACTGGACACAGGACTGTACAAGGGGTTGGCAGCGGGGCTGGCCACGGGACTGGCCACAGGACTGTACACGGGGTTGGAAGCGGGGCTGGCCACGGGGCTGGACACGGGTCTGTACATGTGGATGGCCGTGGGGCTGGTAGGGTTGTATGCTCCAGGAGGGGTACTCGGGGACAAAGGGTATGAGGATTGTGAGGAGCTGTCATTGTAATCCTGGGGCCTAGCTGAAATGTCTGTGTTAGGGTGTGGTGACTGGTTACCTGGGTTCTGTAAACCCTCTGTGCTCAAAGACCCCTGGTACACCACTTCTGGGGTTCCACCTATGTTGTCTACCAACCCCCTCAACACCTCAAGAGCGTGGCTATTCATGCTAGAAGGACCTTCTAGGGGTTGTGCATTATCACCTGTTGAGACCCTAGGCTGGGCCTGAACACTTACAACCGGCTTTAGGGTATGCTCAGGGGCGTGCACCTCTACATGAACAGTTATTTTATTTGGCACTGTCTGGGGTTTCAGGACACTTGGTGGATCCTGCGTTGCATTAGGGTTGCTGAGGGACTCTGCCAACTGTAGCTTAGGGACCCCCGGTTTCAGCGTCAGATGTTTTCTTGAGAGGCGCAATGTTTTAGGGGTTTGTGGCGGCGCCGCCTCTTCTACACCCACCGATACAACTACCACCTCCTTGGGGCTCAAGGTTATATAGGCCTCATTCAAGGGCTTAGCATCCTTTTTTATAGATAAATTTAAGGGGTTAGCTTGGGGCTCAGGGTTACTAGGGCTTTTCTTCTCAGGGCTTAAGAGCTTTGCATGGCCCTCTTGGAGCACCGCCGTTGTCTTCTTTAGGTTTAAGGGTTCTGTTTGGGGCTCTGTGAATACCATACAGACCTTCACATGTTTAAAAGGGTTGGGGAGGTTCTCTGAGTCCCTATGTTTCTTCTTAAGGGAGGCCGGGCTTGTAAGCATGCCTCCATTGTTGACCCCACCCCTGTGCAGAATAGATTGTTGTAGATGGTTGTTCAGCGTGTTGCTTGGTGTGTAGTACTTAGATAGTTTTTCCTGGCGTACACGCCTACTCACGCCTTTTGCACTGCTTCTGTTGTTCTGGACGGTTGCTGATATGTCCCTTAAGGGCTGCGCCGACCTCTCTTCAGCAGCATGTTTCTGAGCCGCTTCTAAAATATAAACAGAAATATATATATATATATATATTAGAGAAAGCATAAAAACAACACGTACAATCAACAGCATCCTAAGTTCTACACAGCCACCTTTTTTTATATAGGCATTGCTACAACCATCTGTACCCTTCTGCTTGAGAGTCTGTAACACCTCTAGTACTTCTCACACCCTTTTGTAAAAAAAAAACACACCTGAAAGAGGTCTTTTTGCAGCTCCTTTCTTTGACAGGGTTCCCACTTTAGAAGTTGAAGCTTTCCTCTTCAAAGGGATTTCTTTTGAACATTGCGCCGCCTCGGCACCGTCCTGGCATAACGTGGGGGCACCTGTAAAGAAAAAATAATACCCAACATTAGTCATCTTTCTGAGTATTACCTCTATACACCCTCAGGGTCAGGACTCTGGCCTACCCCGCCAACTCCTTAGCGCCTTAGACAGTTTAAATACCAGCGGCCTTTTCCTGTAGGAACGGTAGTGTTTTGCACATTGTTCATAGCTCCTTGAGCCTCGATGTACAACATAAGATCTTCAAAAACTTGCTGTAGGTCGGGGTCATAAGCTGTAAAATCATATATACATGAGACCCACATTAGAAAAAAGAGAACTTGTGCGTTGTTGGTGTACAAAACTACGTAGAACTACACAACTCTAAATATATATACCTGGCTGTGGGGTTGTCAAGTCTACAGGGTTGCTAGTTATTACTGGGGTGTCCAGCGTCGGGCGTACACATGTAACTGCTGCATTTGTAGGGTCTTGCATCTGTATTAAACATTAAATAAAAGAACCGGATTTAAAACACCTTTCATAAACAAAGCATTACAACTTCAAACAAATCTTGTAGGCATTTTAAAAACGGTTAAGAGGGATGCCACAACACACATTTTTCAAAAAGCGTTGCATGTGCTGCGCTAAAACATATGTTAAAAACAACCTGCGCCATATCCTTTGCTTATGGGTAAACCACTTTAGGTACACATGGTCCTTCTAACTGTACTTTGTTTTCTCTTGTAACCTGCACACTTGTCACTTTATTTATTACCCATGTAGCTTAACGTTTGCTTTTGTAACCGGCACACATGTCACTCTCCTTATGTTTTGCAGCTGTGTCTTATGTAAAGCGCTCTGACACCTTAGGGTAAAGTCTGCGCTACATTAAGCAGTTTTTTTCCTGTTTGTATCTTTTATATAACGCCTGTAATCCTGAGTCCCTATGATTTGCAAACAGGTTCTTGTGTAAAGCGCTCTGACAACTTGGGGTAAAGTCTACGCTACATTTTTTCTACTTGTATCTTTTTTATGTAACTCCTGCAATTCTTAGTGCTTATGTCTTACAGATGGCTCATATGTAAAGCGCTCTGACACCCTCGCGGCTGCAGGGTTAGGACCGCCCCTTCAGTGATGTCACCAGTGCATCACTGGATGGGGCGGACCTGGCCCTGCAGCCCCGGAGAAGCTTCCATCCGCCATGCTGCCGCTGCTCAGGGGATCCACGTGGAGCCAGGGGATGATATATACCCCTCACAGCCCCCAAGGACACCGGAGCCCTACACCCCTCACCCTCAAGCAGCGCCAGCAGCAAGCAGGCTCGGGGGTATTTTTTTTTTTTTTTTTAAAGCGGCAATACTGTGAACTCGGGGCACGGAGCCCCAGAGACGCCAGGACCATCATCCCGAGCAGTGCCTTGTGCAAACGGGCTTGGGGGATTATTTTTTTAAAAAGCTCGGCTAACTCGGCCACAGAGGCCCAAAGGACATCAGGCCCCGCACCCCGAGCAGCGCTCGGGGGCTTATTTTTTTTCTTTAAAAAGCTGCACTATGACCACAGGCCCCGGAGGCCAGAAGACCCCTCACAGCCCTCCCCTGACACCCCCGAGCAGCGCCATGGTGAAGCGGGCTCGGGCATTGTTTTAAAAAAACAGAGGCACAACTTGGCATTCGGGGCCCCCGGAGCCCCAGGACAACAGGAACCCGACCCCAGAGCCCCCGAGCAGCGCCATGGTGAAGCGGGCTCGGGGCATTTTTTTATAAAAAAAAAAAGAAAGAATCGGCAATCGGGGCCCAGAGCCCCCCCCCACCCCAGGACACACATCCCACGCCCCAACACCCCCGAGCAGCGCCATGGAGAAGCGGGCTCGGGGGCATTTAAAAAACCTCAAAACTCGGGCATTCGGGCCACGGTGGCCCCGGGACACACAGAGACAGCCCCACAACACCCCAAAGGACTATGGCACCCCACCAGGAGCCCCCCTCGACAACTGGACCCAGGGTTTATTTTTTTTTTAAATACAAGGCCCTCAGGACCCCCACGGAGCAACAAGGACATCGGAGCCCCCATGGACCCCTTCAACTCTCAACAGCGGTTTGGTGAGTACAACAAGGCATTATTTATTTTGAATTATATGCCATGTATATTATTTAAAGACCCTATGGTACCGTTACAGTGTGGTTAAATGTTTCTATGAGCTGTAAAATGCACGCTTCCCCTCTGCATGTATCCTCCTAAGGCCTACAACATTATGCTCCTTAAATACAAACCCTGCAAACTCTACCATACGTCACCACCCCATTAACATTAAATACCTACACACACACACACATAGCTTTAAACTCAATCCTTCAACAAAACCTTTATTCATTTTAAACACCTTTACATTACAATTCAAGTCTTTTAAAAAAAAACGTCATTGTCACCATTCTTCACATTAAGCACAGCACATCGCCTTAAAGATTAACTGTACATTTACATTACAATTCACATCTTGTAGAAAACGTCATTGTCACCATTATTCACATTAAACACACCACATAGACTTAAAGAGTAACAGTTTACAAGCCACACTACATAGTACTATTTTTTTTTTAAAGTACAACTTTTTTTTTAAAACTACATGTACACCCTAATACAACATTGCACCATCCATTATTTACCTTCTTTACATGTGGCAGGCTGCGTCAATCTGGGAGACGTTGCTCAGGTCCATTCTTGCCTTAAGCTCCAAGGGTTGGCTCTGTGCCTCCAAAACAATCCAGGCCAGTCACTCCCCAATGTTTTGAAGGGCTTGATGGTGTAGAAATCCAAAAAGGTTTTTGACTTGGTTGTTGATGCAGGAGTCCTCCAGGTACAGCAGAACAATCCACGTCAGACCGCTCCTCAAAGGTTTGTTTTTTTAATGGGTGTTTAGCAGTGTTCCTTGAGGGGCCTTTTTATACCTGTCCAAGCATGCTAATTAGAAGCCCCCCACCCCCTTCATGACTTGAGGGGGGTTTAGAACAATGTCCTGGTGGCCTTTGGATGGGAACCTTTTTTCTATCATTGTACAGTATAACCAGTACAACCTTTATTACTTTGACACCTGTTACTCAAACTCAAGGCCTATCCTGGGAAGAGTAGGGTTAGACAATGGGGGCCATCACAAAACTCTTCACACCTACATGACAACTTCTCCTGGGAAGTAGGGAGCCCGGGAACAGGATCTACCTCCAATCCTACACCCCACCACCTGTCTTTTTTTTTTTTTAAGGCCAGAGTTTTTTCCTGCTAGGTATGTCAAATTTGGGAGCAGGTTGTCAAATTTCCTGCCAGCCACGTCAAGTTTGGAACTAACCTGTCAAAATTGGGACCAGGGGCTTTGTGATGTGTATATTACATCCTAACAGGTGGCCCCCTGTTTCAGGTTCTCATGGGAAGCTTTGCTCTACAGGCCACCTGTCTTTTTTCTTAACTCAAAGCTCCTTGGTGGCTGGGGTTTATTATTTTATAAGGGGTTTGTATTAACCTATTTTTTTTTAGAGAGAATTACCATAGGTAGGTTTGAGGACCCTTTACAGCTTTGACACCTACATGGCACATTCTTCTTCTGAGGCCCTGGGCTGGGGAACTCAGGACTGCCCTAGCAGCTGTTCAACCAGCAGCTCGCTGCAAACCCCCAGTTTTAAAAATGCACAGACATTTCCAGCCTACAACCATGCAGTTTTTTCTATGCACTTTTAAACATATACACAATTACCTCATGTTTCGCAGCAGAGCTGTCAAATTTAAGGACAGAAGTTTAAGGCCAGGACTGTTTAAGGCCAGGGCTGATCAAACCCTGGCCTTAAACAGTCCTGGCCTTAAACTGTCAAAAATAAGGCCAGAAGTTTAAGACCAGACATGTCAAAAGCTGTCAAAATTGCGACCAGCCGTTTGCGACCAGACCTTCACTTTTGCGACCAGGATTTTTTGATGGGTGGTATCCCTTCTTACTACTGACATGGATGCCTCTTTAAGAATAATTACATTCAGCATGCCTCGACCAATAGAAAGTTTGCAAATATAACACCATATTTTCATGCTCACTTACATGCATTCACGCTTACTCCTTCTCTCTCAGACTCATTCTCTAGCAATCATTTTTTTCACCCTCTAGTACTCACTCTTACTCTGACTCGCTCATACTTTCTCATTCGCACATTCACATGCACTCATTCTTCCTGACTCTAATTCCCACAATCTCAATAATTGTCACTCATTCACTTTTTACTCACACTTCCACTCACTCGTATTACCTCATTCTCACTCACCCTGACTCCCTTATTCTCATTTACAGTACCCCATCTCATACACTGTCACTCACGTTCACTCATTGAAGCTCACATTGATTCTCACTATCACTCAATCTCAGGCACACTAACGTATACTCTTTCTTACACACTCTTTCAGATGCATTCATTCATTTTCACATGGTATAACTCACTCATGCTGACAGTCACTCTCACTCACTTTCACCCACTCACATGCTCACACATATGGATGCTGTTGCTCTCACAAGCAAGTTTTCATCTGCACATATGCCCACAACTTACATTTCAAACCAGTTAATTATACTTTATTCATTTACCAGTGAATGTCCCATTTATGTTTTTTTTATTAAACCAACAGTGAAGAATAGTATAGAATTCACTGTTAGTATTATAAAAAATGTGTTGCAAAGAGGGACTAGTTCTCGGGAACACGGGCTCATTTAAATGCGCGCTGAACAGGCACGCAGTGGACTCGCCGTTGGCGCGCCAAAGACGTGCCAAAGATAAGCCCATCTGCGTCCGTCAGTGCCCCGGAGGCGACCAGCGCCAGTTATGCAGCCTCCAGGTAACGAGCCAAGGATCAGCTACTGCGCAACCTCTTGGCGAGCTCTGGATTGTTCGGCATGCTGTTGCCCCCAGGCTTGGGATGTGTTGTCGCTTCCTCTTGCACCTTGCTCCGTCTGTGGTTTCTCCCTGAAGGGCGAGCCTACCCCCTGAGATTTTGAGGGACGCCCCTCGTCTCCGAGGGCTAAGGAAGTTTATATTAGGGCTGCTCTGATTAATGCCCGCTCCCTTAGGAAGCATCACGTTGATGTCCATGATCTTCTGGCGGAGAATTCCCTAGATATTCTTTTCCTCACAGAGACATGGCTCGATGATTCCTCTGACCCTATTGTTGCATATGCCATTCCTCCTGGCTACAAGATTCTTAGAGCTGACCGCGCGGAGGGCAGAGGAGGCGGCGTGGCCGTCGCTTTTAAAGATATTTGGGAACTTTGGTTAGGGGATTCCTCCACGTGGGCTAAACTGTGAGGTGCTTGATTTCAGCGTGCGCTTCTCAGCACACTTCACTCTGGGGGCCTCTCTGATCTATAGACCTCCTGGCCCCACGGGTCCCTTCCTTCACAGCTGTGGGGATGCCATTGCCACCAGGGTAGTTGGGTTTTCGCACAATCTGATTTTGGGTGATCTCAACATCCACCTGGACTGCCCTGATACCAGGGATGCGGCTGACCTTTTGGATATTTTTTACTTGGCTCAACTTGTCTAGCAGGTCCATCTCCCCACTCACCAGGCGGGCCATCTTTTAGACCCTATTTGTTCCAATTTCCCCCTCCTCATAGGAGATCCTTGCCCTGTGTCCTGGTCCGATCATTTTTTATCTCACTTTTCCTGGGCAATATCCAGTGCTGTCGCTCCCCGGATTTTTCTCTACCAGAAGTCTGCCCTTAGCAGGATTGAAATTTAAACTGGCTCTTGACCACTCCAGACCCGCTTTGCCGGAAGCACTGGAGGAGTGTCTGTTCGAGTTCTCTACTTGTGTTACCAAGGCAGCAACCTCTGCTGCTTCTGCTCGACCCTCTAGATCTGCCCGATCTCAACCATGGTTTACTGCAACTCTCAAGAGCGCCAAGCATGATTGCAAGGTTTTGGAGCATGTCTGGCGTCAGAGTGGCTACTGTTCTGTGGCCAAGAGGAATTTGAGAGCCATGCAAAAAATCTACTATGAGGCTATCGCCATGGCCAAAGGGCAATTCTTTGCTGCCCGCATTGATTCAGCAAGGAACAATGCTAAAGAAATTTTCTCCATAGTGCAGAATTTTACTTCTCTCCGGGCCCAGGCGAGTGTTATTCCTTCTTTCCTCGCATGGTGTAATATGCTTTCCCGCTGCTTCAGAGAGAAAATTCAGGCCATTCATGCTTCCTTCTCCATGGGCAATGGCGGTAACATGGGTCCTCTGGTTTCCCCACCTGCTGCCCCTGTCTGCTCCTTTCAAGCTTTTAGAAAAGTTACTCCCTTGGAATCCCTTAAAATTCCCAAGGGGCTGAAATCGGGCTCCCCTTCGGATTCCTGCCCAGCCAGGCTTCTGGCTTCAGTGGCTGAGAGCCTGTCGTCTGAGGTGAACTGTATTGTCAACCTGTTCCTCCAGACGGCTGTGGTTCCTCTGAGGTGGAAGCAGGCAAAGATACTGCTGCTGAAGAAAGCCTCCCTGGATCCTCTCACTCCTGGGAAACATCATCCCATCTCCCTTCTCCTGGCCATTGCTAAAGTCTGTGAGAAGGTTGTTAACAGCCAACTTACAGAGTATGTAGAGACTGAGGGCCTCTTGCATCCTGCTCAATCGGGGTTTTGCGCCTCTCACAGCACTGGGACTGTCCTGGTGGTGGTGGTAGAGGCTATTCGGGAGTGCCGGGAGCAGGCGGGAGGGCAGCATTAATTTTGCTTGACCTCTCGGCTGCGTTCGATACGGTCCCTCATGCCCTTCTTTTGGCCAATCTGGCTGAGATTGGGTTATGTGGAGCAGTCTGAGACTGGCTTAGGTCCTTCCTTGAAGAGCGAGCCGAGCAAATTTGGCTCCCCCCTTTCTCTTCTTTGCCTCAGTTGGTTACCACAGGAGTGCCTCAGGGCTCCTCCCTTAGCCTGCTCCTTTTTAACTTTTATGTTACGCCGCTCTTACATCTGGCATGGGCGCTTGGGGCTAAGGTGATGGCCTATGCTGACTATACACAGCTGCTGTTCATCTGGAACAAGACCCCCAGCTCAGTTGTGGCAGCCCAACAGAGCCTAGTTTCCATCTTTAAATGGCTAGCTGATGCTCAGCTTAAATGTAACGTACAAAAATCTGAGATTTTACTGTTTGGTAGCTTTCCCACTGACTTTCGTGACCAGCTGTGGCCCCCTGACTCCCCGCTCCCCTCGGCGACAGGACAGTCTGCTAAAAACCTGGGAGTCTGGTTTGACGATAGTCTATCCTTTTCCTCCCACATTAAGAAACTGGCAGGCTGCTGCTTTGGTCTCATCAAGACTCTGCGCACTTTTTTTCCGCTCCTTCCTCAAGCGGCTAGAGAAACTGTCACTTGTGCCCTGATCCTTTCCCGGTTGGACTATGCCATTGCTCTCTTTGTTGGGTCCCCTGGCTACCTGCTCAAAAAACTTCAGGTAGTCCAGAACATGGCTGCCAGATTGCCTTTGGGTCTCTCAGCCAGGACTAGTGTGACCTTTCAACGTGGTTCTCTCCATTGGCTTCCTGTTGCAGATAGAGTTAGATTTAAATCTTTGGTTCTGGCCCATCGTGCCCTTCATGGCCTTGGCCCCCTCTATCTCCAGAAGCGCTTCTCCTTTTACCTCCCGGCTCGTGCCCTTCGCTCTGCCACTCAGTGCCTTGCCCGGGTGCCCTGTTTCCGACTTCAGAGGATGGGAGGCAGTTCCCTCGCCGTGAAGGCCAGCCTAGCCTGGAATGCCCTCCCCCCTTCCTTCGGTCGATTCAGAACCCCACCATTTTTAAAAAGAAACTCAAGCGAATGTCTTTGTTTGTTAATTTCTTCTTGTTCCTATCGAGCCCCGCGCTGGGACACTCATGAGAAGCCGTGTGCGTTACAAGTGGAAATAACATAACATAACATAACTTCAGTGCCCAAATGCTCTAAGGACCTGCTGCTCCTGTGTTCTTGGTCCTGCTATTGCCATCTCTGCAGCAAGGGGTCACAACAACACTGCCAGTGGATGCCAGTGCTAAGCCAGGGGGTCAAAGCTGCTACCTGTGGTGAACTCTTAAAGATGCCCATGTCATCAGTGTTGAGCCAGAAGGGGGTGGCGACTGCGGCATGTTCACTCAAGAGGCCTCGCATGCCAAAGAAGTGTGATGTGCCTGCCTCCTCTGCGGCATCTGCCACGCAGCACACCAAGATAATACCTGCTGTTAGGACCAAGCTGTTACACCACAAAGAATAGTGTGCAAGAACTTAGGATGCTTTCATACCTACTTCTATACTGGTTGCACAATTCAACATTTTGTGCTAATTCTTGATCCTGATACGATTTACTGAGGGGTGTTAGAGCATGAAGAGAAAGGATGGATTATAAGACCCACAGTTGTATTGTGATGAGTGATATTTCCCTGCATACCTCTGTTGGATTGTGTAGTAATATAGCCTTATAGCCTGCCGTAGAGGGCTATACCGGCTATTAAAGGCCCTCTCTAGCGTTAAAGGCCCGAGCCGAAGGTGAGGGCCTTTAACAAGGGAGAGGGACTTTAATAGCCGGTATAGCCCAGCTACGAAGGGCTATAAGGCTATTAGAACATTCTGCCACTAGAGGGCAGAATGTTATAACAAATAAAACATAGCTTCAAGGGAGCATGAGGGGATTGGAATCCCCTCAGGCTTCCTGAAGCCTTTGTTCACAGCCAGAGCTGTGAACAAAGAAACATTGGAATGTTGGAGCTCCAGGCTTATACCAGCCATTATAAGCCCAGAGCACTCCATTGTTTTCAAAGGAGCTCCCAACATTCCACTGTTCTAATGTACTTGACATCAATTAGTGGAGAAGTGTGGCTCACTGGTTAGAGCAGGCAGACCCTGAAGCAGAGGTCAGACCCGGGACCAGGGTTCAATTCCCGACGCTGCAGGGTCTTGAGCTCAAATGTCCACGGACTCGATAATTCTCGCTTCGGTGCCTGACCTAATCATGGGTTCACACTCTGCAACTCTGGGCATTAAGCTTGCTTAATCTCCACAACGGCCTCCCGCGGTGGGATGCCTGGATTTCACCTTGGGGATGCCCGTTAGGGGCTATCTCACAGGGAAAAGCCAGGACGGGTTCCCAAGGCAAGCGCCGAGATGCCTCCGGGTAGTCGAGCGCTATATAAGAACATACAAAAAAAAAAAAAAAAATTATCTCATGGGCTGGGCTGCTGTAATGGGATTGTTGTATTGCCTTGTGCTGTGATCCTATATGTTTATTTTACAACGTGTAAGCGCTACAGACTTTGAAATAACAGATCAGTGACATTTTCTCAATGAAATAAATGGGGAAAAATAAAATTGCTGAGGTGGCTGGCTCGGGCAGTGCTTACAGTAAGATAGCTGAAAGGTGCTTCCGCAGCTAATGTTACTAGACCACCTCCCCTTCTGCAGCCTCATCCTGCTCCCCTTCCAGCTGTCTGCACCGTTATTGTCCATTTAACCCATATAGTTGTGACGCTGGATATACTGGAGTAACTTGTGAGGAAGGTAAGGAAGAAAGGGTCATTAAAAGGCCAGGCATGCCCACGCATGAACGATGCATTGTAGGTTATCAGGATACCAGTCTTCATCACACTATTTATTGACCAGCAGCCATTAAACCTATACCTAGATTAAAGTACAACATATCTTAAAATATAGCCTAAGTCATTACAAATATTACACATTTATGCCAGTGTCTTTGTATGGAGTGCTTGGTAGTAACTCACTCAGCATCTGCCAACTGTGGCAGCCTGTCTAGTGTGGAATGGCGGCCGACACTATGCATTATTTTCTTATTATCTATTAGGGCTATTCATACATATGGTGCCAATGTATGCTATATGAACAACTAATGTATCTACAATTAAATTGTTTAGCTGCGATATTACATTTAATCTCATTATAGTAATTGAATTCTTTGGAGAGCGAGGGAACCAATTCATTCTTTATTGTTGATTTTCCCCATTTGTATTGAAATTATAACATGTCATGTTTAGTCCATGTTCTATTCTCACTTGCAAAACTCAAAGGGCCTGATTCACAGAACTAACTTAATCCTAAACTTACTACTTTTGGTATTCACAGAAGTTTGGATTTTGTCTTAACCCCTTCGATGCTCATGACGAGCTCAGCTCGTCATGAGGTACACCTCTCGTACACTCATGACGAGCTGACCTCGTCATGAACAATGGGTTTTTAAAAATTTCAGCGCACAGCATAAATATGCACTGCACCGATGGTGTTAAAACAGACTTAAGTCTGTCTTAAGACAAAATCCTAACTTCTGTGAATACCAAAAGTAGTAAGTTTAGGATTTTGTCTTAAGTTAGTTCTGAGAATCAGGCCCCAAAGGGCCTGATTACACGTTTGGTGGTTAATTCTGAACAGTGTGTAAACCCCTAATACACACAGTTTGAAATTAGGAGTTGTTATGTATTTAATGCTCCTGATAATTATCAACAATTATCAATATCAATATCTCAACCTTTAGGGAAGATTTGTATTATGTTGTATCTTGACCACACATTTTTTACAAAGTATGTTTTAGAATGCATATGCTTTTACAACATATGCGTTTATCATGCATTTAAGGTGAGTTTGGGGATCTGGAGGGGTCTCCACCCACAAATACATTATTCATATATATAAATATGGGCTCAACGCCACTGAGGATCTACACAACTTTTTATAAGAAAAGGTTCCTTTAGGTAAGGAAACGGCGCCTATGAGGGCGGAGCTTTCCTGGTTACTGGATTACTGACAACTCTGGCTACTTATATTGATTTCGGGATTCATTGATGATTCCGATTTCTTGCAGCCCACTGAGCTATTGAATCTATCACACACGCTTAACATTCGAAACTTTTGTATATCCAATATACAAGTTGCAGTGTGTTTTATGAACACTGCAACTTCTCTCTTTTTTTTAGTCTGTTTTTGGGACTGTACATAATGTTGCATATATATTTTTCCCAACCAATTATTTTCTCTACTCACATTGGCACAAACACATAGGAGCACAAATTTAGAGGTGATTATGTTACACCGTTAGTAAATATTTAGTCACATATTTCTTGTAAATATTTGTATATAGGTCTTGATATTTATGAAATGTGTAAATTCATGAATTATGAATTTTTTAATAAATATTATAGACATTAGCTCGTGGGCATTACACAATATAGTTGTCAGCTATATGTAACATCGCATGTTTTAATGAATTTAGGCCTCAATGTTCAGCTTTTAGACTGGATTGCAATTTGCACAATTTGCATTAGGCACTTTATATCTGTCTTTTGGATTATTGCATTTAAGCAGGGAACATCAAGCACCAGTCACTTTAATAGCCCGTAGTTCAGGCATTTTTGCATTCAAGCAGTTATGATATTAATTTAGGCCTTTTATGAAATATGTGCAATACCACTATGATAGGAAATGGATAATGTTCAAAAATGTTACAAAGTACATTTTTGTTTTTTAACATTATGACTGATATTATATGGAACTATAATATGAATTGTTGTTTATACTGTATTATACACTATATGCATATATATTATCTTTTTATTACAATGCTGTGATTTAGTGATTACACTAAGAATCAGTCGTCTGTATTTTCCATCTGGAGAGTTGCACCTATTTCTATGTTTATTGACACAGTCATGTGATGCATGACAGGAGGTGTGGCCCTTAGGAAGGGTCAGGGAAAAAAGCATATAAATTAAAAGGCTGACTGGTTCAACGGTGTGTGAACAAGAGTACAAAGTACTCGAAACGCGTCATTTGAAGGGTCTTAAATAAATACAACATCCTGCCTGATAACGTGGGGTCTGCCTTCTTCTTTCGCCGCGCTGCCTGCGTGGAGGTTCGAGGATTTGCACTGCAAATATAAATATATATATATATATATATATATATATATATATATATATATATATATATATATATATATATATATATATATATAAACAATGCATGGTAATAGTATATTTTGTAAAAGCGTATGTGTTCTAAAATATGCGGGGTAAAACATGTGTGGTAAAGGCATGCAGAGTATTTTCCTGCGTTGTCCAGTCATACAACCAACCTTTGTTGAATTTCGGCAGATCAAGCCTGTCAAAATTTACCGGGTGGGGAAGGGGTCGGGGGGAGGGGGGGGGACACTGTACTGTATTTACCATGTGATGTGGCTTTTTGTTTGTTAATCACCAAAATACACGTTATTCCCCTACAACTTGCAATTGGTGGCATTTACCGCATTGGGTAAATAACGTTCCCCATGGTATCATTATTTATCATGTGCAAAAAATACCACCTAAACAATTTATTCAGAGCCATAAATGGTTATTTAGAGTTTGGCGGTTGCGGGATATGCCCCCAAAATCTGTGCACTTCCCATCCGCCCTATTAAGAGTCTCCAGCCAAGTACACACTATGCCCATGGAACCGAAACAGTTCTCATCACCGCCATGGATGAACTTCAAAGGCGGGCAGACAGAAGACAGGCATCATTTTTGATACTGTTCGATATGTCTGCCGCCTTTGACACGGTGAATCATAAGATCTTACTGAGGCGGCTGTTGGAGGCAGGAGTGAGGGATACGGCACTGCAATGGTTTCACTCTTTTTTGCAGGACAGGCAGCAGGCAGTCGCTCTGCCTCCTTTCCAATCAGCCTTTTCCCCGGTAACGCGCGGAGTCCCTCAGGGCTCTGCCATCAGCCCAATACTTTTTAATGTCTACCTCAGGCCGCTTATTCTTCTTACCAAAAGTTTCGGCATTAAAACCATCAATTATGCCGACGACATGCAGATGATCCTCTCCTTGGATGGTGAGGATTCTATCTCTGTAGAGGTCCTACACAATTGCCTGCGGGACACATCAAGGTGGCTGAAGGACAACTCACTTCAGTTTAATGCAGGTAAAACTGAGGGACCCACGTTCAAAAAACGTCGGCCTGCTGTTATGCTATCCTACGCTCTCTTAGGAAAGTCTTGCCCCTCCTACCCTCCCAGGCTCGCGCCCAAGTGGTTAGATGTACCATCCTGAGCATGCTTGACTATTGCAATGCCCTCCTACTTGGGTCCCCTTAGTTTCTGTTGGACAGGCTCCAAAGGGTCCAATCTGCCGCCGCAAAATTGGCCTTGGTGCTGCCAAGAAGATCTCACGGACCATCTGCCTTGGCACAATTGCACTGGCTCCCTCTTAGATAGAGGATCCAGTTTAAGGCCCTCTGTATTGTTTTCAGGGCCCTCCATGGTTCCGGTCCAGCCCCTCTTCAATCTAAGTTTGTGTGGTATGCTCCTCTCTGACAACTTCGTTCCTCTGATGCTAAACTGGTAGTCATCCCCAGATTTAGGAAGGTCAGAGCCGGAGGTAGATCCTTTGAGGTGGTTGCCGCCAGACTTTGGAACTCCCTCCCCATTGAGATTAGGCACATCAATGAACTTCTACCGTTCAGAAAAAAAGTTAAAACGTGGCTCTTTCCTGGTTAGCCTACTTCCTTCTGGTCCACTTCTCGCTCCTCTTTCAGATTCCGTCAGCGCCAGGATGCCTGCAATGGTGACAGTTGCGCTTTATAAATTCTTAAAATAAATAAATAAATAAATAAACAGGTAAGATGGACTTCTGCCTGGTTTTTGGAGGATGTCCAGTACCCAGCCAGCCTCTATTTGACCCCATAGTTTTTATCAGTTATTGCGAAATGCATCTGCATTTTTGGCTGTTCTTATGTTGTCTTTTAATTCTGTTTTGCTGCCCCATGTCAAATTGAGCCCTGTGCCCAATTGTAGGGCTGCACCTCCTCCCCTATCCTATCATTAGAACATTCATAATGGTTTGTTCTCCAACACATTCTATTGGCAGGGTTGCAGTTTTATTCTTACATCCTAAATGTTGTTCTTTAAATGATGCAGTATGCCTAGGAACCCAATCTTATTCTAATTTATTTAATCAGCAAATGAGATATTGTTTCACAAATTGACAACATTATAATCAAATTATGAGAAAAATGCTGTCATTTTTCTTTTCTAAACCCATCACGTATGCATATATGTTTCTCAATCACATATATGTATACGTAGTTTCAAATTCTACTTTACTGAATTGCCTGTATGCTAATTAGCCTGCACATTTTGCGAAATGTAATCTTCTTTTGATCACCTTAAACTGATCAAAGAGCTTTCCCGGCTGTTGCATCCAACAGGGAGAGTTGGGGTATTGCAGGAGAGCGTTGATCTTCAGAATATGCATCCTGGGCTCAGTGACCACAGGCTACTTGAGTGAAGGGGGGGGGGGGTAGAGTGATTTTATGGCTGAGTCTTCACAGCTAGGGTGTGATCTACCAGAAGACCAGGATTGTGCACTACTGCAGAGGACGCAGGCAACCGAGCCATGATTTGTGGCCAGAGGGTGGCAGCATATACTGCTTTGCCTTGGGAGATAAGTAGAATAACTTTCTTTGATGGCTTTAACTTTAGGAAGTTAGTGGCCATCCAGCACTAGATTAGTGATACAACTTCAGTCAGGGTGCCAATGCTGTTGTCGGTCTTTTTGGGGATTTGTATATAAGAATGGCAAAAAAAGTTGAGTGCTATGATCGTATGTATAAAAGCGGCCTGCACGGCGAGGGAGTAGAGCAGAGGCAACATGAAAAGGGTGAAAAGAAAGGGTAGAACGGTGGAGCGGCGCAGCATGGCATCGGCTCCTTTGATGGAATCCGTGACTTTGATAAGCTGTTATACAAGATGTTATATTCAATAGTGTTGAAGGCTGCCAGCTGATCTAATCGAATCAGCATTACAACACCACAGTTGTCCATTAGCAGTCACAGGTTCACCAAAGCAGACAATACCACCAATGTGGGGCTTTGATGAAGCTGAGAATGAATAGGCTATTCTTTCCTGCAAAGTTTTCCAGTTGAACAACTTTTTCTGCAGGTTTCCTAGAGAGGGAAGTAAAGCATTAGGACACAAATTGTTTAGTTTTAGTAGATTAGGTGGTGACTTCTTTAATAATTGCGCTGTAACTGCCTTGGTCCAAGTCAGGCAATAACATGAGCTCCTCCGGCTTCACTCCGTGGATGTGATTTCAAAATCAGATACACACATGTGGCTTCGCGACGGCTTCAGCAGGGAGGGGTGTAGGTGAGCAACACAGGAGACAGACAAGGAAGCGAGACAGCAGCTGTGCCACCCTCAATCATGCAGGGCACCCCTCAGGGCCTAAAGACAGTCACTGATATCAAGAGGAGCGCCGCTGTGGGTCAGCCACACTGACATGCAGACCACTGACCAGAGCAAGGGGCAGAGGTCAGCCATGTCAAAGGGAGTGAGCAACACACAATATTCACTCATCGAGGCATCAGTTGCCAGGGTCTCCTGCACATAATGTTTTGGTTAGAATGAGAACGTGAAGAGCAGGCTGTCGTGTGTCCACTTTGCCTGTAACAACACAATGACTCTCAAGGAAGTCTGGGGTTCCCGGTGCGCCGTAGACGAGAAAAGGGGGTCATTTCCTTGATTTGTGAGCAGAATGTCACCTCAAGCTGCACAAATCACACCTTTGACTTCGAGCCCTTCAGCGCCTTGATGCTGGCAGGGGACATGTTAATGCTAAGATATGACAAGCACGCAAACACCCAATAAATCAGAAAGGAATGAAGCTGTGCAACTCGCGCTGAACAACATGAAGGGTGCGAAACGATTACAGGAATGCACAATCACAGAGGCTGATGGGAACAAAAGTCTAAAAGACACAGAGAAGTGACAGAACAAAGTATAAAGACAGAGTCACATGGCGTGGAGGACTGACTGTCAATGAAACACGAGGAAGGAAGACACCATGCCAGCAAACCCTGCCTAGAGACAGAAAACACAGCAGAGACACAAGCTTGAAAACACCCATACACAGAACAGAGGACGAGGACGACATAATACCCAGGCAGACGCAGGCACATGTCTGTGAACGCACAGGTCGGTGACCACACACACAGAGAGGAAGGAGGAAGCGCGCGCCCAGGGGTGAAAGAATCACACAACACCAGGACACACTGCTATGGACGTGAGCAGGCTGTCACTTTCAGGGAGGGCCCTCTGGATCCTGCTGTTGGCCGGACTATGGTAAGTGTGACCTCCAAGTGACCTTTCTTTGCTGCTTCCTGATTGGTAGGACATGAGAGGGACTTTACATCAGGGAGAGGTGAGGGGCATGCCCTGTCTCCCTCTTGTGACCTAGAGTAGGAAAAAGGACTGAATGCACGAGGGGAGCCGAGCCAGAGCCGAGCCAGAGCCGAGCAAAAGCGTGTTCCTGACATGAGCCAGGCCATCAATAGACCTCTCAATTAAAACTGACCTATATGACATTTTGAGATATCAAAAGAAATCTTAACATTTGGAAATGTTCTGTGTTTCTGTGCAGCGGTACCACTGGGCTGATATGCTCGTAGGAGTTCCCAAAGTATCCAGTTAAGGCCGATCGGTTACACTGATTCAAGGTTGTGGAGAGCATCATTTGGGCTAGGGTGGAAGCCCCCCAAACCGCCCTACCACCCCACAATACTCCCTCCAGGAGCCGCTACTTGTGGAAGCCGGCATGTCAATCCAGATTGTTTCGCCTCATACTCTGCAATACAACTGTAGGCTCCATATTTACTGCGTGGCCAAAGAAGCGTAACTAGGAATCCTTTCCAACAGGACTGGTGCATGTAACTAAAGGCACAGCTTATAACATGTAAACAAAAATCCTGTCTTTCACACAGCCTTTCACCTGCCAGTCTCTGGGTGAATCCGTGTGTTTTCCAATTTTACAGCCCTCTATAGCACACTTTATGTATTTCAAAAACTATCCAGAGATGTGCTTTTTACCCCCCCCCCCCCAATGTATATATAACAAAAACAAGCCAGAGCTATTGCCTCTGCCAATGCTTGCTCACAGTATCACATTATTAACTTAAATGATTGTGTTGGAGTAGTAGTCTACAGAATGTCAAAATCCTTTTCGATCACACCACTTTTCTTTGCAGGTTCTTACTCTGTTAGACACATACACTCCCTTCACCCCACATCTCTCTGAAATCCTCCATTGTGTACCACACATCATCTCTTTCCTCTTCTGCAGCAGCATATTTCTATTCTGTTATTAGATTATTTTAAAATCACCAAAGACTGTTGTTAGCTTTGAGTGATTGTTAGTCCTGGCATCTTTTGGCGTGTTTCCCTAGTCTTTTTGCTTTCTGATCTCCTGGTTTTGACTCTGTTTTTGGTGGGTTAGTGTCTCTGTGCACTTTCTCACTGCTGTTCACTGTAATTTCTCCTATTGTAAAATATGTTATGGATTGGTGTTTCAATCATTGGCATATTCGGTTTACTGTGAATTCCCTAGTAATGTGCACTGAGTTTGCCAGGACCTGAAATCAAATGCTACTAGTTGGCCTGCTGCAGTGATTGAGCCACCCACAGGAGTAGCCCTGTAAAGGTATCCCAAACCTGCCACTGCAGTGTCTGCGGCCAGTTGTGGCTGCCATGTCGACTTGGCGAGTGAACTCACTTGCCAAGCCCTAACCTTCCCTTTTATTACATGTATGTCACCCCTAGGCCTAAGGTACCCTTATCATCATTATGCAGTGTATGTGAAAGGTAGGGCATGTACTGGAGTGTGTGGCATGTCTTGATAGTGACATACAGTGTATTTTGTTTTTCACTACGAAAAGGCTATCTGTCCTATAGAATAGAATGGAAGATATTTTGTACGATCTTACAAGTATACCTTCCCATTGGGACAAGAGAGAGGAATGTAGTTTAACATGCAACTTTTGGTAAAGATGATTTTTATGTTGTGTGTTTGAAAATACCACTTTTAGAAAGTAGGTATTTTCTTGCTTAGCCATCCTATGTGCCTCTGCTGGGTTGTTGATTGACTGTCCGGTTTTGGAGTGACAAGGGCTGGGGGATGTGCATTCTCTTCAGACAGCCACTGGGATGCCACAAGAGAACAAAGGGAAATGTGGTATAAATATGCAGGCCCAGACCCCAGAACTTTAGAACTCACTTGGATCAAGGAACCTGCCAAGGAGAAGAGCTGCCAGGAGGAATACTGCCCCTTTGGTGTTTTGTTGCTTTGCTGGGTTAGCCTGCAGTGACTGCTTCTGTCTTGGGCAGTGAAAGGACTGGACTGAACTTTCTTCACTTGCTGCTGAGTATAGACCTTGTCTCCTGTTCACGAAGTCTCAGGGACAGCAAAGACTTCACTTACCTCTGGGTACCACCTCTGGAACCTTGGGTTTCAGTTGTCACAGAGGGGGGATAGCAGCTGACATCATCATTAACACCGCTGTTGGCTCCGTGTCCGGAAGGCACTGCAGAGGGCACTGCTGCACTTCGCTCTGCAAGCCTGGACTCACCGACAACAAAAACTGCTGCAGCTGCTTGCACCGCAACAAGTGGGCACACCACACTCCACACTGCCTCGCTTCATCCGCCGTCCCAGTCTCACTGATTACTTCTCTGCAAGCTGACCCTAACACCTGTGGCTGTGCCGTGGTTTGGGGGCACCGCTTGTAGGTCACACGACGCACTGCCCCACACCACAGCCTGGGCTGACTGACACCAGCTCCCATCGACCGGCTAACCCACTTGGCCCGTGACCTGTCAGAACCACCCTGCTTCACACCACCCTACTTAGCACCGCAGCCCTGGTCTCACTGGTATAGAGACAAAATATCGACTCCAAAATATCGACTGGACATAATATCGAGTTTTAAATATAGACTGGACAAAATATCGACTGGACATAATATCGACTACAAAAATATCGTTTTTCAGGTAAGTGAAGTAATATCGACTGTATAAAATATAGATAGCAAAAATATCGATTCTTTAATAATATATAATATTTTATAGTGTATTTTTATGTAATAATATGTGTGAATAGTGTGTATTAATGTTATAAAATATTTTATTACATGATTTTTGTTTTGATAATAATTGCGTAATGTAATTCTGTAGCGGGTTGTGGGTTTATAGGGGAATAGGGTGGGAAGTAATTTAATAATAATTAATTAATTAATATATGTTTGTTAATATTTGTAATTAATAATTAATTGATAATTAATTAATATTAATTAGTTAATTAATTAATATAATTTTGAATATATTTTGTATTAGTAAATAATTGTTAATTAATTAATTGTAATTAGTTAATTACATTAATTAGAGTACATTTTTAATATATATAATTTTGTGTTATTTTTAAGTAATTAATTTAGAAAAAATAATATTAATTATTAAAATATTTACACCTAATGTTCTAATATATTTACTTTATTGTTATTGTTAATTAATAATTAATTGGTAATTAAATAATATTGATAAATTTTGGGTAAAGGAGCATTTTTAGGGTTCAGGGTCAGTTTTCAGTTCATGGGTAAAGGGGTATTTTTAGGGTTCAGGGTCAGTTTTCAGTTCATGGGTAAAGGGGTATTTTTAGGGTTCAGGGTCAGTTTTCAGTTCATGGGTAAAGGGGTATTTTTAGGGTTCAGGGTCAGTTTTCAGTTCATGGGTAAAGGGGTATTTTTAGGGTTCAGGGTCAGTTTTCAGTTCATGGGTAAAGGGGTATTTTTAGGGTTCAGGGTCAGTTTTCAGTTTTTGGGTAAAGGGGTATTTTTAGGGTTCAGGGTCAGTTTTCAGTTTTTGGGTAAAGGGGCATTTTTAGGGTTCAGGGTCAGTTTTCGGTTTTTGGGTAAAGGGGTATTTTTAGGGTTCAGGGTCAGTTTTGGGTTTTTGGGTAAAGGGGTATTTTTAGGGTTCAGGGTCAGTTTTGGGTTTTTGGGTAAAGGGGTATTTTTAGGGTTCAGGGTCAGTTTTGGGTTTTTGGGTAAAGGGGTATTTTTAGGGTTCAGGGTCAGTTTTGGGTTTTTGGGTAAAGGGGTATTTTTAGGGTTCAGGGTCAACAAATAAGATTTTAAAAAATTATTTTTATTATTTTCATTTATTATTTAATTATTATAATTTAATTTAAGTCGTTTTAAGTATATTTTAGTAATTAAAATTTAATATTAATTTAATTTAACACTGTTTTTAATAAAGTCGATATTTTTTACATCTATATTTTTGTTAACGATATTTTGTACTCGATATTTTTGTACTTACCTGTTTGTAGATACAAACTCGATATTTTGACTGTCGATATTTTGTCCACGATATTTTGGCAAGTCGATATTTTGTCAGTCGATATTATTTCAGTGATCCGGTCTCACTGAAGCCACTGGGCGACCGTCCCTGAGCAGCTGCCTGCTCCGCGACCTGAAGGCCCTGCACGCCACACCGCTATGCTTCCCATTACAACCACGTTGGTTGCTGCAACCGGCCTGCACCAACACAGCCGGCCGCATCCAAAGGTACTGTTTGCAAATCTTCTGACACCGACGCTGGTCCACACCAGCGCGCTCAGACGGAACGGTTGGATTTTGTTGCTTTTAGCACTGCGGTAGCACCGTACAAAGCCACTGACTCCAAGGAACTGTATTTTAAGTCTATTTTTGCTTATTGAGAATTCTTTTTAATTATTATTTTATTGTCAATTTGATCGACAGACAAACCAAAAATGTGTGATGTGGATAAATAAAATACAAAGAATACATGCAGCAAGAAGTTATGCAATCATACATATATTTAATTGTAAAAACCAGGGGTTATAAATAATCAACAAACTGTACTGTGAGCAAAGCAAATAGATGGGGGATTAGAACAAATTGAATCCCAATTAAACCAGCTCCATATTCGTTCTAAATTTTCAATAGAGCATAATCCCCTAGTCATAGCTAGAGTGAGTTCCCGTCCATAAATTCTCCTCAGAGTTGGCCACCACCCTACTACTCTTGAGGGAATTGTCGAAACCCACATCTTAGCTATACATCCTAGCTGTAACAATTATAATTGAGAGGAGGCTTTTTAACCATACATTGGCTACAACCCTGTATCTCAACAAATTCACCTTGTTTTTTTATTTAAATCTGTTTTTATTTTAAAGGAAAAACCAGGGGGAGGGTCTATCTGTACACATCTTGTCAACTACAACCCTTTACAGGGCCAGCCGAGTAGTTTAGGATAGGCATATAAAGTGCAGGTGTTGATTATGAAGGCAGGTGTACACAGCAAGTCGCCTACAACCCTTGATGGGCCGGCCGCGTATGACAAGAGGCACTGCGTAGAATTGTAATGCAAAGAGGCCTCTAGGCAAAGAGAGCATGGAGACCCAGATTCAACCTGGATAGGAAAGAAAATGGATAAATTAGAGGAAAGAGAGAAAACAGGGAGTTGGTAGGGGAACGTGTAGGGGGGCGTATAGAATAGAGATAGAAGAAAAGCTATTACAAGAGAGTCCGAGACATATAAGCATGATATCCAAAAATTGTTATCCAAAACAATAGCTAAGAGAGATAGGGCGGCAGGATGGGGGGGGGGGGTGGATAGAGGCACAAGGCATTCGGCTTGCCCCTCAGGAAATACTGTCTTGGGCGAGGGACAGTATCAGACGGTTTTTGTTGATGCTCTGTCAAAGTCAGGTGGGTACACAGCATCTTCAAAGAGATGCAGAGCCCGGAGCTTTGGGGGCAGAAAATGTGCGTGTTCCATTTTACAGAGATAGGTGACCAGTGGTTGCCATATTTTGGTGAAGTGAGTGTCACAAGACTGTAAGCGCGCAGTAAGTAGCTCCATAGTTACTATGTGCCACAGACGCAAGAACCAAAGGTTAATGGGAGGGGGTTCAGTTTTTTTTTCAGTACAAGTCTATGAGTTATTTAGCGGCACCTAGCATGTGGAGGGTGATTTGCCAATCGTTATGGGTAAGTGCGTGCAGATTATCAACTTGTTTTTTAATTGCAACTCTAAGACAAGAGAGATCCTAATTGCTTGCTAACCTCTTTCCAAAATGTCCAATTCTGAGCAAGTAGCAAACATATGGAGCAAATACGCAGTCTTCGATCCACAGTTGGGGCCTTTAGTCTTCTCCACTCTACCAGTCTCCTCTTTACCTGACCACCTTGCTAGTCTATCAGACTTATAATATAACATACAGACCATTCTGAATTACAGTTGTTTTAAATTTATGGAATGTACTGACCTCTCCATAGTTTCTAATGCTGCAACTGCTTCCATAGAAGTTATATCATCTGATAAAAGATTGCTCCATTTCTGCGCAAGCTTCGAGCTATCATTAACTCTTTGTTGACAAAACTTCTGGTAAATAGTGCCTATTAGCGTCTTCTTGGGTGCCTGATAAAGGTCTCTCAGCAGATCCAAGCTCTCCAATATTTTTATCCCCCAACACACCACGAAATAATACCTAATTTGCATGTATTTATAAAACAGCCAGTGAGGAAGATCAAAAGAACGTTTAATCTTTCAAACGTGCAAAACCCTTTTATATTATATAAATGTCCTAAACTCACAACACCATAGCTAGCAGTAGATATTTTCAATTGGGTCATGAAATACTTCTGGAAGCATTAGGTTTTTCCACAAGGGGAGATTTGCATGGATGAGAGGTAAGGAATATTAAACTGAGATTTCATGTTAAATATAGACTACATCCCTAATAGCCCTAATTCTAATTCTTGTGAAATAGTTGGGATCATTGATTCAATGTAAAAACAATCTGCTACCTGAGCCAAGCGCAAACCTTTAGCAATTGTCAGGATTACCCGCAACCAGCATATTGCGAAGGCGTCCAGCAAATGCAGCCCAATAATATAGCTTAAAATCCGGGAGTTGCCTGTAGATTGTCTGCTAGCCTGCCCTAGTTATTAGGAAATTTAATGTACCATATTGCACACCGTGCTGTCTTATACCCTCAAATTATTCTGCACAAAGCCCCTCAAATTTGAAAAAAAGGAAATTTGAAACCGGTAAAGGTATTAAACGAAACAAATATAAACATTTGTTTTAAAGGAAATTTGGAACCCGTAAAGGTATTGAACGAAACAAATATAAACATTTCAGTAATATATATATTCATTTCAATGATATTACCTCTTTCAATTATACTGATGGCCAACTTATGCCAACTTTTAAAGCTTTTGATCACACGCTGCAGCCGAGGCTCGTAATTTAATGTCACGATTCGTTATAACTAGGGTGAAATCTGCACACCCAAATATTGAGAATTCTAAGAGCTGTATGTTGGATTTTTATTGTTTTTGGTCTTCTTTGCACAGATAAATATTGGTTATTTTTCTAAAACTGGTATGGAGTCCTTCTGTAGTGTTTTCACTGTTTACTGTTGATTATGTGCAAATAAATGCTTTACACATTGTCTCTGAAAAAAGCCTAACTGATCGTGCCAAGCTACCAAGGGGGTGAGCAGGGGTAAATTTAGATGTGTATCCTGCTTATCCTGACTAGAAGGAAGGGTTCCTATTTGGACAAAAGTACAAACCATTGCCAAATAGAGACCCCCAATTCTAATATTGGTTGTCAGTGGTGAGGATAGGACTTGCATTTCCACTTGCCTTTCAGTGATTGATGTACACTACTACCATATCACAGACCACTATATACCACATACACATGCTGTTTCTGTTTGGTCTATTTTTGATCTTGCCATTTGTTGACAACTTTAAGTTTCTACTGCATCATGCCTGAGTCAAGAACATCATCCGTTGTATCCTTGGAAGTGCCCTTTAAGGAGGAAAGGTTAGAAGCCTACAACATGTAGGAGTTGAAGGTTGTTTGCAAAAACCTCAAAGTCCAAATCAGGGGCCTCACTACAGAAGATAGCTACAAAAGGTGCTGAGGGCCCGGGTAGTAGTCAGACATCCCAGTGGGCAATCTGGGGATCTCAGTGTGGAGGCAGAGGAGCCTACTTCTAGATTGGATGGTTTTTTGGTAGGGGGGAACCCTCCTGACCAGGCAGAGGTGGCTTGTCGCCCGAGGAGCTGGAGGGCAGGGAGGAATCAAGGAAATTTGCAATGGAACCGGAGGAGCTGAAGCTAGCAATGGCGTAGAAAAGGATGATGTAAAACCATGAGATTAGAGTGAAGGAGTTGGATCAGAGAAGAGGGGCCAGCACAGATGGTGGCAGCAATTCCTCAGTGCACTCAAAGAGGATAGTGCACATTTAAAAAATTGAAGGCAAGGAGTACAAGAAGGGTGATAATATCCAAAGGTGGTTTCATGGTTACGAGGCAGCGATACACATGAATGGGGTTCATGAAAAGAATTGGGGAACAGGATTTTGGTCTCTTTTCCCAGAAGAGGGTAGGGACACTTTTGTGGCTCAGGCTCAGGGGAACAACCCCACCTACGCTGACATGAAGAAGGCTCTTCTCACAAGTTTGGCCTAACTACTGAGAAGTACAGAGATCCGTTTAGGTCAGGTAGGATGACTGATGCACGCACTTGGATGGAATGTGTAGATTCTTTTCACAGGTCAATTGATGGTTGGGTGAAGGAAAGCAATGTGAAAGATTTTCAGGGGCCCAACAATTTGATTATGTGGGAGCACTTATCTAGTCTATGCTTTGCATAGCTGCGCCAGTACTTGATAGTAACCTGACTCATCCCAGGGGCCTACAGCTGGGTGAGTACCAGGGTCCAAAGGAAGGTATATGGGGGAGACTCACCAAAGGTGGGCAGGGTCCCCAGCAGAAGAGTCGGGGGAGGACAAGTGTAAAGCACAGGAGTTCTCTAAAGGGTTCCAAACTAATACTAACCCTGGGCGTAGTTCGTGTAGTCGTGCTACGCGAAGCTATGCGAAGATATTATAGCACCACGTGAGCTATGTGTAGGTACGCAAGCTACGCTTAGCTACGTGAGCGGGAGTAGTTGCTTGTCGCGCCCGTTCGCGATGCATTTTTCTTGTTCGGGAACGCATTTTGTATGTTCAGGACGCTGTTTGCATGCTCGAGGGATAGTATCTCATGAACTTGCCCATGCGGTCGCCTCTGGGTTCGGCGATCTTGTTTTTCAATTGTCCCGCCCGTTTGTGATGCCTTATTTCCTGTTCCGGGTCATGTATAGTGTGTTCGCGATGCGCATTTCATGTTCTGGAACGCTTTTTACTTGTTTGTGACGTTTTTTGCCTGCTCGGGGGAAAATATCGCACAAACTTACCCACGCGATCACAATGGGTGCGGCCATCTTGTTTTTCACTCTATGCTATGGTTCTGGGCCCGCTTTTCTATCCTCCCTCAATCTTTGCAATCCTTAGTTTTTTAAACTGTTTTTCTGATTTTTTTTTATTTATTATCTATCTCTCTCTGTTCCTAAGTCTATATTTAGCATTTTATTTCTACTTTTCCTGTTTTTTTTTACTTTTCTACTGTTTTATATTACTTCTTTCTTTAAGCTCCTACTTCTTCCACTACCTTTATTTTTTCCTTCTAATGTTTCTTTTCCTCCTCCCACACACTCCAGAACCATTGCGAAGGGTAGCAGCACTACCGGCTCCAAGGGAAAAGCGCTGCGCCCAAGAGCTGACTGCCTTGCGGAAGACTGCACCCTGCAGGTGTGCAGGCCCAGCAGCTTTTTTGCGAGGCGGAGGTGGCCGCCCTTGTCTTTTTTGTGCTGCACCACCTCCACTTGACCTTGGCAGCAGACGGCAGGCCAGGCTCCGGGTACCCTACCCAGGAGCGTCACTGCCGGTGGGCGAAGGTGCGCTGGGCAGTGTTTCTCTGCTCAGGGATCCGGTGCACCCATTACCAGCTGGCCCTCCAGTGGTCAGACATCCTGGACCGGGAGCAGGACCTGTTGGACCTGCTAGGTGTCGCGGTCCTGGGGCTTGGTGAATCAGCTAATACATAGTAGTATAAGTATTGTGTATATTTTTTTTACGAATAACAAGAATACTGCTGCTTACATTGCAGGTAAATTATGTTTCAAAATCTTCTGTGATTGTAGGACACTGGTACTCGGCGCTACTCTTACTTGTTTGCAACTTTCCTTCCTTTGTCCTCTTGTCAAATGGTGGTGATAGATTGATACTAGTTTTAGTTAGTATTAGTTCATATTTTTTTAGCAGTCTGCATGACGCTTCCTCTGTCACTGAGTGCTGCTTACCCCAGTCCTTAGTAGAACCTTTTGTAGTTTGTTTAGTGAGTGGTAGACTTAGCAGTGTCAGTCAGTAGCAGAGTATCAGACGCAACCAACCAACAATTTGGTGTATGCACAAATTTATGCATGTGTCCTCCATCTCATCTCTGCATTCTTGAGGGCAAAATAAAATGGAAATGCAGACTTAGTGAACAATTGGCCCGTCTGGAAAAGGTGGGCTAGGTCAGGTGGTACTTAAGCTTAGTTAGTATTCTGGAATTATAATGAATATGGAACACTGGATTAGTGTTCATAAATAGGTAGACGGCCCATGAATCCCGCAAGCCAGTATTCAATCTGATTAGATAGGTCAATTTTATTGCAATTGTTTCCTAAAATGTTTTTGGGCATTTTTTTAAATAATGTATTTGTTTCACAGCAATCATTAATGTTTATCTCTTAATTTATTAATTCTTACATGATCAGCAGCACCCAGGGGCAAGAAGACGGGGTCCGAGTCGGGGGGGACAACCAGAAGACCGCTCCTCTACTGAGGTCCCTGCTGCTGGCCCCAGTAAGTCCTCCAGTGGTTAATATTAACAATTATATTTTTCTAACTTTTACTGCACCTTATTTTTTCCAAACTATTAATTCTAGTTCCACTTCCTAATTCTATCTTTTACAAAAGCTTCTCTTATCTTGACTATCTGTTTCTAAATTCTGGTTATCCCTGCCTCTAAGTTTTAACTGCCTCTGCTATGACTCTCTGTACTACTACTATTAGTCTGTCTATAGCTAAGCTAGCCTAGTTGGCCACTCTTTATTTAAGGTTTTAAATAAAACTCAGATTGACCAATAGCTCTAGCCACGGAGTCCAGTCCTTTGGGTTGCACTCTTCTAGTCTTCTTAATCTTGAGGCTTTGAAAATTTCCACCAACAAATTGCCCAACCAGATATTTGACTAGTGTTTTTGATAGGATATAGTACATACTTCTACTGTTGTGGGGATTCTGCTCAGCCACATACAGAACTATGCACAAGAAAATAGGATGTTGGTGATGGGAGGTTGGACATTCCTCATACCTCAGTCAGAACCCACAATCCCCTGACCGACTAGCTATTGTGTCCCATTAAGTCCCCAAACCCCCACCCGAAGATACCCAATGATTACACAACCCAGAACATAACACCCTTTGCTCACTGACTCTTGTCAGGCCACCCCACCACACCAAATACCACAGAGTCTATGTGTAAGTTCAAAAGGTTTATTTTCAACTAACAAGCTCTGTACGTTGTTTTATAAAATTCAGTGTACTACAGCCAGCTCCAACAGCAACATGCATAAGATTAAAGCAATAAACATTGTTACAAGTGCATGATAGAAGACAAATGATCTGTGCAAATTCAGGGAGACCTCTCACCGTAGAATGTAAAAGTACTGGTTACATGCATCATAAGCTCTGCAAATCTCTGGTTCGTAGAAGGGAATCTTCCGCCTGTTACGAGAAAAATGGTGCTTGTTAGATAGTATAATGCAAGCAAGTCATGCCAAAAAGTGTAACATGTTCTGGCTAAGCAATATGGACTAACCAAACTCCATAACAATGTGGCTTGTTTACGACCTCTTGTACGCAACGCTCAGACAGTAGCTGTGTAAGCCCATGTGGGCTCAAAGGCGTCTTACTGCACAACAAGCTGCGAGGTAACATGCGCAAAAGACATGAAGCTAAAATGGTTGCATGGCTCAGGATTACTTTGCAAAGAGTAGCGTAGACTATATTGACACTAGGGACCATAACACTACTAGGGTTTACTGATTCTACTCTAGTACCAGATTTGGACTAGTGATGTATGTAAATGTAAATTGATACTTCTAAATTGATACTTGTATAGCGCACTACTCACCCGCAAGGGTCTCAAAGCGCTTGTACGAATACCACTGTGGAACCCATCCTGGCTTTCCCTGTGAGGCGTCCACTCCTGAGCACCCCCAAGGTGGAGGCCAGGCATCCTTAGCATTGCGGGGGCAGTTGTGGAGATTAAGCAAGCTATTGCCCAGAGCTGCAGAGTGGGACTTCATGATTGGAACAGGCACTGAGGCGAGAATTATCAGGTCCGTGGAATTTTGAGCCCAAGACTCGCCGAGGCAGGGAATTGAACCCTGATCCCGGGCTAGACCTCTGCATCAGGGTCTACCGCTCTAATCATTGAGCCACACTTCTCCACTTCTCCATGCATGTTGTATATGTATGTATTAACTTTTTTTTCAATCTTGTTATTGAAAACAAATAAATAAGGGGAGGTGTACAGGCATCTAAAATGTGTAATGTTTTTTCTAGGCGTACTACCGACCACCAGTGCTGGCAGGGCCAGCGGCGATGGCGATGCGGCCATTCCGGAGGGGGCTGGCGATGCGGCACCTGCAGGAGCTACAGGGGGTGAGCCAGCATCAGTGGCCGGCGGTGGTAAGTTATATTCATTACTTATTGACATTACACTAGCTGGAAGGGTGTTCACTTTACTCACTGTACTTTTGAGACTTATTAAGTATGAAGTTGTAGTGAACATTATACAACGTTTGAATAAGACACCCTTTACTTAGCATTAGCAATGCATTAGCAATAGCATTAGCAGCGTGAGTTGAGTAACCAATGGCCTCCTCTATCTGACTTCAACTCAGCTGTTAAAGTTTTATGGAGAAGACTAAAAGTCAGATCAAATGACCTTAGTGGATGTGTTCAACAAAAAGTGAAGTAGGGTGGAAGGAGGAAGGATGGGCGAGATGTAATATGACTGGCAGAGAAGGATACGTTAGAAGCATGCATAGGTGGCTGATAGAATCAGATGCATGGGTTGTTGAAGGATGGGTAGAAGGTGAAAGAAGATGCCTGCCTGGGTTGGTGACACAGTATGGGTGACTACTGGATAGCAAGAATCATCAGTAGTGTTTGGGTCAAACTCAAAGCCAAGGCAAGCAAGGAAGGAGTGGACGCATGGGTGGTTGTCGGTGAAACCATCTATGGTTTATTAAGATATATATAAAAAAGAATGATAGACATTTACTTTGAATGGATGGATGCCTGGATGTATTCATCATAGACAGCATACGTGGAGATTTTCACTGGATGCAGAGTCTTAATTTGAAGAGAATGTAAAAGAAACTGCGCCAGAGTAGCAAAGCCGAGGGGAATATAAATTGTATTTTCAGAATACAGTTGACGCACAGTAGTTTGCAAGCACATCATATATATATATTGTGTATAGTTATCAAGCGCCTTCCTCCAACTCCGAGGACCACTCCCTACCTATGTTAATTTATTTTCGACTGTGTCAGCCAGCCTGCAAAGAGTGACCTATCTGTTGGTTACACAATCAATCAAAACAAAGTACCTTATGCAGTAGCGGTCGGTGGTGGGAGTACTGCCGGGCGGTGATGTGGGGACTGGGAGGGGCAGGCTGCGGTGTAGTAAGCTATGGATTATAGCCAAATACAGGTAAGTAAACATAAAAATGTTAAAAACGAATTTCATTGTGCGCACTGTACCGCCTGCCCCTCCCCCTCCCCACGTGACAGCCCAGCAGCACTCCCACCACTGACCGCTACTGACCTTATGTCCTCGTTCCATATATAAGCAATGATCATTGGATCAGATATATAATCTGCCTTTTTGTAGCAGCCAGGGCAGGGTGAGAGTAACATTGAGCAATTGCCCTTCATGTAACAGAGAGAGTACAGCCAGTGCCACCTGTAATAGTAAAATACGAGCTTCCCCACCTGCAGACAGTAGTAAATAAAACTAACATGAGTCTGCATCATGACTCGTATGTTTGTCTTGGGTGCAAGCGTAGCTGATTGAGCTGGCATGCCTGCTACAACAAGGTTATGTAATTTCGCTAAACTAGAGATAAGAAGAAGACTGGTGTACTGTGTACTGGAGTTCATAGCGCTAGTATAACGCCTGAAACTCCCACAAATGTTAGAGGCCAAGGAAGTGGGAGGATGGATACTTACCACACATGTTATGTACTGTGCTTGCTAGTGGTACTGTGCCACTATGTGTTGAATTAATTTTGTGTTACTGTTTTGCTAAGAGAATTGGTTACAATATTCTTTTTCTTTCTTGATATAGATCCACCTTCCCAAGAAAAACTAACACGGAAGGAGTTGGCAGCAAGGGCCCTGCGCCTGAAACTGGAGGCCATCTGCCAAGAGTACTGGCGGCTGGTGGATCAAGCAGAGGAGGAGGAGGCGCAGCCGCTGCAACCTCCTCCAATGCCCCAGGCCCCAGACAGGCCCTGCCACCAGTGGTACGATGCCTCGGTCAGGCAGCCGCCCGCCGCCGCACTTCTTTAACATCCAGCATTGCTGCCCCCCACCCTGGATGCAACTGCAGCGCATTTCACCACCAGATGCTCCTCCGAATGGCACACCTAGAGGAGCAGCTATAGGAGCGGGTCAAGATCCTCTTGGACAAACACCTTAAAGCCCGCCGAACCTAAGAACTATCTAGGACCCCTTTGGATTACCCCTTTTTTATTCCTTTTCTTTGTGGGTGGGAATTGGGCGGTGGAGTTTATAGAAATTGTTTGGACTTTTTCATTTTGGACGTTGGTTGGGGTTAGGGAGAGGGGTGGGATAGTTTGTTTTTGTTAGGGTAATAAATTATATTTATACTTAAACATACAATGTTAATATTTTGTGGGGGGGTTGCTGTTTTATGAATTTACATCACATGATTTCCTTGCTGTTGCAGGACCGCAGCCAGTGTTTGATTGAAATAATATGCCGATGTTGTAACACACAAACAGATAGATGTGGTACCCCTCACTAAGTTATTTGTCCTACTAGTACTGTCAGTCTCTCCTCCTATTCCATTATACCTCCCACCAAACTTATCTTAACTGTGATTGATGATGATTAAGTATGGCACAGCAATAGCTGCATGGTTTCCCAAGAGAATGGAGAAGATACCATGGTTGTGGTGGTAGTAGAAGACACTGGCGGTAGCATTTGCAAAAAAAAAGAGACAGTCACTTGCCTGAGAAAGACTGTGGGAGGAGTAGTAGAACGAAGTGAAGGTAAGTACAGTACAGAAGAAGACTGCCAAACAAACAATATTGCAACTGCTAAAGAAAAATAAAACATAATGATGGTGGGGACAGCCTAGTACAAGAAGTTATTATAAACTGTAGTTGTTTCGAGTGAGTCACTTAACACAATCGTTATTAGTAACCTTTACTGCTGTATGGTAGGATGTTGGTGATGAATCTAATCAATGTAGGCAATTGATTATGATGTATTAGGTCCCTTTGCGGAAAAATTGACTGAGCATGGGTGGGCTAGCAGAAGAAGATCCTCACCCTGCCTTGAAATTAAATTAGTGTTGCTTTCACCACATCTGCCCCAGCAAGCGTGTGATCAATTGCTGGTGTACATTTAATGTAGTCACATCACACCTCAATATAAATCACACAGCCCAGGGGAAGAAGGTTAGGGTGTGATGAATGGATGGGAAGGGGGGTTTAGGAAAAGATTTGACAAAGAAAAACAGTACGCATGGACACAACAAAAGCAAAACACAATCTTGGCAGACAACCATGATCTTATCCAATACATCTATAAAGGGAGAAAAAGAAAATGCATACATGATGATGAAGATAACTTGATGGTTAATGAGTAGTACTTACTAACTACTACTAGACAATTGGACAGTACAGGGCAGCAGTATATTAATATGCAGTTTGCCTTGCCCGTATGCCCTCAGAAAGACCCAAATTACATGTTGTACAGGGCTTACTATTGATAGCAAAGAAAATTTAAAAATAGTTGTAGGGATCAATTAGCAAACAAACAACAACACAACACACAGTCGTAATGATTGAAGAGAAAAAAGTAATCAAATTAATTAAAAGACGAATGATGAATGATACTAAAATTACTGTATTATCCTGGTCAAATTGTGGAGTTGAATCTCGTCATTCCTCTTGGTCCTCCCTTTCATGGACGCTCGGCACATTAATCTTGCGTGCCACTGCCTGCCTGATGCGGATTGGTAAGTTTCTCCCAGTATAGCACAGGGTAAAGGCCGGCCTGTAAGTGTAGATGGAAAAACAAAATGGGTATTGAAAAATCAATGAATAAAAAAAAGCATCAATTACGGTGGAGTGCAAGAAGAGAAGAGAGAACACTTTCAGACTGAGGCGGCTTGGATACATCGTGTCTACTCTTCTGTTTACAGCATTAAGCTACAACAACAACAGGACAGAACAGGCCCACGGCACCGGGCCGTGACCCAACTTCCATTTACTTTAAATTTTGACAGAGCCAGACAAAAGGCATATACCGCAACCTAGCATTTTCAAAATTAGGTGATTAAACCAATGCGCCGCTGTCAGTCATACCACTACACTCGAATCCTCCACTACATTGAAATGTAGGTCTGCTGTGGTTCTTGTTGAATTGTTGTGTTTACCTTTTATGCCACTTCATGAAACATAGTTATTACATCAAACATCTACGATCCAACTGACTGACTGCGTGTAAAGACAGTATAGTCATCATCATGGTGTGGTAAGTGTTGTCCAACTCAGTCTGTAGTGACTCTGATTAAGTCCTTATTCCTTATTAGAAAATTGCAACGGATATTGGCTTGCACCTGCAGTAGTAGGAGCACAATGTGGTTATTAAACAACAAGGAAACATTGACTGTCGCCTGAGTCACTTTTACTTTGTAGATTAACTAGTAGAGTTCGACTTCATGCACAACATCAACACAACAAACAACAGCAATCGCTCAGAGTCAGCAAGCATTCAATGCAATGCATGCCATCATTCATTACATGTCTTGCTCATACCTGTCTTGGTCTTCTCTTAGGCTGTCAGATCAGATGCCACGGGTGTGTGTTTTTTTTCTAATGAGGCAGTGACCTCATTATTACTCCACATTCATTTTGAGTGTTTTTAGTCGCTGTTTTGTTTTCTTCTTATTCATCTGTGGCACTTTCGTTCACATGGTCAGCGCTGTGATTGGCCGCGGTCTGGGTAGTGGCCATTAATCAATTGAGTTTGCAGAAATGTCAGCAAGTTTCTTTGAAGAGTCTTGTCTTTTTCTGCCAAGTACCTTCTGTCCTGACAGTGATGAGCTTTGGATGCCTGCCAGTGCTGAGGCTGAAGCCTTCTGACAGTGATGAGTTTACATTTGGATGCCAGCCCAAGTTCTGACAGTGAAGAGTTGTGGATGCCTGCAGAAGCGGTAGCCTTCGGACAGTGATGAGTTTCGGCTCTGAAACAAAACGAAGGATAGCTATAGTCACGTTTCACTTCTTACGGAGGGACGGTTAGAGACAACATTTCTTGTACTGTTCTCCATCCAATATCTGGCTTGATGGAAATGTATTTAGGGCGAGTCAGGAAGATGGAGCAGGACTCTGAGGAGTGGACAGTTAAATGCACAGACGTGCAACTCCAATAGGGAAATAAAATCAGAAGACGATGGTGATGGATTTTTTGTGATTTGATTTGAACCAGAAAGACAGATACACACACAAATAAAGGATGGAAGAAAGTAACAATTTGAAAGCCTAGTTGTCAGGGAAGAGGAGATCGTCCTCAAACTCTGGTGGTTCAGACAGAAGTAGGTCATGATAACCCACTACTTATGTCATTGAAGTAGCTGTCCTCTTCCTGCTGTGATTTACGTATTTTGTACTCCGGTGGTATAAAGTGCTGATTCATTTTGATCATGGTTAACCTCTCTATGCATTTGAGTGAGAGACTGGTCCTTTTCAAAGTTACAATGGCACCAGCAGCACTGAAAACTTGCTCGGAAGAGACACTTGCAACAGATGAAGCCAAATACTTTATCGCCAGCCTGCTGAGCAGTGTCCATTGGCTTCTTTTCCCATACCAATACACCAATGGGTTTTGATCCATGACACCTCTGTTGGGTCATCCAGATAGGCCTGGACTGTCCGTTCAATGCTCAGGGGTGCTACGATGTGCTCGGCCTCCTTTGCCTTTGCATCAGCACTGGACTTACCATACCCCTGCCAAAAAAACAATCAGTTGCTGATTGTACTGTGGATGATCCTGTTCTTGCTGTTGTTGATGTTATAGGGAGTGTTGGTGTCGGTGACTGTTGGGAGGCAAATGCACTGCCTTCAGGCTCAGAAGTAGAAATTGAATCTGGAATCTGCACTGTAGTACATGTTCTGGCCTGGGTCGGGGCGCCTCTAATTACCAGCCATTCATTTTCAAAGTCAATGGCGTGCTGAGCTATCAAAGTTGTGTGCTTGGCAACATCCACTTCTGAAAAAGGAATTACTGCCTTACTGTTCAGAAATACTCTGTACTGTGGATCCAAAATTGTGGCAGTAATGTAATGTGGATGTGACACAATGATACTTTGAATCCTTGTATTGTCAGATAAGCGAACGGCTAAGGAGTCCGCCAAATAATTTGCATCTTGTTTGTCATTCACACCTGCATACATTTCAGATACCTCCTTCAGCTGTTGCTCTAGCATGTGCACCAACTGGATAGCTTGGCCCTTAGTACAGTCCTCCCTGCTGACTTCACGTGTGAAGACCTAAAAAGGAAGTAGCATCTCAGGCCTTTAACTAGGTCCCATTGGCCCATTTCAACGGTCATGCCTCTCTCAACAGGATCCCCGAATCCTTTCATGGCATAAGCATTGAGTGGTATGTACTGCTTAAACAGATGATCAAACATGTAATAAGTAGAGTTCCGAAGTGTTGCCACCTCCTGGATGAGTGCTTTGACTGGTATTTTATGGTCACATTGAATGACCCTCAGCTGCCTCCGGGCTTTAAAAGAATGGCTGAAATGCGTGCATATTCTACTGCAGGTGGCCAGTAAGTTGCTGACTTTGTATTTGTTAGAAACGGGTAGCGTGGTGCAGAGCGGGTGGGCCAAACTCCAGAGGAAATGTGTAAAGCATTCACGCAGCACACACAGGCGACACACCAGGCTCACTAAAAAAAGAGACTCCACACAAGGTTGCATGAAAAATAACTTCTGTATTATACCAAACACAGTAGGATGCAATCACAGTTGTGAGCACGGCGCCAACTGGCACCAGGTAGCCATATACAAAGGGACTATTTACAGGGCATGGCCAATCGGGCCACTGCCAGAACCATCACTAAGTACCAGGAATAAATGTAAAGTCCATCAGCATTAGGACACATCAGCATCACACCTGAAAGGAAAACATGCTTGCAGGCCAGGAGGCCTCACCTTAGGCATAAAGACGGCGTCAGGCCTTGGGAAAAAACATTATCATTAACATAGAGCATCAGGCCGGAACATATGCAAAAGGCATAAACCTGTAAACATCTCATTAAATATGCATTGATATAATCATATGCATTGATGCAACATTAGGCAGAACTCCAACGATGTAGGCCTGTGTGGCAAACATCATCATTAGCATTAGGTAGGACCATGAAGCATCCTCACATGGCATTAGGCATAACCCCCTAAATTGGCATTTGCATCAGCCTAGTAGCATGAGTCATCTCATTAGCGTAAATCACATTAGACTGGTCTTTAGGAAAGATCACAGTAACCCCCTGCTCGCTCTGTAATGGCATGAGGCATTTAATTACATTAGGCATGACCACCAGCCCAAATACATTCTGCACACACACATTGGCATGAGGCATGACACCTGCAAACTTTCGTTAGGCATAAGAACACCTTAATGTTAGCGTCAGGGAGTAAACACTAGGCATCAACCTTTAGGCACATAAGCACCTTATGCATCCTGCTAACATAGGTCACATTTAGGCAGAGTCCTATGGTAATGGGGCCTAAAACATATCCAGTAGTGCGTGCATAGTGGGCCCCAACCATGCAGATCACGCCACTGCTCCTGGGGAGCCCCTGCTCTGGAATCAAGAAGTAATGTTAAAGTGTCTCCCCAAAGTACCCCTGCCCACAACGCACCAGCAGGACTGGCACCACTGTGTCCTCTAGAGCCCCCCTCCGGGACTTGAAGGAAGCAGGCTTGGCCCCAGGGGCGGACAACGACCATGTGCCCTGACACTCCCCCCAACCACCACGCAGCCGAGCCCCACTCACCGGGCTCCTGTCTCTTTCAGCATGGGGGGGCTTTCTCCTCCTATGGGAGCCCAGCCGAAGAGATCTAGGCCTCTCCTTGCTTCTGCAGCGGTGCTCCGGGCTTCCCCTTCTACTATGCTGAGGTCGAGTGGCTCTCCTCAGTGCATGAGAGCCCCACCAGCAGCAGATCCTCACCGCACTTCACCCAGGTCCCCTCCTGGGACCCGAGACTTCTGGTCCTCGGCTTGGGGAGGCGAGGTAGGCTCCCGTCCTCCTTCTTGGGTATGCGCCAATGCGGCGTGGGCGCCTGCCTGGCGCCTCTTCCGACGCGGTTTCCTGTTCCGGCCGGACCTCGGGTGAAGCTCCGCCCGAGTCCCGGCCGGGCTGCCTGACTTCCACGTCGTGTCTGTGGCGCGGCCTCTCCCCGGGCTGCAGCAGTGATCTTGGCAGTAAAATGCTGGGTGGGCACCTGCTCAGTTTAAGGCAGAAGGTGGGGTGTGCCCCCCTCTTGTTGCGCTTGGTGGCTCGCCTCTTGCTCTCGGGCCACAGCGGTGATCTTTCCATCAATCTTGAAATGCAGGGTGGGCTCCCACTATGAAGACATCAACGAGGGGTAGGCTCCCACGAAATTAGCATAAGGACCTCGGGTGGGCTCCCACTGGTTCAATTAAGCATAAAGCGCCTGGTGCGGTAGCGGCAATACCACAGGGTAGGCTCCCACTTTTAGCAAGCCGACAGGAGGGAACCTCACATGCCGGAGTTTCCTTATAGCGCTTTAGCAGCACAGCGCTGCAGGCGCTAGCTCCCCTCTCCCTGCAAACAGGCCAGAAAAGTCCTGGGTGAAATGTAACACTCCAGGGACAGTCAGTTAGTGCCTCTCTCTCCTGGCACTCCACATGCAGCACTCACGAGGCACCAGGGGAACACAGTCCCCCACATGAAAGTAGAACCTACCAAATAAAGCGCTCTCCTTATGCAGGGCATGCAGTCAGGGTCTTACGAGGCACTAGGGTACAGGCAGGGAGTACAGTCCTTTAAGTGTAGCGACCACACTCCTCACCTCTGGGGACGCAGTTATAGCGCTCACGGGGCGCAAGGGCAGGAAAGCAGGCCGGCAATGCTGGGCCAGATCAGCAGTCAGTGGGTACTGATCAGTACAGGACAGCAGCTCTTATAAGCAGCCATCTCCCATAAAGTGGCACTCCTCCCGGCACTGCAGTTTCCACTCCAGCAAAGGGCTCTCACTAGCGCCGGTGGACAGCAGAGGGGTACAGTTGGGCACAGGGGTCAGCACAAAGGCCCATGCACTCCTGGCAGAGTGTCCCCTCACCATCAAGTCCGCGCTCAGTCTGAGCACATGGCATCCCAGCTCCGCTATTTATACGCCCCTCACCCCACCTACCAGACAGTGCTAGAAGCTTCTAGAAGCGTCTGGGGAAACTGGTCCTAACTGGTCTAGGGTGAGGTGTCCTGCACCCTGTCTGCCAGGTTCCCCTCCAAAAGCTGGGCTTGCTGGGAAACAAACAACTAGACTGGCAACCCAGCTTCGGCAGACAGGCACAAGCACACATCAATGGTGTCCATTTTAAAAGTAACCCTCCAGCAAAGGTGAAAATAACTCTGCGCACGCCATTGTGTGCAGCATGTATCACTGCATCTCGCACCACACATGGCCTATACATTCCTCTACCATGGGGGAGATATAGGTGCATACACCATTGCACAGCATTTAGCATTTGCATTTGAAGTACATCCACATGACATGTTGTTTCCCACAAAAGCAAAAAAAATCAGGGAAAAAGGGCCAAGTCCAACACAATTCATTTTTCAGAAAGTCTTGAACAACAATGTTAATGCAGTGTGCCAAACTCAGGACCCTGAAATAGCCACCATCTTTCATGGCCCTAACTACATTACAGCCATTGTCTGTGGCAACAAAACTCAAAGACCTTTGCTGTTAAACTCCTCCAGAATGTTTACAGAAGTATGAGATTTCTCCATGGCAAACATGGCTACAGTTGCATGTTTGCGAGTAGCATGAATAATCTCAGCAGCGTCATCACCAGCAGATATCCGTTCTCTAACCCCCACAAAAGAGATCCAGTGTGCAGTGATGCACATGTAATCAGTGGCTTGGCAACTAGTCCACATGCCTGTTGTCAGGTGGATACTCTGAACAACACTCTGCTTCAAGGCTTTTCAAAGCATTTCCAGCACGTATTGATGTAGTGCTGGAACAGCAACTCTGGCAAAATAGTAGCGACTGGGAACCTGCCATTTTGGGCAGATGGCTGTCACAAATTCCAGAAAACCCAACCCTTCAACAAAAGAAAAAGGGAGAAGGTCCAGTGCTAACATTTTCAGCCAGCTTTGCATTGTACAAATGTGCTATTGGGTGGTTGCGTTCGTACTGCCCCTCCCCCTAAACATGATGATAATGGTAGGCTGCATGGTTTCCTTAGGCTCAAGGACACACTTTTTTTCATTGAGGTACTCCTTGCTTTCCCAGGCTGACTCTTACTTTTGTGCCACTGAGATGTTGCTGAAAATGTGGGTGACGATAACACTGCACTGCTGGGGACAGAGCTACTTTGTGTACCACTACCAGAGAGAATGTCTCCCAGGTCCTTCCTCTTCCACTGTGATCTTCTACTTGTGTATCCCTACCAACACCAATGCTGCAGTTTTTATACCACGAAGGTGGTCCCCCCAGTCGATCAAGTGGTGTTTTTTCAGATGGGTTATTTGGCCTCCAGTACTATAGTTTATACCAAGCTTACCCCGACTAACTGAGGTCTTACAAATGGAGCATATAGCAATGTTCTCCTCCTTTCCACTAACCGTAAAGATGTCCCAAACTGGGGAGCTTAACTTTTGCCTCTTGCTGGAGGTGCTACATCTAATTTCGGATGAAGTGGAGGGTGTGCGTTCAATTTGACTCTGTGCTGTACCGCCACCTACTTCTACTGAGGTGCTAGTTGTGCTGGATGTAGGTCGCTGCCGGGCCTTTGCTAATACAAATAAGGAAGCCGTAGGTTGTGTTGGTGTTACCTGTGTTGGAGGTATGCGTGCTACATCCCTCGCAGTGCTTTTGGATAGGGTAAGAATGTTGGTCTCCATTTCCTCGGGCCGGGAGTGATGTTCGTGATGACTGGCTTATCACCATCCTGCTGTTTTACATCGACCTCCATAAGTGTAAGGCTTCCTGGAACCCTACTTTTCCCTAGCCTGGTCTTGGGACGCGTCTCCCTCTCAGACTCAGTTTGTGGCTTCCAAGCGGCATCTAGATAATCAGAATGGGGTCTTCGAGGAGAACTTGGAGGACTAACCCTCCTTTTCCTTGTTTGAAATTCGGAAGACAATGTATCTTCTGAATAAGTGGCTTCCTCTTCTTCTTCCTCTGCAGGTGGCTCAATTTCCTGAAATGTCCCTACTTCTGGAGGAACAACAACTTCTATTGCGGGTGGTGGTTGCGGCTGTTGTTGACCACTTATTGGCTGTGTTTCCTCCTGCGTTGATTGGGTACTACTTTGAGATAGCAGTAAGTTTATCTCAGGCTCAGCATCACTGGTTTCCACCATTAGGCTGGCTACCTCTTCCCCACTCATGTGCTTGTGCCTGGGTTGGTGGGTTGGGCCCACTGATGCAGAGGTGCTGCCCCCAGCTCGCCCCCTGGACACCGCTGCCGCAGTCGTAATTTATGTTTTCCCAAAAAAGGTTTGGGGCGGAACACCAGACTTAAGTAACACTTCCTTCTTCTCAGCAACTTTCTTGGTCTTGGAAGATCTGGTACCTGCTTTCTTTGAGGCCATCTTATTCATATGTCAGCAGCACTCAGTTGCACATGTGGCAGAGGTGTCTGGTCAGGTCACAGGTTTATTTATTTATTTATTTCTGTAGGTACTGGATCCCACCAATTAGAAGGAAGCAGAGACGGCACACCAGGAAACCTTGCACAAACCCTTTATTGTGCACTCGTTAACCCAAGACGACGCGTTTCGGCGTAAGCCTTTATCAAGTAACCACCATTTTGTTTTTTGCCATACTTATAGTCCCACAACTATTTCAGTACACAATAGACATAAAGAAAATACTTAATGGTAAAACATTATCAATGAAAAGATAAATTCAACAAATTATATTTCATTATGTCAACATTTCAGCATTCATTGTATGCAATTTGGTGAGTGCGTCTAGTGTGGAAAGTAGGCAATGTCAGACTACCCCGCTGGCAAAATTGTTAGTGGTCGTAATAATGATTGTTGACAGTGAGCCCTTCCGGGAACAATTGCAAGTAAGTTTATTATGCAATAAAGGACCCGCATTCATCAACGTCAAGGTAAATAACCCTCGTGACGTGGTTCCTGCATCGGCCTGACTCCAGCCGAAGGCTGACGAGTCGCCGCTAGGTATCTTGGGAAATGTAGTTTGATGCCGCGGATCGGGACAATAGTCCCGGGATAATTCATGGGAGCTCCCTGATTTGGATGCGTGGGTAATGCCATCGGATGGGGCTATGTCAATAGAGGAGAGCTCCCCTCGTAAATGACCATCATATGAGATTTGCCAAGGGGTGGTGGGTGGTAAAGGTCAAGGTATGAGTGCTTTTATTTAGGACGAGTGTAAAGTGAGAAAATACGATCCAAATGCATGTGTATATACAGTGAAAATTCAAAAAATAATAACATAAAAATTAAGTAACAACCAACTCAAATTTCAATCCATTATCCTGAGTATGGTGTCATGTTCCTATGTTCAACTTTTAATGCATTACCTACAATTCAAACAGTGGGGATAATGCGATACAGTCTACTAAATCCTTGAGGCTGAGCCCCCCCACTAATTGTTTTACGCATGTCTAAACATAGGAAATTTTTTTACAGATAAAACGTGAAGAGGTGTAACACACAAATCATTCATCACAACGCGGGTATACTTCTGCTCAGTCCTGGTCAGTTCTAGGAGCCTATATGGGATGCCAATTCTTCCCCATAATTAAGTCCTTTTGGGGCCTTACTCTCCATGTCAATAATTCTTCAAGACTCTCTCATCCTAAGCTGTGTTTCGCGGTCCCCACCTCTAATAGTTCTAGGTATTCTATCTATTCCATAGAATCTTAGACTGCCATTATTACTGCCATGTTTTTCTTCATAATGGCGGGCCATGGGGTAATTATGGTCTTTATTAGAAATGGCACGAAGGTGCTGCAGAATCCTGGTTTTTAGTGGATGCTTGGTGCTTCCCACGTACTGGAGCCCACATGGGCATTCCAGTACGTAGATGGCGAAATCGGTGTTACAATTAATGGGTTGACTGATTGTACGTGTTTGACCTGATCCTGTTTTGTAACTTTTACAAGATTTACCATTACGGTCACATTTACAACTCCCACATGTGGTGAAACCATTGGGAATAGGGGGCCATTTCGTATTTTTATCTTCACCGGGATAGCTTTGAACTAATCTGTCTTTCAGGGATCGTGCCCGTCGGTACGTTATCTGTGGTTTATTGCCTACTAGTTCGCCCACAATGGGGTCAGATGTTACTATTTTCCAGTTAGCTCGCATTATTCTTTCCAAAGCCCAGGCTCCCCTACTGTAGTTGGTTATCATCCGGGGTGGATTGGGTCGGGTGCTATTCTCCAATTCTTTCCTTCTGGAGTCACTTTTGGATGTACTGAATAGGACTTCCTCATGTTTTAAACCTTGGACTTTGGTCTGAGCACTGTTTAACACCTCGTCACTATATCCCCTTTGGGTGAAGCGTTCCATCATGGCCTTCTGTTCAAGATGGAAATCTGCATCGGTGCTGCAATTGCGTCGAGCCCTCAACAGCTCCCCATAGGGAATACTTCTCTTCAGGGGAGCCGGATGGTGGCTCGACGCATGCAGGACCGCATTTCCAGCTGTGGTCTTCCGGAAAAGACGTGTTGTCAAGTCCCCATTTTTTATCTCTACTGCCACATCCAAAAATTCACAATATGTTTTACTAATTACATAAGTGAATTTGAGATTAAGGGTGTTATTTCCTAGATGGCTGATGTACTGTCTCGCTAGTGTTTCAGGGCCATTCCAGATTAAAAATAGGTCATCGATGTACCTGACCCACATAAGAATGTGGTCAGTGTACATCTCAGATCCTTCAGCCCAGACCACCTGTTCCTCCCACCAGCCTAGGAAAAGATTCGCTAGGCTGGGGGCAAAACAAGTCCCCATTGCGGTCCCGGAGAGTTGCCGGTATACCGCCTTTTCAAACAGAAAAATGTTTTCTTGGAGACAGAATAACATCATTTTTTGCAGCATGGTATTGTGCCTCCAACAATCCACATGGCGACTCCTTAAATAATGCATACAAGTTTCCACACCCTTCACTTGATTAATACAAGTATACAGAGAGCATACATCCATGCTAATCATATAGTATCCCTCCTCCCATTTCACATCATGCAGTCTTCTAAGGAAGTCTGTGCTGTCTTTGCAGAATGAGTTCAGGTTTTGAACATAATCATTCAAGTACAGATCCAGGAATATGGATGTGTTCTCCAATAATCCTCCATTGGATGATACAATAGGACGCCCTGGTGGTCTAGTGGGTCCTTATGGATCTTGGGGAGGAAGTATATACAGGGGATGCGCGGATTCTCTGTCTTTAGGAATTTGTATTTATCAGTGTCTAGTAGACCAGTGTGGTACCAGTCCCCAAGTAGTGAGTGATATTCCTTAATGGTACGTCTATATCTTTCCCAATTGATAAGTTCATAACATGAAGAGTCACTCAGCTGTCTCATGGCTTCTTCTTTGTAGTCCTTGTAGTTCATTACTACTACATTGCCCCCCTTGTCGGAGGGCTTGATTATAATAGAGCCATCGTCTTCTAATGCTTTCAGTGCATTTCGTTGTTCTTTGGTTAGGTTGTCCCATTTGGAATTCTTAAAATTCATTCGAGTTCGTTTAAGTTCATTCGTCACCACTTGGTTGTATGCTTCTATGTTGTCAAATGGGACATTGGGATTAAATTTTGTCTTTAGTTTCAGGCCACTGTGTTTGACTCGCTCGCCTGTTACTCCACAGGCTTGTAGAATAGCATGTTCACTTCTCTCATTTCCATCTGCCGTTTCTAATTGGTACATGTCTTTCAATAGTTCCAAGTCATGTACCTGCAGGTTGGTGATATTCGACATAGCCCCATCCGATGGCATTACCCACGCATCCAAATCAGGGAGCTCCCATGAATTATCCCGGGACTATTGTCCCGATCCGCGGCATCAAACTACATTTCCCAAGATACCTAGCGGCGACTCGTCAGCCTTCGGCTGGAGTCAGGCCGATGCAGGCACCACGTCACGAGGGTTATTTACCTTGACGTTGATGAATGCGGGTCCTTTATTGCATAATAAACTTACTTGCAATTGTTCCCGGAAGGGCTCACTGTCAACAATCATTATTACGACCACTAACAATTTTGCCAGCGGGGTAGTCTGACATTGCCTACTTTCCACACTAGACGCACTCACCAAATTGCATACAATGAATGCTGAAATGTTGACATAATGAAATATAATTTGTTGAATTTATCTTTTCATTGATAATGTTTTACCATTAAGTATTTTCTTTATGTCTATTGTGTACTGAAATAGTTGTGGGACTATAAGTATGGCAAAAAACAAAATGGTGGTTACTTGATAAAGGCTTACGCCGAAACGCGTCGTCTTGGGTTAACGAGTGCACAATAAAGGGTTTGTGCAAGGTTTCCTGGTGTGCCGTCTCTGCTTCCTTCTAATTGGTGGGATCCAGTACCTACAGACATTAAGGTAGCGGCTGCTGCTACCGACGGCATCAGCGTTGTCTGGTTGAGGGTCGTTCAAGCAGCGGTGTGGACGTTATTTATTTATTTATGCGTTTTTATGTAGTGCAGACTTTACCCGAAGGTGTCAGAGTGCTTCACAATAGAAACAGTACTGAAACCAAGAGGAAAAATTGCAAATCAGCATGTTACAAAAGCAAACGTTACGTTACATAAGGCAATAGTGACAATTGTGCATGTACCAATAGCAAACGAAATACAAGGGGTAGCAAACGATACGTTACAAGAGGAAAAATAGACATGTGTGTAAGTCTTTTGTGCACCTAAAAGCAAAAAAACCAGCATCAGTCAAACGTGGAATTTGTTGTGCTTAAATTACTACTAGTGTACTGTGTACACTCAGTAAGAATAGGAATAGCAAAGAACAAAAACAAAAATTCAAATTTAGTGGAACCTGTTTGGCCTTAATTTGTGCATCATGTGGGATGGATGCAACATCAGTGACCTGCAGCTGGCAACGGGGATGGAAGCAGTAAGCCAAGAGGAACAATGGAAAGACACGCAGGCCTATGCAGCAAAAGCAACACACTACTAACTACAACCACAAAATGGCCCCCAGCCACATGGTCACTCATGATAGGCACAAGGCCCAGAAGACAATGAACACAGGAAGGCCTATATCACTATATGCCCGGACAAAAGATGCCTGTTAAACAACACAGCTTTAATGCAAAATCGAAAATCCACATGGCTAAAAAGGTTGGAAAGTTACACAACAACCACAACAACAACACATACACATACAACAAAGGCATTTATTTAACACACACCCAATAAGTGAACTACACACCAAAAACCACATTTTTCATTCCAATGCCATCCATTCCATAAATGATACTTAGATTAAACAGACACCACAGAAACAGTTGTTTCTTGGACCCATGAGTACCTCTGAGCCTACTGGAAAAGGCCAAACACACACCAAAAAAGTGAAACCCCCAAAACCACATTATGCAATTCAATCCAATTGCATCCATGCCCTAAATGATGTTTAAATTCAACAGAGAACATAGAAACAGTTCCTTCATGCACCCATGTTGAATACCTCTGGGCCTACTGGCAGACTAGGCCGCAAGCTTGGAGGCCAATGGCAAAAGCCTAGTGGCTGGTCCCACAAAATGGCTGCCACCACGTGGCCAGGCCACCCACAACAACAAGAAAAGAAAGAGAAGGCAGACAATGCTGGTTTATGGCAAAAGCACAATGTCCTGGCTTAACAAATTGGCCGCTACCCACATGGCCAGGTCACCCACAACAACAAGAAGTGGAAGACAAAGGACAGGAGCAGGAAGTTGGAGACTCTGGGGAACGTCCTTCCTATTTAAAAAAAATTGTAAAAAAGAAAAATGACTCCTTGCTCCAAAAATTACAGCCAAATGAAAACCTGAGGAGTTTTTTGGGCAAAATGACCAAAATCATAAATTTTGAGAAGGTTTTATGCTGCTTGAAAGATATTCTTCGCCAGATTGCATATTATGCGTGTTCGGCATCGTGATCTTGACAAAAAGTTGTTACTGCACGCGCGACAACACATATTGAGCGCGTGAAGAAGATAAAAAGTGTAAGTCTGCATTGTTGCACAGTGCGGAGTTGCCAGAAGTCCGCGTGCTGAAAGCCAAGGGTTACCTACTGCCTGAAAAGGCCTATTTATTTAGCACACACCAAAAATCGGAAATTCCACCCCAAAAAACACACTTGGAATTCAGTCCAATGCCATCCATGCTCTAAATGATATTTAAATTCAACAGTCAAAATAGAAACAGTTGCTTCATGCACCCTGTTGGACTTGGCCCTTAAGGCAGGTTCACCCCTAATCTTTTTGCTTTAGATCTGTGATCTGTGTGGATGATTTTCTGGTCTGTGAGCACTTTTTCTCTGTGTCCCAGAGTAAAGTGCGTGCATGTAGTTAGGCTGGCCTGCTCTCCCGTAGGAATGCATGGGGAATGTCTGTGTCCCTAGTAGTTCCTGATGCGTGGGGAGTGCATGCTCGAATTTGGTATGTGCGAGCTCGGGAGAATGAATGCTTCGCAATGGTGTATGTGGTATGTGTGTGTCATGTGTAGAAATGCCATTTCTAGGACTTGGCATATTAATGTAAAATATGCCTGCCGTGTGATTGGCTGGAGCTGGCTGGTGAGCCTGGCTCCAGGAAGGCTGGATGGGTCTGCCCGGTGGTGAGTGTGAGATTAGCATGATGATGGCTTGGGAGGAGTGCACCTGGTCCCTGATGGGCCTGGACTTTCCCCACACAATGCTGGCTCCACCCCCTGTAGTGCGACTGATGTCCCTAGCCCTGCCAGTGAATAGAGAGGGTGGTTGAGGTAAACAGAGTACTTCGAAACCAGCTGCGACTGGTTTTCCCCCACCCTGCACCCTGAGACAAAGGGATTTTACTGTATAAGAAGGGGCTGTGTCCCCATACAATTTGTCTTTGGTTCTCTTCCAGGATCCTGCCAGAGGGGGCTGTTGCTGCTGCTGGGGCCAAGAGGACCGCCACTTGGCTGTCTCCCTGCCTGGAGACCCAGTGTGCTGGCTCTGGCCCTGCCTTGCCCCCCTGCCTGCCTCCAGACCCTGCTGGAGCTTTGCTTTGTGCCTACAGCCCTGAGAGCGCTGCTCTCTGCCCTTCAGCGCTGGGGAGCGCTGGAATCCCTTGGCTATATTTACAACAAGGGGTGGTGAGGGACAGAGTCTCTGAATTAAGCAGAAAGCTCTCACCCAGTCAAGAGATCAGGGCTAGATCCAACACCGTTTTTTAGCTCACTGCACCATCCCAGTTTCAGAACCTGGCTGTATGCGAATTAGTCTGTTCCTGTCCCAGTGCATGATGGGAACAGGGCAAACCAAACTACAAAAGCCAATTCTTACACTGGGAAGGAAACAAGCTCCCGGGGACCGGTTTCTGGCATTACAGCCGTCTTCGGCCCGGTTTGCTTGAATCCTGATGGTGCAATGAGCAAGGGTCTCACATCTGAGAATACCCTTCCACGCTTAGGGTGGACAAAAATATTTACAACAAGGGGTGGTGAGGGACAGAGTCTCTGAATTAAGCAGAAAGCTCTCACCCAGTCAAGAGATCAGGGCTAGATCCAACACCGTTTTTTAGCTCACTGCACCATCCCAGTTTCAGAACCTGGCTGTATGCAAATTAGTCTGTTCCTGTCCCAGTGCATGATGGGAACAGGGCAAACCAAACTACAAAAGCCAATTCTTACACTGGGAAGGAAACAAGGTCCCGGGGACCGGTTTCTGGCATTACAGCCGTCTTCGGCCCGGTTTGCTTGAATCCTGATGGTGCAATGAGCAAGGGTCTCACATCTGAGAATACCCTTCCACGCTTAGGGTGGACAAAAATATTTACAACAAGGGGTGGTGAGGGACAGAGTCTCTGAATTAAGCAGAAAGCTCTCACCCAGTCAAGAGATCAGGGCTAGATCCAACACCGTTTTTTAGCTCACTGCACCATCCCAGTTTCAGAACCTGGCTGTATGCAAATTAGTCTGTTCCTGTCCCAGTGCATGATGGGAACAGGGCAAACCAAACTACAAAAGCCAATTCTTACACTGGGAAGGAAACAAGCTCCCGGGGACCGGTTTCTGGCATTACAGCCGTCTTCGGCCCGGTTTGCTTGAATCCTGATGGTGCAATGAGCAAGGGTCTCACATCTGAGAATACCCTTCAACGCTTAGGGTGGACAAAAATATTTACAACAAGGGGTGGTGAGGGACAGAGTCTCTGAATTAAGCAGAAAGCTCTCACCCAGTCAAGAGATCAGGGCTAGATCCAACACCGTTTTTTAGCTCACTGCACCATCCCAGTTTCAGAACCTGGCTGTATGCAAATTAGTCTGTTCCTGTCCCAGTGCATGATGGGAACAGGGCAAACCAAACTACAAAAGCCAATTCTTACACTGGGAAGGAAACAAGCTCCCGGGGACCGGTTTCTGGCATTACAGCCGTCTTCGGCCCGGTTTGCTTGAATCCTGATGGTGCAATGAGCAAGGGTCTCACATCTGAGAATACCCTTCCACGCTTAGGGTGGACAAAAATATTTACAACAAGGGGTGGTGAGGGACAGAGTCTCGGAATCCCTTGGCTAGCGCTTGAGAGCGCTGTATTTGGCCCCTAGCGCTGTGAGCACTTTATTCTGTCCTCTGGCGCTTGGGAGCGCCTGTTCTTCGCTAGGAGCGCTTTATTTTTGCCCAGCTCTGTCTTCTGGCGCCTCGGAGCGCCGAAATTGACTTAGCGCTTGAGAGCGCTTTATTTTCATTGCCAAGCGGCTGCCCACGCCGCATCTGCCCGTGTTACTTTATTAATTGAAAGCCGGAGCCCACCCGGCATTGCCCCGTGCAGAAATCACCGCCGCAGCCCGGAGACAGCGGGAGAGGCGCTGCGCCCGCCTCCCTATCCAGGGCCGCGCTGTCATTGGCGGCCCTGGAGCAAGCATTCCCGCCTGGTGATTGGTTGCCGGGCAGCGCTGGAATTGGACGACAGCCGCGACCCGGAAGTGCCCCGCCTGAGAGCCCCAGAGAGTGAGAGGAGCTCCCCGCACTGCCGTCCCGCCCGAGGAGCAGCTTGTCCAGGCAGCCGGTGAGTGTACCCGAGAGGAGGGGAGGGGCGCGGGACACATTGTCGGTGTCCGCCCACCCTCCAGAAGCGTGATCTCGAGCGCGGTGCGACTGTGAAGCCCGAGGGCTTCAGGGGGCATAATTGTATTGGAGCCTGCGAGGCTCTTGGCGGCCATTGTTCCTCGAGTCCCCTGAGAGGGACTCCACGGATCTGCAGCGCCCTAGGGGTGGTAGAGCGGCCCACTTGGCAGCGGGTTGCTCCCCCTGGTGTTGGCGCAGTTCCTAGAGTCCGGCGAGACTCCAACGACCGCCCTGATTATATTTAGAGCCCCGAGGCTCTGGGGGCATTTTTATTATTTTGAGAGCGCTGAAGCTCTAAATTACACAATTGCTTTGCGAGCCCCTGAGAGGCTCCCTGTCCACAGTGGTTGTTTTTGAGCCCACCTGGCTCCAACGTTTGCCCAGTTCTGTTTTACAACTGTCCAGCACTTAGTGGACAGTTGCTACGTTTAGGCTTTGTGTTTGTGCTGCCTGCACAGACCCCCTGACATTGAGACTCAGGGCATTCCGCCCCTTTCGAGGCCAGTTGGCCTGAGGGACAAGTTCGAGTGTTGTGCTATGTGCACACTGCGCATTGTGATTTCTTTGCTATGTAATTCTTGCACAAAAGTTCTAACCTGCACCTCTGAATGTGTTTAATACCTCATGTGCAATTGTTGATGTCCCACTTTATATTTATCCCCTTTTGCTGACCTGCATAGAGGATTTTTGACGTCCCATTTTATGTTTATCCCCTTTTCTAGGTGTGCCCTGCTTAGAGGATTGTTAATGTCCCATTTTATGTTTAGGTTTCCTTCCCTTTGCTAAGAGTGAACTGCTTAGGTGTTGGTATTCCTTCCTTAGGTCCTGATGATAAGGTCCTAGTTCCCTGCGTGATTTTCCTACAGTGTTAGGGTTGCGTAGGAGGTAATTACTCTTAACCAGTGACTACTGGTTGTGTGCTACATGTACTATTTTGGTGCTAATCATTATATGTTTATGTGCTAAGTGTATACCTACAAGTATTATTTTCTAACAAGTGCCTACCCCTGACAGTGGTCCATGTGGCCCTGTCCTGTACATAATTCCCTTGTAAATTCTGCCCGTGCCCCTGGCACATTGTAAAGTTTGTGTGTTATCTAATGTGTTTTTTATTATAATACAAAGGCTATTTTTTATATAACCTTGTGTGGAGTTTCCTTTGTAGTGGCCTTGGGTGTTGTTGCTGGGGATGCGTGCGCAAATACTTAAGTCATACCGCCTCCAAGTTGAGCCTTGCTGCTCGCGCCACGTTACCTAGAGGGTGAGCAGGGGTTATCTTGGCGTGTAACTCCCTTGCCCTGACCTTAGAAATGGTGATCCCTGACTGACCTTGGCGTGAGACTTGGCCAGCCAGGGTCCCGTTTCTAACACACCCCTGGTGAGTACCTCTGGGACTCTGGGCCTACTGGCAGACTAGGCCACAAGTTTGGAGGCCTATGGCAAAAGCACAGTGGCTGGTCCCACAAAATGGCCGCCACCATATGGCAAGGCCCCCACAATAACAATAAACTGAAGACAGACAATTCAGGCCTATGGCAAATGCACACTGTCTGGTTGGCTCCACAAAATGGCCGCTAGTCACCCAAAACCCAAAAAAATAGAAGACAGGCAATGCAAGCCTATGGCAAAAGCACACTGCCTGCCTTCACAAAATGGCCGCCACCCACATGGTTAGGCCACAACAACAAGAAGCATAAGCCAAGGGGAACAAAAGAAAGACTTGCAGCCCTATATGAAAAAAGCAGCACACTACTAAACCACCATCACAAAATGACCCCCATCCACATATTCAGTCACAGTCACAACAGGCCATGGAAAACAATGAACTCAAACAGGCCTATATATATATTGCCAGACAAAGGAGGCCAGCTATGCTAAACAACACAGTTTTAATACAAAAATGCAAAAAGGAAAACCCACAGGGCTAAGAAAGGGTGGAAAGTTATACAACAACAAGCACACACACACATCCAACAAAGGTATTTATTTATTAACACACACCCAGAAAGTGAAATACACCCCAACCAACATTTAGCAATTCAACCCAATGCCGTCCATGCCCTAATTGATGTTTAAATTCAACAGACATCACAGAAACATGCACCCATGAGTACATATTGGCCTACTGGCTGAAATTACAATCAAAGAAAAACAACTAGGCCCCTACTGAAACTACAGGCCACCCACAACAATAACTTTTAAAAACAATGAAAATCCCCCCAAAATTTAGGTTCAAACAATGCCCCAATCAAACAAACAAGTACACCAATTCTCCAACTTACTTGTAAATCTCAAATCCAAAAGTCCTCAAATTCAATCCAATGATATGATGCAGCAGACAGACACAAAAAGTGATCCTTCCAGCTCCAAATCCAAATGGAAGTGAACAGCACATGGACAAAGCACTGGGAGGAGCCTGCTGGACAGGAACATAAAGTTAGAGACCCAAGGGCACTTCCTTCCTCTTGAAAAAAAATGTGAAGAAAGAAAAAGGACTCCTTGTACAAAAAACTACAGCCAAAACTGAGCAGGTTTTTTGAGCAAAATGATAATTTTCAAGAAGGTTTTATGATGCTCGAGAGATATTCTTTGCCAGATTGCAATTTCTGCGTATTTGGGATTGTGATCTTACCAACACTGCCGCTAGAAGTCAGATGGCGCTTCCGAATGACGTGGTCACGTTCGCACACTCTCGCAGGATCGTGCGCAGGATACCAAAGCTTGTGGCACAAGCGAACGGATAGGAAATCTCATCGGTGAACGCAGAATCCCGGTAAGTCATTACCACACACGCAAGAACATATATTGAGCGCGTAAAGAAGAAAAACAAGCGTAGCGTACTTTACCGCCCAGGGTTAACTAATACCCAGTGTAAAGTTTCCCATCCTCCAGGAGATAAGAAACCAGGGCTCAAGTGCTATGCCTGTGAGCAGGTGGCTCACTTAAAGGGGGATCCCAAGTGCCCTAAAAAGGCAATGCCATCAACAGGTGGGCAGTCCAAGGTGTGTAGCGCTTTTGGAGAAGTGGTACCCAGAGGAGAGTGGGGATACCTCAGAAATTACCCTTGTCTTACTAGGGGCAGTGCGATGGTCCCAGGTAACCAGGTGCCTGCAAACACAAACAAATACAGCACTTGGGTGACAATCAATGGCAGAAGGGTAGAGGCTCCTAGAGATCTGGAGTCAGTACCACCTGTTTTCAGTGTCACCTGGAGCAAGTTGTCCCCGGGGTGTTCCAACAACTATTTGCTGTGGACAACTCACAGTGCCAGTGTAAGGTGGCACAGGTTCCCTTTGAATGGGGGGATGGGTCTCAGGTCCCTTGAGGATGGTTGTGAGCCCCACCATGCCTGTAAGTTGTTACCTAGCAGTCCTTGTGGAAGGGTGAGGAGCTCTGGTCCCCCTTGGTGATGCTTGGGTTTCCAGAGTGGGCATGTGTGACCACTCAGTCCATTGCAGCTGGTAAGAGTGAACAGAAGTACCGAAATGGCCCAGGTTCCTGCCAAGAGAAAGGGCAGGGGTGTCGGAAACCTGCTCCTGAAGTTCTCACGGTTCAGGAGGAGGCTGGCCTCGAGGGTGATGCCCCGGCACCTACATGGAAGCAAGAGGGTGAACTGGGGGACATATCTGACATGACCCATTGTTAGCAAGCAGGTAGTCCCACCAGGAAGAATTTTGCAGAGATCAGAAGGAATGCCCTTCTCTAGAAGGTTTGCAGCAGCAGACTGCAAACTAGGCAGCTGGTGGCCATTCTGGATCATGGTCTCCTAAACAATGTGCCTAAGATTGCTGATTATACCCCCAGCGCTTCAGGACCTTCCTTCTGGGTCTGGTTCATGATGTGCCTTTCGTGGGACATTTGTGGCAGGATAAGCAGGATAAGCAGAGAGAAAGCAGACCGCTAAGCGACTGCAGCACACGCTCTCTTGAACTGGTGTGCAGCAATTGGTGTTTTTAAACCCATTTATTTTAACGTAGCATTTGGTGTTTTTAAATCCACTTACTCTAACAGGAATTCAACTCGGGGGCAACCTTCATTCTTTTGTTCTAACGGTCGTTACTTGTGGTACTTAAAACCAGTCCCCGGTCCACCACGGTCTCCTAGTGACCAATTGTAGTGGAGGGACGCGGCTCCTCCCCCTGCCGCCATCATTTCCTACGGCGATAAGGCATTTAAACAGGTTGTACGCCCGGCCGCGCAGCGGGCACGCCGAAGATGCGTCGAAGGGGTGCCAAAGGCAAGCCCGTCTACGCCTGTTAGCGCTCCGTTCGCGCCCAGTGCCAGCCACTCTGTTGGATTACACAGTTTAGAAGGAGAGATTCCCAGGTATTGTTATACCAGGGAGCAGCTGTGCAACATAGGCAAGCAGTTAAACAAGGTTAGCACTCAGCTGTAGATCTCTCAGTGAGGCCAAATTTGCACGCTTCATACATAGGGGGGTAATGAAGTGTGGCCTCCTTAATGTAAGTTCACTCCCCAAACATGCTACGGAGATCCAACTCCTGGTTGACTCACATAAACTTGAAGCTCTGTTCATGACAGAAACATGGACAGAGTTGCAATTTGAGCTAGGGCTGCCTTATCCAGCAGGGTTCAAAGCATTCCACAAGCCAAGGCAGGGTGGTAGAGGTGGTGGGACTGGGGTCATCTTTAAAGACTCCTGGGATATCACCCCTCTAGATATTGATGTAATTGCTCATATGGAAATTTTAAGGTTCTCTATGAAAGGTCCGGCTGGGGACATTCTGACAGGCATGGTCTGTTGTAGACCCCCAGGTACTGTCACGGTGCTACAGCAGCAGCAGTTTGTTGACGTGCTTAGCAATATGGCCCTTACTCATCAGAGATTGTTGATACTGGGCGATTTTAATCTGTGGCCTAATGGGAGGATGGATATCACCTACTTTAATCTCATCCAATCCTGTGTCAACCTACACCTTCAACAATGGGTCCAAGATGTGACCCATACAGAGGGGCACATGCTAGATCTGACATTTGCTGGTGTAAACTCAATAATAATGGATAGTGTCCTACCAGTGGGCTGGTCGGATCACCATCTGGTCGAATTTAGAGTTATCCACGCTATAAGAACCAGACCCACATCTATTGAGGAATGGTATTTCCTAGGCAGGGACTGGAAGGCCTTTCTAAGGAAGACCAATTCAGGTCGGGCCCTTCAGTAAGAGTCTCTTTTTGATCCTGGGAAGTCAATCACTGAGAACTATTCTGGTTTTTGTGACCACTTAAACTGATTGGTCGATCAGTTTGCACCTCTGAAGAATATTAGGCTGCAGGGAAAACCATCTGCCCCTTGCTATACTAACGAACTGAGGATGCTAAAGCTGGAATGTAAGCATGCCAAAAGGCAATGGCGAAGTCTATACACCAGTGAGGCTAAAATCAGATGAAGGCAACTTCTAGCTGAGTACAAAAAAGCTATAGCTACGACTAAGGCCGCATATTTTGCAGACCTTATTCTCAAGTCCTCCAATAGTACCCAATGTGTCTTTAACATACTGAGAGAGCTGACCAACCCAGAGTGCACAAGTAATAAGATTGTGCCCTCGCAAGAGCTGTGCAACGGACTGGCAGCGTTCTTTCAGGAAAAGATAGATAGGATTGTCGAAGGCCTCAAACCTGATACCCCTCTGGTCACAACTGATCGTGTTGAATTAAGAACACCTAAGTTATGTGAAATCAGGGAAATGGGGGTTGAATCAAGGAGGCAGGATATAACCCTTGATCACTGGGAACTGCCTTCGGAAGAAGAGTTTATTAAGGTGGCTATGGGGGTCTCCTCTGGCTCGCCGCTGGACCCAATCCCCCAGAAACTCTGGAAAGAGCTTGGCCCAGAGGTCTTTCCACTGCTCCGCCAGCTATGTAATCAAGCACTTAGCAGTGGAGTGATGCCTCCCTGTTGGAAGGTGGCGGTCGTTACACCCCTCTTGAAAAAAACTTCATTAGATCCCAACTGTCTCAAGAACTATAGGCCAATCTCCCTATTGCCATATCCAGTGAAGATAGTGGAGTGCCTGGTTAGCTGCACACTCTTGGGCTTCCTGGAAGGCAATAGCAAGCTGGGGGATGAACAGAATGGTTTTAGACCAGGTCATGGGAGCGAGACAGCACTGGTTATTGTGTTGGACAATCTTCGGATGCGAGCGGACATGGGACATTCTGCGACTCTGATCTTGTTAGACCTGTCCGCCGCGTTCGACACGGTAAACCACAACATACTACTGTCACAACTGGAGGAGGTGGGGGTGACAAATACGGCTTTGTGTTGTTTTCAGTCTTACTTGGCAGATAGGCGGCAGGTCGTTGCCCTCCCCCTTCCAGTCAGACTTTACCAACAACAGGTTTGAGGTACCGCAGGGGTCTTCTATCAGCCCGATACTATTTAATGTGTATATGCGGCCGCTCATGGATGTCATCATGTAGTGTAGTTCCTATATTCCCAATAGGCTCTGCACATTGGAATAATATATACTAAAGGAATTGACATAGGACTTAGGTCGACTAGGTCTCTATCGAATATATTAAACTTAATAGTGAGTGCCAGCTAGCTCAGAGGTCAGTAGAAACTTTCTTGAATAAACAAGAAGGGATTAGTTTCCAACAACCGCATAAACATGACAACTTTGTTTCCCAAGAATAAAACGTATCTTCAGACTTGTGGAAACAATAGATAGATATTTTACAATCGTGCATGCTTCGTTTCACGAGGTGCAGAGAAATAGAGAGACATGCGTTTTCAATAAAAGTATTTATTGAACAGTCTTCTTTCTCATGCAGAAGAAATTAACTGCTACAATCGTAATACTGGCTGCAAAGTATAATACGTACAGCGAGAAGAGTATTATAAAATAATGCTTTAAAAGCATGGTATGTTTTCTAAGCCATAAAATACATACATAAATTACAAAGACTAAAAGTACTCAATTGGTGCTTCTAAAATATGCCTACCCCAATGTACCTAACCTAAGTCTAGTTCGAGGGAAGAAGTAAGTATGGTGTAGCATAGGTTTAGTATTCTTTGCCAAGAATCTATCCAAGATTTCTCTTAGGGTCTAATCAGCTACCTACCTTGGTTTAGAATGAAGGAGGTCTGGTATCTCTGTCTCTATGACTCGATTTCCCAACACCCCGCAAGGAGAGCTTGGGAGACACTGGAGATGGATTCCCAGGGAGAGAAAGGCAGCCTCTCTGTCAGTGCATCAGCTGGAGGGTCGACGTCATTCGGGACTTGCTGTAGCGATCTGCGTCGGGCAAGTAGATAGTGTAACTGCTCCAAGCCACCGTGCGTTTGCTAGCGCAAGCTTGGGCATATTTATACCTTGAAGGTGCCTGGTTTGAAGTAAAATTGGACATAATAACGTTATCAAAGAACGCCAAGGAATGGCAGTTCTTTGAAAACTCCATGAGTTCTTGGACAAATCAATATTCAAGCAAGGGGAATTCCCTGACTGCTGAAGCAGAGTTTTCCAAGAAATTGTTGTGGCTTTTCGGAACTAGTGGAAGTGTCCATGCCTGTATTTGGACTGCATGGGCTATGTCGAAATATGGTTATGATTTCTATGCCTATAAAAGGGCAAGATGATTTGTACCTATAAATGGGCATGAATCTGGAACATTACACTAGGGTCCTAAAATGCTATACGACAATCAAAGCCCACAATAATAGTGTGGTCAACTACACTGATGACACCCAATTGATAGTGTCCCTGGATGGTGATCAGGCGGACTCGCAGGATATTTTCTACAAGTGTATGCAGGAAATGGTGTTGTGTTGTGGTTAAGAGACATTGCTCTGCAGTTTCAGAGATTCTGCACTGTGGGGTGGGCAGACTGCCCTTAGGTTTACCATTGGATTTCTGACATTTCCCCACAGATGGCCCTATGGTTCCTGTGCGCATGGTGCATAATCTGGGGGTTAGTTTTAATGATTAACTTAACCTGGAACTGCATGTTAGTCAGGAACTGCTTCATGCTCATTAAAGGACTTCATATGGTTCTACCGCTGTTACCCCCTCAGACCAGAGGGACAGTGGTTAGGAGTGTCATCCTTAGCCATCTAGACTATGGTAATGCCTTGCTGCTGGAGTCCCCTAGGTATTTTATATTGCGGCTTCAGAGTGTCCAGGCGGCAGCAGCAACACTGGTGTTAAGGAGACCACGATGTTCATTAACTTCCCAGCGATTAGCTGAGCTACATTGGCTCCCGGTGAGCCAAAGGATACTGTTCAAGTCGCTGTGTATTGTCTTCAAGGCACTACACAGTACTGGGCCCAAGCCACTTTAGGGCAGGTTTGGTTGGCATGTCCCCGTACGCAAATTGGGCTCCTCTGCAGCTAACCATCCCGAGGTTCAAGCGTACCACAATGGGTTGGAGAGCTTTTGGAGTGGCAGCTGCTCCCTGTGGAACAGCCTTCCCCTGGAACTGAGGCAAACACAGGAGCTGCTGTTGTTTCAGAGGAAAGTTAAGACCTGGTTGTTCCCCAGAGGGTAACCGGCAGTCAGCATTTGCGGACTATTTCAACTTTACCGTGTTTAGCACCAGGATGCCCGTGGGGTTGCAGTGCGCTCTATAAATGTGGAATACATACATACATAGATAAGAACTTGGACATGCTTGTCACCCACTTCTTTTGACCCCAAGCCACAATGGTATCAATCTTTGCCTGTAGGGGCACCACCTGGCCGCTCCCCACCTGGTGTCCCAAATACACCACAAATCCCTGCCCTTTCTGGCACTTGCTGGCATTGATAGTGAGGCCTGCCCTTTTCAGAGCCTTCAACACTTCACAGAGGTGTTGCAAGTGTTCCTCCCACGTGGAGCTGAACACAGTAATGTCATCCAGGTATGCGACGCTGAATTCCTCCAACCCGGTCAGTACCTGGTTAACCAGTCTCTGGAAGGTGGCAGGGGCATTCTTCAACCCAAAGGGAATGACTAGGAACTGGAAGTGCCACTCTGGCGTTGAGAATGCAGACCTCTCTTTGGCCCCATCTGTTAAGGCAATCTGCCATTACCCAGAAGTCAAATCAAATGTACTGAGGTACTGGGCAGCTCCCAACCGATCCACGAGCTCATCAGCTCTGGGGATGGGGTGTGCGTCAGTCTTCGTGACCTCATTGAGCCCACGGTAGTCTACACAAAACCTGAGTTCTGGAGTGGCACCGGGCGCAGCAGCTTTTGGTTCCAAGACCACTGGGCTAGCCCAGGGGCTGCTGGAGGGCTCAATCACCCCTAGCGCCAACATCTTGGAAGCCTCTTCCTTGATGCTGGCCCTGACCTTGTCAGCTACCCTGTAAAATTTCTTTTTCACAGGCAGACTCTCTTCAGTGTCCACATCATGGGTGCAACAATTGGTGATAGCTTGGGTCAGGGAGAACAGAGAGGAAAACTGACCCAACACCTGGAGACAGTCCCTTTGCTGTTCTGGGGTCAGGGTGGGTGAGAGGACTACACCATCCACTGACCTGTCTTGCTCCTTAGCTGCCAGGAGGTCAAGGAGAGGATCACTATCCTCCTCCCCTCCTGCATCTGTAGCAATGAGCATTGTCATTTCAGATCTCTCAAAGTGTGGTTTGAGGCGGTTCACATGCAAGACTCTCAGGGGCTGACTGGGAGTCTTCAAGTTAACCAGGTAGGTTACTTCACTCTTGCGCTTCACCACCTCATTTGGCCCGGTCCACTTGTCTTGGAGTGCACAAGGCTCCACTGGCGCCATCACCCACACTTTCTGCCCAGGTTGAAATTCGACCAGAATGGTATTCTGGTCGTACCATCTATTAATTTCTTCCTGGCTAGAATCCAGGTTCTCCTGAGCGAGCTTCATTAAGCGTTGTGTCTGGTTGAGGATGGCCAGCACATAGCTGAACACATCCAGTGGGGGTTTTTCCACTGGATTTTTCCCACTCCTCCTTCACCAGTGTGATTGGTCCTCTAACCGGTTGGCCATACAGGAGTTCAAAGGTACTGAACCCTAAGGACTTCTGAGGCACTTCCCTGTAGGCAAACAACAGGCATGGAAGAAAGACGTCCCACGTCCGTCTCATGGGCTCCGCTAGGCCCATAATCATACCTTTTAGGTTGCGGTTGAACCTTTCAACCAATCCATTTCCTTGAGGTTGGTAAGGAGGGGTGAACTTATAAGTTACCCCACACTCCTCCCACAGAGACTTCATGTACCTAGAGATGAAGTTGGTACCCCGGTCGGAGACCACCTCTCTGGGGAACTCCACATGGGAAAAGATCCCCATCACTGCATGGCCCACCACGGGTGCTGTGATTGTCCTGAGAGGGACTGCTTCCGGGTACCAGGTGGCATGGTCCACCAAGACCAGGATGAACCTGTTGCCTAAGGCTGTCTTGGGGTCCAGGGGCCCCCCGATGTTGATGCCCACCCGCTCGAAAGGGGTGCTCACCACAGGAAAGGGTTGGAGGGGTGCCTTGCACTTTACTCCTGTCTTGCCACTGGCCTGACATGTTTGGCAAGACCTGCAAAAGGAACCAACGTGCTTCTTCATCTGGGGCCAGTAGAAGTGGGCGACAAGCCTGTGGTAGGTCTTGTCTTGCCCCAGATGTCCTAAGAGAGGCACGTCATGACCCAGACCCATTAGGAAGTTCCTGAAGCACGTGGGTACCACCAGCACACGGGCTGCACTGGGCTCAGAAAACTTAGGCTTGCTATATAACAAGTCATCTTCCCAGTAGATGTAGTGACCTTTGGACCCTAGGCCTGCTGCCTGAGCCACGGCCTGTTGCCGCATGCCAGCGATAGAAGGGCACTCCTTCTGCTCCTTGCAGAATTCCTCCCTGGAGGGCCCACCTTCTTGCTAGCAATGGGTCAGCTCAGGTAGGTCGCCCAATTCGGCCACCTGTTCCCCTGTAAGTTCCAGGGCACCCCTCTCAGGTTCTGTTTCCTCCTGGACGGTGTAAACGGCTGGGGCTGGTTTCCCGTGTCCTCTGCCTCTTCCTCGCTTGGCAGGTCTCTGGGCAACTATTTCAGGCTCCAGTTCTGCTGAATCTACTGATTCAGCAGAACTGCCATAGCACGAGTGGCCACACAGATCCACGCAGGCAACCCCACCATCTCCAAATGAGTTCTGTGTTCTACATCCTTCCATGGAGAACTCTCCAGGTCGTTACCTAGCAGAAAGTCTACAGGCAAGGCATCACTGACAACAACTTCCAAAAGACCAGAGACTCCCCCCACTCAAAGGGAACATGCGCCAACTTGCAGAGGCACACTGAGCTGTCAGCTGCCACTACAGGGCGGAGTACATTGAGAATGACCTGCTCTTCAGACCCACTGACACCTCACGGATGTCACGCTGGCTCCTGTGTCTCTCAGAGCCTCTATCTCCTTCCCACTGATGGTCACCTTCTGCCCATATTTCTTGGTGTTCAAGGGCAGTAAGGTCTCCTGGACCATCTCTTGGTCTCCTAGAGAGACAAGGGACATAACTGCTAAACCCTCCTCCACACTGGAAATCAAATCCCCGCCCAAAGCTACACTTGCTAACCCTGGGGCTGGAGCACCAGTGGGTGCTAGATTCTTTTTGCGACCTTTAGGGGCCATCTGGACCACCTTGTTGCAGTGATAGCAGGTAGGCAGAGCCATGTTGTCTCTGTTAATTGTATTGTCCCTATGGTCCCTATTGTCCCGCCTGCCCTTAGGGGGCCATGGCTGTCTAGGTCTGTGGGGTCGGGATTCCTTTCCCTGGGAACTATTTTGGGGCCCTTGCGAGAACTCCTTTTGGTTAACCTTGTGCCCCCACTCTTCTGCTGGGGACCCTGTCTACCTTTGGCTGTGGTACCCACAATTCCTCTGTGGACCCTGGTACTGGTCCAGCGGTCCGCCTCCTTAGCAAGCTCAGTGGGGTCTGTCAGCTTGCTGTCTAAAAGATGCTGGCGCAGCTCTGGAACACAAAGACTACTGAAGTGCTCCCAACTGATTAAATGCAACAACCCCTTAAAATCAGTAACTTTACTGCCCTTCATCCAACCTTCCAGTGCACGTGAGTACAAATTCACACATTCCATCCAAGTCTCAGACTCTCTCTTCTTAGAGTTTCTAAACTGCAGCCTATACTGCTCTGGAGTAAGGCCATACCTGAGACATAAGGCGTCCTTCATATTGGGGTAGGTCATGGCACCTGCCATCTCTAAGGGCTCAAGAGCACTCCTCCCAGAAGCCTCAAAATGTTTCTACAGGCCTGCCCCCCAATGTTGTTCAGGCACACCATTCATTCCCAATGCAATCCCATAAGACTTAAACCAGGCATAAATATCCTCACTCCTATGGTAATTCTGCACCAGGTCTTTCGGAATCTATACTTTACCCCCCTGCACTGGCTGTGCTAAGCCACCATTTGAAATGGCATCCACCTCCTTGGCTTTAAGATCCAGTTCTCTCATGCTTAACTCATGAGCCAGAAGCAATTTCTTTTCCTCCAAGGCGCGGGCACTTTTGCTCTCTTCCGCCTCCTTTTCTCTCTCCTTTTCCATTTCCAATTGCTTCATTTTTAACTTCAGGACTTCCAAGTCATATTCTCTCACTCTTTGGTTCTCCTCTAACTCTACTTGAGTGAAACCTCTACTGGAATGGTTTCTGCCAGGCCTCGAGCCTGGTCTGCTTAGAGGCAGATCTGTGATTTGAAAACCATTCCCTGTGTTCACATCATTTCCCTCTTGTGCCTCCCAATAGACCTTCAAGATTCTCTGCAGCTCCTCTTTCCTGAGGGTACTCTTTGCGGGGAACTCAAACTCTTGGCAGAATCTCCTCAGATCCTTTGCTCTGTAGGAATACAAGTCCTCAATGACAAACTCCAATTCTACTTCTGCCCCCTGACTGAGTGCCTTTCCTTTCGCAGACATGATGCTTTGAAGAGTTACTCAAAAATAGAACCAAAAATCAAAAAACAGTAGTATGCGGTGGCGTAGTGGTCTGCACTCACTAGTGATGTACACCAATCACTGTGGGCCTAGTACAAATACAAGTTCAAATCCCCACCGCTGACCAACAATGTTAGAACTGGGGGTCTTTAGTTGGCAGAGGTAGGTACCACTGTCCAAATAGGGACCCTTGCTTCTAGTCAGGGTAAGGAGGAAACGCTCTGAGATAACCCCTGCTCACCCGCTAGGTAGCTTGGCACGAGCAATCAAGGCTAATCAAAAGGCAATGTGTAAAGTATTTGTAGCAACACTCACAGTAACACAGTGAAAACACCACAAAAAGTTTAGAATAATAAAGGTATTCAATCTAAACTACACAAGACCAAAACAACAAAAATCCAACATACACAGTTCAAGAATATGGTTGCGAAAGAGTTCTTTAGGTTGCAATAAAATAATCCACAGTTGCGTGAAAAGTTGACAGTTGCGTCACGCTTAGTCAACAGTACCTTTAGTTGCGACAAAGTGCCAAAAGCAGAAGCTGGTGCGGTGGAAAACAAGCAATGCGTTGCTCCTGAGACCTTGGGGAGGCGATGCGACAACCCAGCTGCAGCAGCGGGCGTGTTGCGACGAATCCGGTCTGTATAGGGAGGAAGTCCACTTGTATGGATTCCGGTGCGTAAGTCCGTAGGAAGTTTGTTCTCGCAAAGGCACGATGCGACGATCTCGCAGGGGCTGCGGCGATCTCCAGGGCGATGATGCATGATCCAGCGGCGATCTCTCTCTCGCAGCTCCTCGATGCGATGATCTGCGACGATGTTCGCAGCGATGTGATGCGGACCGCAAGCAAGCAGTGTGGCTATCTCACCCAGCGACGACAGACTCTGCAACGACACTCACAGAGATGGTGATCTTTCCGTAATCGAAGGATGCATCGTCTTAGGCAGCAGCAACAGGCGCTGCGACGATCTCGACCTCCGTAGCAGCAGGAATTTCTTCGTACTGTCGGCGATGCGCTCCGCAGCTAGCGATGCGATAACTTTTCAGTTGCAAAAGTCTCTCAATCTTAGTTTCCAGCTTCCTAGCACAGGTACAACTTCCAGAGGCACCACGACTGGCCCAAGCACTCTAGGAAGTGCAGAGCTCTCTCAGCAGAGTTCAGGGAAGCTGGGGGTGAAGTCCTTATGTTCCTGGGACTTCAAAAACAGGAAGCCAGCTCTTCTTAGGCCCTTGGAGATTCCTTCAAGACAGGGGACACAGCACAACAGCAAAGTCCTTCCCCTCTCCTTGGCAGCAAAGCAACAGCAGGTCAGTCCAGCAGAGCAACAGCAGGACAGTCTTCCTTCTTCAGATTCAGCTTTCTCCTTGGCAGAGGTTGATTATTGATTCCAGGATGATCTAATTTTCTGTTGCCAGGGGTCCTGTACTCATACCCCTAAAAGTCTTTGTTCTCTTTGTGCAAATGGGCCCTGAGCCCGGTCTGAACCAGTTCTGGGTGTTCCTTGAGCACTTTGTTTTTCTGGCTTCTCCTTTCATTTCAGAGTAAGGGGCAGGGTCATCAGCCACCCAGCAGGAGGTGGAGCCAGCATTGTGGAAGGCAGGCACAGCCCTATTCAGGCCCAGGTGCTATCTCTTCTAGCCACTCAAGTTGTATATGCAGTCATTCAGCCTAGCGCTGACTCAGCCAGCCTACTGGGGAATCCCCAGCCCCTGTCACTCGCAAACCAGACAGTCAATATACACACAGGCCAAGGCACACAGAAAGGTTAGACAAGAGAACAGCAACTTTCTAAAAGTGCTGTTCTCAAACACAGGATTTAAAAACAACCTTTCCTAAAAGATGTGTTATTAAATTCTGAGTTCAGGGATACCAGACTTTTATGTCCTATCTAGTTCCTATGGGAAGATCTGCTGGTAGCCACTGTAGTCAGCATCCCCCATGCTAGCCTATGGAGCAAGATAGCCTTGCAGCAGTGACAAACGAAAATGGATGCAATTCACTACCAGAGCATGTCACCTGCACAAGTATATGCTCTACCTTTCACATACACTGCACCCTGCCCAAGGGGGTACATTGGGCCTTCCATAGGGGTGACCAATGTGCACAAAAAGGGAAGGGTTAGGCCTGGTTAGTGGGGACACTGACCAGGAGGACATGGCAGTTCACAGACTGCACACAGGCACTACGGTGGCAGGCCTGAGACACCATTTTAGCGCTACTCATGTGGGTGGCACAATCAGTGCTGCAGGACCCACTAGTAGCATTTGTCATCACCAGCCCTGGCACCCCCAGTGCACTTTACTAGGGACTTCATGGTGATACAAATATGCCAATCATGTATATCCAATCATAATAACAATTTGCACAGGGAGCACTTACACTCTGACACTGATCAGCAGTGGCAGAGTGTCCAAAGCATCTAAACCAGCAAAAACTAAATCCAGCACAGCATCAAAAATACAGGAGGTACAGGCAAAATGATAGGGGTAACCATGCCAGAGATGCCAGGTCTAACAAACACATATATTAAAAATACAAACAATTCTTATACAAATAATATTCATCACATACATGTAAAATATATATTAAAATACATTACATTAATAAAAAACAATATTTTTAACAACTATATTTTTGCAAATGATATTACACATTTCAATATTTGTAAAATCAACATTACTTACCTTAAGTCAATATTCTTGACGAGGATATTCTTGCTGACGATATTCCTGAACCACGATATTAATGACCCGATATTTTTGCAACTCAATATTTTTTACTCAATATTCTGTCTCTGCACCGTCCCTATAGCCTACAATTGACACTATTCTGGTTTGGTAGCCCCCCAAGACCGAGACAGAGGAGAGAGCCTTTTTAGGTCTCACAGGTACTATAGGAGATTTTACAAGGGTTATGGCACCATTGCTGCCCCCTTGACTGAGCTGACTTCCAGGAAGCAGCCCAGGAAAGTGTTCTGGACTGCTGCCTGCCAGAAATATTTTGATGCCCAGAAGGCAGCCAAGTGTATGGCACATGTGCTCAAGACACCAGACTTCTCCAAGGAATTCGTAGTGCAGACTGACACTTCAGAGCATGGTGTGGGAGTGGTGCTCTAACAACTGAATGAAGAGTGTCTAGACCAGCCTGTAGTCTTCCTTGGTTAGAAATTACTCCCCAAGGAACCGAGGTAGAGTGTCATAAAGCAAGAAGCTTTTGCTGTGGTCTGGGCACTGAAGAAGCTAAGACCCTACCTGTTTGGGTCTCACATCTGAGTTCAGATAGACAACAGACCCCTCAGATGGTTAACACAGACAAGGGGTGAGAACCCAAAACTGTTGAGGTGGTCCATCTCCCTACAGGAGATCGACTTTATGGTGGAACACCTCCTGGCACAGAACCTGCTAACGCTGATGGTCTGTCCAGGCTCTTCTGCATTAGTGAAGAGAACTCAAAGGAGGCTGGGAAGTTCTCCCTACTTTCAGCTGGAGGGGACATGTGTTGGACTTGGAATCATTTGGTGTGTTCCCTGTCTTTTTGCTTTCTGACATGATATTGGGGGATTATATCACAACAGTGAGGCTTTGAGAACGATTTTCCAGCGCTTTGTTCAAGATTAATTCAGGGGATTTTGAAAACAAATGCTTTTTTAGATCACAGAGGTAGGCTAGGATAATGACCTGTTTGTTTCTCCCTAACAGTGACAGTTCCGCATTCACAAAAGACCTATGTGGCATTTTAAAAGTTTCTCTTTGTTTTATAGGGAGCCAGTGTGGATCCCTCAATGTTGGAAGAATGTGTTTCTTTTTTCAGTTAACAGTCTAGTCACTTTTTTTGCACACTTTTCAGCCTTCCTACAAAATGTAACTGGTCACTGAACTCATGCACAAAGCTCAACCCCATTTTCACCCCCAGTGACAGAATCAAATTTAGCCACATCACAGACCTCACCTGGACTGACCAGACCATCTTACACTCGACAATCATTGACACCCAGCACACCATCGCCAGGCATCAAATCTCCTCCCACTGCAGCTGGACAAAGGACACCGAAGCTCAGTTGTCACAGGCCCTCACCACCTTCCAACTGGAGGCCTCACCAGACCTCAACCAGGCCATCCAAAACATTGCCGACAGGATCACAGACAACGCCAACATAGTCACCCCACTGAAGCCTACAAAATCCGACAAGACCTCCAAATATGCTAGCTGGTACACCCCAGAACTCAGGACCACCAAGCGCAACTGTCACTAACTTGAGAAACAATGGCGCGCCACTAAGAACCCAGATGAGAGGCATCTGACAAAAAAGCCCTCATTATCTATCACCACCACATCAAGGAAGCCAAGAAAGCAGCCCTCACCACTGCATTGACTTCACGACCAACCACACAAAAGAAACTCTTCAAAATAGTTAAATAATCCCCCAAACCAAAAGCCTTAAAGGACACCACCTACCCCTTCCAAGAACTCTGCAACACCCTATCAGATTACTTCTACAGCAAGTATACCAACATAGAACAGTTTCAACCTCAACCCCAATGACCTCAACCAATCAGGGAAAAATAGCCAAATTACCACCTGATTTTTTTTTTGCCAAATATTTTTATTGACATAAAAGCACAATATAAATCATTCCAGCAGGTGAATAGGTATCATATGTTGCGTCATTCATCAAGACCAATATTGTGACAAAACTCAGTCATAACCAGAACAGCCTCTTTTGGGCGTACAATGTCCAGGATCAGCAACCGAGAAATCCGACTGTGGTAACAGTGTCCAAACCCCCATTCATCCACCCCTCCACCCCCTCACCCAACTGCAACAGTCCCCAACTGTCTCTCCCTACCTCCTCCCCCCTACATCCCTCCCCCTGGGCGTGTCGTAGAGTGTCTTCATCGGAGTGTGAAGTAGCCTTAAGCTATGATCGTATGCAGCATCAGGGCCAATGCATACCAAGTGGTATAGACGTCTCACCGAACAGGAAGGGGTAGCGGCTTAAACATGTGAGCAAAATTCAGGTGTCTGCGCCCATCATGACATAATACAGTAGGTATGCTTCAGATCAACCAGGCAGAACATACCTCAAAGCAACAGGTTAGGACATGTCTGAAAGAACTGGGGTCACCAGTTCCCCAGGGGTAGCCTGGCACGAGCAGGCAGGCACCCGAAAGCTTAGGTGTTAAGTGACTACACAGCACACACATCCACTGAGACAATAAGTGCACGCAAGGACTTAGACCACACCAGTTGCGTTTGATTCAAATTACTAAGCTTTTATATACGATTAGAATCAGGGCAATCAAAAATTCACAGTAGCAATAACTTAGTAGTTTCCCTTAAACACATGTATTACATCACTTGGTAATAAATACTTAAATAAATAAATATTAAATATTAGATCACCGGAGGTCTGCCAACCACCTTGCTCCAAATCATCAGCTGCAGGAAAAATCATTAACAGTATAACCAATCAACAATTCATCAGTACATTTCATCAAGGAGCAGCCTAGTAGATAACTGGGAGCATTTAAGAAACCCGGCAGTACCTACTTTTCATTAGGAAGCAGGCAACATCTCACTAGGCAGGAATAGAACTTTTTATGCAAGAAGAAAGCATTTTCCCAGCCAGGGATAACCAGTGCATTAAATGGGGATAAAACATGTCATTACATGTGCAACATTTCATTAGTTGCAGTAACCATTTCGTTAGGCAAAGAAAACAAGGCACCAGTAACAATGTGCTTCTCCTTAATCATATAAACTTGGCTTATGCACGTGGCACATCTCTTTGGGTCCACTAAACCTTCTGTATCTCCCCCTTGGGCCTTTCTGTTAAGAGGGGTCTCTGTAGGCAGTTCAGTGGGGCTGAGATAATCCCCTGGCCCATTCTAAATTACTTCCTCCAGTTTCAGAGGGCCAACAGGGCCTACCAACAGCCCCGGTGGGGGAGGGGCGGCCCCGGGGCCTCCTTCGATCTCCTTGGGGGCCCCGCGTTCACCTCTGCGGCCGCCCTCCTCCCCGTTGGGGGTTACCTGTTTTTCTTCGGCCGCTCAGGGCCCTTGCGCAAGTTCGAGGAATCTGGGGGAAGACTCCTTCCGTGGGCTCCAGCAGAGGGGAGGGCCCAGGCTTCTCTCGGGGCCTTCCGGGGTGCAATGGCCCGGTCGGAAAGGTCCTGGGTTGTGGAGCCGGGGGGAGAGCGGTCCTCTCCGAGGCGCAACCGCAGCCACTAATGGCGTCGCGGCCTGCGGGCGCGATGACAGGGCCGAATCACGGCACGGCGGAGTCTCTTCCGATGCCCCGTCACATGATGGTGGTTTGAGGCTTTGGGTCTGGTTGGGCCTACCACAGACTGCAGCGGCAGCCCTCTCCTAGCTCCGAGGGCCACCGGGAGGATGTTGATGGCCACAGAGGTCGCGCAGCTGGCAGTGGGGCCACGGCAGTTACAGGAGCCCGCGACGGCTCTTCTGGGTCTCGGCGCCTGGGGGGGTAAAACGCCACAAGACAGGCTGGCGCTCCTTCTCTCAGGGTCTGACGCTGGGCGATACGGGGACTTCCACCACCCGGTGAGTGCAGCGGCCTAGCCGACAGGGGGCGCTGTAAGCTCATAGGGCCTCGAGGCACCGGCACATCGCTAGACCGCGCAGCCACATTTCTGGGCTCTCGGGGGTACAGCGCTTGAAATCCAGGCGGCACTATCAGCTCAGGCAGCCAGCGCTTAGTCAGGGAAGCACTTGGTGGAACACAATGAGGGGGCACACCCAGCAGTTCGGCAGGGCACAGAGCAAGAGCGCTTATCAGGTCAGGAGGTTCAAGCGTCTCAGACAGTTCAGTCAGGGGGGGTCAGCGCCGAGATGGGAGAGGGCTCAGCAGGCAGTCCAGGGCCACCCAGGGGCACAGGTTAAGCTGGGGAATGCGTGAGGGGGGCAGCCCCAATACCTGGTTGTTCCCCCAATGGTCCTGGTTTAGCGCAGGTAAGCTCTTCTTGGCGCTTGTTGGTTCTGGCGCCCTTTAGTTGCAGATTATTGGTTTCTTGAGAGGGGGCGGTCAGTGGAAGGCTTGTCAAGTTTCCTCAGAAGGTCACTGAAGATGGTCCCTGGGTTCCCCTCCCACCGGGCCAGATCAGTGGGCTAGCTCAGGGTTCCTTACTCTACTTGGAAGGCAGCACCTAAGCCCTGTCACTCCCCATGGCATAGGTCCCTGACTAGGCCCTACCGTCTAAAACTCCTGCGTGGGTCCCCCAGGTCAGTGATGCCCCAACAGACTGGAAAGTTTCCCTCCCTTTCCTTATATAGCGACAGTTGGCAGTTGGCAGTGGCAGTTGATGTCACATCCCCTGTTCTAGAAGGTTCCAGGAGCTTCCCTCATTCTAGCTATGGGCAGGCTGGCAGGCTGGAATCGCTACATTGTTTAAGGGTTCCAGCCAGCTCCTGGCTACTAGAGAGCGTCTCCAAAGACCGCGCTGCAGTAGCAGGGGTCAATGGCAGCCATCTTAAGGGAAGAGAGTACCTGCACCTTAACATTGGGAAACAATGGGAAGGTGCCCAGAGACCTAAGGCCAACAAACAGTAGGTGGGAAAAATAAGGCAAGTGCGAAAAAAATAGAGAAAGACCACCCTAGGGCTGACAGGTATAACAATGTCTTACTGGAAAACCACCTCAACTCCGCTCAATACAACCCTTCAGGAAGGTCTAATACTCCATCCACTAATAGGAACTGAGTGTGGACCCCAGCTAAATGGGTAATGCCAGTGTAATTGGGACGTAGGTGTCTGGTCGGGCCCCAAGGCAAACGTCCCCCCCCCTCCCTGGCTAAAAAAAGCAAAACAAAAAAAAAACGTATCCAGCTACCTCTTCACCTTTAGTGTGAACTTCTCCCAGTACCTTCATCTAGTCCCATCTCCTCTTCGTCCACTGGAAGTGTAAATTCTGTGACCAGGCTTTCCCAGGCCATCGCCCTCTCTAACGCCTGTTCAGAACCCGTTCTGTGTGCAATTTGGAGCCGGATCGCCCCCTCACACCCAGCCCACTTACTAAATTCCGCTTTCCACTTATCTAGGCTAGGGCCTTTATTCGCCTTCCATTGGGATGTTAAGGATCTTTTAGCCAGAAGGAAATCTAGGTCTATAAACTTACTCTTAATTGTAATCTTCGAGGTGTGAGGAAACCAATGGAGGATGCACTGTGCCATAGAGGGTTGTAGGTCTCTTTCAGTGATTTCTCTCAGCAAATCCGTCACTCCCTGCCAAAAGGGCTGGAGCAGCGGGCAGTCCCATAGAATATGCTTGAAATCAGCCTCACCTATGGAACATCTAGGGCAGGACGCCAATTGGGTTGGGAAATATTTATGAAGGCGGGCAGGTGTGAGGTAAGCCCTATGCAGGATGTAAAAATGCACCAACTGGAACCGCGCATTGCGCGTACCTTTCCAGGCTCTCCTGAATGTCACACCCCAAATCTGTTTCCCATTTTGTTTTTAAGGCCGTCAAGGGGGCCAATGCCTCCAGGGTCATACGCCTGTATAAACATGTTACTGCCTTTATTGTGCCCGCCGCAACCACCACATATTGACATCCCATAGACGTAGGCAGCTCCGCCATCCAATGTTTTTGCACCACTGACGTGAGCGCCGCATGTAACAAGAAGTCCCCACCCCCGGTAACTCGAAGCGGTCCTTGAGTACATCAAACAGCTTTAGGGTGCCCTCCTCATACAGGTCCCCCATTGTCGCCAAGCCCTGATGCTCCCAGATCTCCAGTCTACGCCAGGTTCCTCCGTGCGGTAGCGCCCTGCACATCTTCAGTGGGATATGTGGTGCGTAAGGGGTAGAAATATTCCCCCAGCGCAGGTATCTATTCCAGCACTACCGGGCTGTGTCAAACTCCTGAGTAAGGTGCATATCCCCAATTGGGAGGCGCAAGACAATGCAGGATAACATCAGTAGCGGACCCGTTAGTTTTCCCGATTCCTCTTCCCCCTGGTAGCCCTCGCCATCCACTGCGTGAGCCACTGAAGCTGAGCTGCTAAGTAGTACAACTGGGACCGCCAGCCCTCCGTCTGCCCAGGGTCTCATGAGTGTAGTGAGCGCTAGCCTACTCCTAGCCGCGCCCCACAGGAACGAGGTGACCATCGATTTCAGCCTCCAAAAATAACCCACCGGTATCCATATCGTGAGTGTCCTAAAAAAGTATATCAACCACGGGAGGGTCACCATCCTGAGCAGAGCCACTCGCCCGACCACTGATAATGGCAGCGTTCACCAGAACTCAAAGTTTGCTTTAGTCCCCCTGATCAACCTCCCCACATTCCCTTCTAGAATGTCCGACTGTTCATGTTAGATCACCGTGCCCAAATACGGAAGCCTCCGCTTCTCCCAGTTCATCCTGTCTAAGGACCTAGGCCGATCTCTACCTCCCAGCACCGGGAACAGACACAACTTTTCCCAGTTGACTTTCAGCCCTGCCACCCTACTAAGGGCGCGCAACAATGCCTTTGCACCTTCCAGAGCTATATCCGTATCTGCCAGGAACATTAAGAGGTCATCAGCATAAAGGGCTATATGATGGGCCTGCCCATGTACGTCCAGGCCCTGATATGCCTGCCCCAATCGAGCTTGCGCCGTAAGGGGCTCGATCGCTAAGGCGAACAATAAAGGGAGAGAGGACACCCCTGACGCATGCCACGACCCACCCTACAAGCGTCTGATATTACTCTCCCTGTCCGAACTCTAGTAGTAGAATCCCCGTATAGCAAAGCCGTCCAACTCACAAAGTCAGGACCTAGCCCCATCTGCTGCATTACATGAAACAAGTATTCCCACTCTAAACTATCGAAGGCTTTTTCGATATCTACCGCGAAGATCGCAGCAGTATCCGCCTAGTAGGAATCCGCCTCCAAAACATGGAGAAGCCGTCGTATATTAAGTGCTGTGTTGCGGGCAGGTATAATCCCAGACTGATCGGCGTGTACCAACTTGGTCAAGTGGGGCAACAAGCAAGCCGGTAAAATTTTGCTCAGGATTTTATAGTCTAGGTTGAGCATAGACAACGGCCGATAGGCCGTTCTATCCCAGGGTTGTTTGCCTGGTTTCAATAAAGGAATAATAATTGCCTCTCTGGTGGATTCCGGCAATCTACCCAACTTCTTGGCTTCATTATATAACCCCGCAAGGCGAGGGGCATGGAGATCAGGTAAGGTAAAATTCTACTGGGAAGCCATCAGAACCGGGTGTTTATTATTATGGGCCATATCTTTAATGGCTACCCTCCCTTCACGCACCTCAATGGCTCGACCCAGCGTTTTTGCGTCTCTGTCCCCCAATTTCGGCAAGTCCAGACCCCCTGTGAAATCCTGCAGCTCTTCGGCAGATGGAAGTAAACGGCTCCGGTACAACTCTGTGTAATAGTCAGAAAACAGTTTGTTAATCGCTTGCTGGTCGTATCGGCATTCCCCCCTTGGTCTCTCAGCTCCTTGATGACAAGCTGGATTAGCCAGCCAGGCCAGAAGCGCCCCCAATTTATCTCTTTCCGAATGTGCCCGTGTGATATAAGTTTTATAAACAAAGCACCATTGTCGTTATACATGTGCCGCTACTGCCTCCTTTACCTTTAACAATTCATCCTGTATGTCCGGATGGCCAGGTCTTTCCCTCTCTAAACCCCTCAACCACTCATCATCCCTTCGTATGTCCTGCAGTAGAGCTTTCCGGGTTCCCGCCACTGCTGAAATACACCGGCCTCGTACAACCGCTTTACAAACATCCCATTCAACGGTCACCAAACCCGCGGACCCCTCGTTGATTAGAAAATAATCCTCAATGGCTGAGGCTATAGTTGATCCTCAAGCGCCTCTGGACGCAAGCGTCACATAGGGATTTTGGGGTGCACCCGTGACCATCCCAGTTGAACCAGCAATGGGTTATGGTCCGATATTGTTCGAGTGAGGTACTCACTCCGGCTAATCATTCCGTGCACATCGGGGGAACAGAGAACAGCGTCAAGTCGGACATGTAATTCGTGGAGGGCCGAGAAAAATGTGTAATCCCTGTCCAAGGGATGGTGAACAATCCAGGTGTCAAGTAATTCCCAGCTGCCTGGTAGATCTCGCCACTGCTAGTCTGCTCGTAGGCGCATTCAAAAGAGGGGGTGAGATTGATCCAGGTCAATATCCGTTACACAATTAAAATCACCTCCAAGAAGTAGGGGCCCTACCAGTACTGGCGCCAGTGTATGGGACAAGAGAGAGAAAAAGGCGGGCTGTTCCACATTAGGTGCATACACACATCCCAGCGTTAAGTCTCTACTGTCGAATTTCCCCTGTACCACCACATATCTGCCGTCAGGGTCTATCATCTGTGAGATGCACTGGAAGGGAACTCCCGCTCTCACCCAGATTAAAACCCCTCTCGCATATGCTGAGAATGTAGTGTAATAGACTTGGCCCCTCCAGCGGCATTGAAGAGCCTTCCCTTCTTTTGCGATGAGGTGGGTTTCCTGAAGGAAGGCGATATGCATGTCCCTGCATCTTGTGGCGCCTATTCATAGTATGCATCCCCCGCACATTCCATGTGAGACAGGTGTAATCTTATGCGGGTCTCAGTGATGTGTGTCATGCAGGCAAAGGACTACTCCCCTCCCCCCCTTGACACGCCCGGGTCCCCCTCCCAATCCCCCCACATAACATGACCACAACTCCCCCTCCCCAGGACAGGTAACCAACACGGCTTCCCCATCCAAACCAAAAACTAAACTAAGAAAATCTATTCAGGTTAGGCTGCTTAGGACGTCAACTGCAATAATACCCGAACTCCATCCAACCTCCCTCCCCTCTCCCAAGTTAGCAACACTCAATTAAGGCCCCCCTCTAGGTGCCTAAACCCCATCCAAACCACTCCCCCCCACTCAGAATCAGGACTCACGACCCGCTAGTCGGTAGAGTTACCCCTTACAGTCAGGCACAGTGTCCATGCTGCTTCTTCAGCCAAATACCCCATCCGCCTTCTGTGGGGTTACTTCAGGCATGTCGGCTTCCGAAAGTCCATGGGCGCTGCAGGATCTGGGGCTCCCCTCTCCACTTTTCATGCGCTCCAAAACATTGCTGGCCAGACTAAGTTCACCATGACTGATGGCCACTACCACCAACACTGCCTTGTCGCGTTCTTGACGCCAGTCCATGGGGGATACGGGCCGCTGCGTTGACAGTGTAGTTGGGGAGCGATTGTGAGGCGGGACAGCAGACAGTGGCTGCTCAGCCGAGTCTCCCCGAACTTCCAACCAATCCCAGGCGGCCTGTGGCGTGGTGAAAAAATGCGTACCTCCATTCGCAGACACACGGAGCTGGGCCGGGAACAACATGGCGTAAGGAAGGTGTAGCTGCTGTAATTTCCGCTTCACTGTTAAGAAATAGGTTTGTTGGCACTGGACTTCACAGGTGTAATCTGGGAATATCATTATTTTACTGTTGCCCATGCGCAGGTTTTGTAACTCCCTGCAGACCGCAGGATATGGTCTCGGTCACAATAATGCAGAAGACGCACCACTATATGGCGAGGTGGGGCCCCATGTTTCGGCGGCCTCCGGCGCCACTTCCGTCTTCAGCTCATCTCCAGGAATTGTAGGATATCAGGTCCATCTTCCCGTCCCTCTTCCCGTTCGGGCACTCCTACCACACGAAGATTATTACGTCTGGAGCGTCCATCTCTATCCTCTGCCCGGATCTCCAGCACATGTACCCTCTGTACCACCTCCTTCAGTGTTTTCTGCAGGGCGTCAATCGTGTCAGGGACGTCTTTCATAGTTGTTTCAGTGGCCGCCACTCGCTCTTTGAGTTTGCGATGGGCATCCTTTAATAATGAAAGGTCCGCCCCAATGGAGTCCATTCTTTTCTCCAGAGCTTCGGGCGAGGCTATTATGGCCTGCATAATGTCTCCTAGCGAAGGGTCGCGCGGTTGCACCAGGACTCTGCTCCCAGACGTAGAGTCCCCTTCTTCCATGGCGTGTCCCGGGTCGTCTAGCCGGAGAACCTCAATCCCCTTCTTTTTAGCAGACACTCTGCCCATATTGAGCTGCGCGGCTTCTCGCCACCACCTATGTATACTCCGTTGCATGAGGAACACTCAAGAGTCCTTCTCTCCGCCCCAGATATTTGCAGCTCCGTCACTCTCTTGGGCACTTTCCACCGGCGATGAGCTCAAACACACCAGGAGCCCTCCAGTGATAAACTAGGCCGCCAGCTCTCAGGCCCACGTGGCCACTGTGCTCCTGAAGTACAGTGTCACAGCCACAGCTTCAGGTTCAGTTCCCACAAGGCACCAGTACGCAGTATTCCCCATCCCACTGCTGCTGTAGGCGCTTAAGGATGAGACTGATCCCGACGGGCCACCACCTTCTCGCGGCCCAGCACCTCTCCTCTCCCTCACCTCGGTGCTGCTCCAGTACAATATTATCAGATCCCAGGGTCTCAGTCTACCCTCTCATCTGGCCGATCACTCAGGCGGTGCACTCGTACCTTTGTCACTCCACACCCCTGTTCTGGCACATCAAGGACAGCGGTGCGTTGTCTTGGCATCCTCGCTGCGAGGGACACATTGCCTGCTCCCCCACATCGATGGTATGCAGTCAAAAACCCCGGCGAGGCGCTGCCATTTTAAAGTCAGGCACCTCGCTGCAGGGTTGCTCATAGTGCCTCTGAAAGGTTCAAGGGGCTCCACTTCCAGCAGCAAAAGCCCGACGGGACAATCCACTCTCTCTCCCCCCACCCCGGTCGCCGCCAGCCACCTCCTACCGCCAGCTCTGCATTGCAGTCAGGCAATGCGACCGTCGGCGCCGGCCGTCATTTTGCAAGCTCCGGTCGGGGCCGCTCCGGGTACAGGGGAAAAGTGTCCGCACATGGACTGTGGGGCACTGTGGCTCTCTTCGCAGCAAACACTTGGTGCACCAGCCCCTCCGATGCACAGTTCAGGGCCCAAAATCAGTGCCAGGATAGTTGCGGGAGAAGGGCGGCTGCGGAGGAGCCCCGGGATCCTCTTCCGCTCACATCAGCGTCAAGCCACGCCCCCTAAATTACCACTTGATCTTCGCTCACCACCCTGACCACCACTTGTCTTCAATCTCCTCGAGGGCGCCCACTGACCCCTGCCCTACCACCTCTACAACCTTGCAATGATCCCAATCAGCATGGAACTCACCAGCATCCTCATCACCTCCATCTCCACACCAACCTTCCCTCACAGATGGGAACATGCAGACATCAAACTCTTTCTACATAAAGTCTCCGTTGACCTCATCGATCTCAAAAAATATCGTCTGATCTCCCTATTCATCTACCCAGCCAAAGTACTCAAGAAAGCCAAAACCACCTTTTGGATGCCTCACAATCAGGATTTAATGCCAACCACACCACTGAGGCATTTCCGAAAACTCCTCGCCTGTGGAGAAACTGTGGCCCTGATCCTCCTTGACCTCTCTGCAGCTTTTGTCACCATCTCCCACAATAGCCTTATCAACAGACTCTACAACATTGGCATACAGCAAGAGAAACTAATTAGGCACAATGCACCGTTTAGGACAGGATGGAAAGGCAGTGACAGGCAGTGACAAAAAATGGACCTTTGAGGGCAGGAGGCATGGGATAGCGACTTAGACTTGGACAATGGAAGGCCGGAGCTAAGTGTCAGGGGCAGCAAGCTGACTGCGCAGAGCATGCAGCAGATCTATTGGCAGCATTAGTGACGACTCATTACAGACAGGATGGCAGTGACAGCACAACAGACCATGGAGGGCAAGTGGAAGAAGTATGCATACATATAACAGAGGGGAAGTAGAGGAGGACAGGGGCAGCAAACTGGCCGTGTAGGGCAAGTTAGCAGGGCAACAGCAGTAAAAAGGATCATGGAGAGCATGAGGGGACGGTTAGGGACATGCAAACAAACAACAGAGGGCAGGGGAGGCAAGGGCAGCAAGCTGGTCATGCTGGGCAGGCAGGGGTGGCAGCACATTGGACCATGGAGAGCAGGAGGAAGGGTACAGGGGCACCGACTTGGACAGTGGAGGGCAAGATGAGGGAGAACAGAGCCAGGGGAGGGCATGGCTGGAGTGTAAGTTATATTACCACTCCAAGACCATAAACCTTGAACACTGCCTGTCTTCCACATTACGAGTCATTTCGTGGTGTGATGGGTGGGTGGTGTGGCCTCATATGTGAGCCTTTGAACTGCAGCACAGAGGGATTGCCAAAGCAAGTTCCTGCACAGCTAGACTTTGAGAATCGTAACATTCAGGAACTGGGTTCCATGCACACATGGGGGCATCCCATGCACAAGGGTCCTGTAGGGCTCCCTTACTTTCCTGACCTCAACACTTTTCATGGAAGGATCACCGCCATGAAAAGTGTGGAGGTCATGAAAGTCATAATATGCTTGGAAGTGCTGCAGCAGCACTGACACCATATTCCTGCCCCAGAATGCAGCTCCAATGCTGAAGGATCGCAGCTCCCCAGCAGTTGGGGTGGTCCTATGGTGGCTAGATCACCGAAGGTGTGAAACAGGGTTAGACTGCCGGTGCAGCAGTAACCGCCATGCCATCACGGGTTTGGCAGTCCTATGGACCTCCAAATTCGTAATTAGTCCCATATGTAGATCGGTAAATTATAACTGGTAAATGTCAGTCTGTTTGTTGTTTATAAAAGATATTTTTTATATTATTAATTCAATACTAACGTTTATTTTTTTCAGTAAAAATATATATATATATATATATGCAGAACCACTGGAATAGTGTGATTCTGCATCTGCACCATTTATGGATATGCCACATTTGCCACATAATCCATTACCTGTGGCATAATCTGCAGATTTAAACAAAAAAAGATGTTTATAGCTCAAGTGGATAAAAGAAACTAAAAACATGGTGACATGTTTCTGCACATTGGAACATCTTTCCCAAATGTTGGCTGGTCTTCTTTCATTTGCATATTACTGCTTTTGCAGGTTTAACTATTGCTTACGTAAGCATGTGTTTCTTTCACGCCATATATTCTGTGTGCTTTGTGCTCTTCACACCCCCACTCTCAGTTGCTCTGGCCACATCAGCTTGATATTTTTTGCTCCTTTCTCTTTAATATAATTTTGTTTAGATTATTTTTAGGAAGGCAGCTAACTGCAATTGTTTCAAGACTGCTCCTTTCTGTGAACATTTGTACACCTTTCATGAATTTATTTATTGTCATTTAAAGGTGATCGTCAAACATCTTGTAATGGTAAATAAAACAAAAACTAACTAAATGCCCACTTCATGATGGCAATGCGCGTAGGCATGGTGATGAATGCCCAAGTATGCGTCATCATGATAGGGATGATGACACCTATATGCTTATCAATTATGTATTTATATGTTACATCATTGTGCTGTCTCTTTTTTGCCGATTCTGAGCAGCATCAGCACAAAAGATAAAAAAAAAGTCACCAGGTGTTTGCAAAATGCTATCCCTTATGTTATGGGTGTGCATACCTGGTTTAATTCATCTTTAGCATAACTACACAGAATCACCTCAAAATCGTGCAGAATTCTGCAAGTAGTGCAATCTGGTAATGTAAATCACACTGACAATTTTTTACGCATTTAAAATTTACTGTACTACGGCCTGGGTCTCCCAGAGTAATGACAGTTATCGCTCCAGTGTTTCAAAGCGCTGATGTGATGACACTACACGTCGATGCACTATGGCACGTGGACACGCCCCTGTTGATGCGGTACACATGACGGAAAGCCGGCCGATATAGATGGGCCGGCATGGGCTGCAGCCGAGTACCTGTACGGCACCAGGAGAGACCATATTAGTGGTGGTGCAGCACCCTTGTTTGCGTAAGGAGTTGGAGGGGGGGTTCTGAGAATGGGCATTCTGTTATCTGCAGTCAGTGGAGCACACAAGACACGTATCGGGGCGGCGGGTTCTTCCAATGGCCAATGAGGTACCAAATTTACCCCACCGGACCCTGGGTAGGGTTGCCACATGAGAGCCCTATATGACATTGGAGCATATTAACAAGGGCGTTATCTCTGCTTTTTTTGGCTTTAAAATAGGTATTTTACAAATTTAATTTAAAAAACAATATCTATAATTGTACAGAAGTTGGTACAATGCAACGCTAAAGTGCTTCAGAAGTTACAATTCCTACTAAAATATTAAGTATAATGGACGTAGAATCTGCAATACAGAAATAAATGCAAAGTGACATTGAAATGTTTCAATAAACACAGGCACCGTTAGAATATTAAGTGCAATGATTCCTTAGTCTGCTTGATAAAGCCACTGTTTGTTCCAGATTTTAAGATTTCAATGATTTGCAATTCTTACATTTTGTCAAATCATCAGCAATAAAACTGATATATACCAAATTCATAGGAGCACTAAAGTGATATACTTCCTGTCCATAGTAATCCATAAAGGTTATGGGCCCGATTCCAGAATGAACTTAAGACTCAATCCTAAACTTATTACTATTTTGGTATTCACAGAATGCATTTAATACTTTTGGCATTCACAGAATGAACTTACTACTTTTGGTATTCACAGAAGTTAGGAGTTTGTCTTAAGTTTGTCTTAAGACAAACTTAAGACAGACTTAAGACAAAATCCTAACTTAAGTCTGTCTTAAGTCTGTCTTAAGTTTGTATTAAGACAAATTCCTAACTTCTGTGAATACCAAAAGTAGTAAGTTCATTCTGTGAATGCCAAAAGTAGTTAGTGCATTCTGTTAATACCAAAATAGTAGTAAGTTTAGGATTGAGTCTTAAGTTCATTCTGTGAATCGGGCCCTATGAAACTAACTTTTAATATATTTTCCACCAAAAGCAAGAACTTAATAAATAAAAAAATTGGAGGGATTGATCTGCCACATAAGCAAAGCATGATGGCTTGACAGCATGTTCTCACACCTGCTTCTATACACCATGGTTTCAGCAAAATTTGTCACACTGTAGACAAGGGCATATGCATACTACATAGTAGTAATACTTTATTCGATATTTCCATATCATAAAAGTGCAGCATTCATTAAACATAAAATCAATATACAAAAAGTATTACATACATTATACATTTTCATCTTAGAAAAAATGTAAAAACACTCTTTACAGTAAAAAAAATAACTACAGAAGGCTAAAATACATTTTCAGTAAGAATCATCAATCTAGATGGGGTTAGGATTTCTATGTTGTGGCATCTAGCAGCCTAGTCCGTATGAACCAAGCACTAGAGAGATACTTTGCAATCCCACAGACAATGAACATGGAGGATGTATCAGTTAGAAGGATACGTAGTGCAATCCTAAAATCTCTAACACCCATCTCTCTGCACACAGGTTTTAACCACCTAGCTCGAGGTAACTTATAAGCCCTACAAGCAAACAAAAAGTGAGGTAGAGACTCCTTCTTGCATGAGCAGCCTGGACAAGTAACATCGCAGTCTCTCACTCCTTTCCACCCCGCTGTAAACTTTTTCAACGGGAGTGTGCTGTTTCTCATTTTCAAAAAGAGTGATCTGTCTCTAAGAAATTCGGATGTAGTCCAAGAGTGGCTCTAACTTCCTGGTTGGTTTATGTTCCAGAAATTGATTGGTTAATGATCCCCACTTTGTACTTTTTAGTTCCTCGGTTTATGAGGTGGTGATTGAGAAACCCAAAATTCTGTCATTCCTAAATTCATCACCAACTGTTTTAGTTTATGAGCCATTTTATTTTATTGGAGACATTCAAATTAATCAATTCATCCAACACCAAAGCGTATTTAGCCAGTTCTGGTGTCCTTCTTAGGCGCACCCAGAACAGCAAGGGGCGGAGGCGTACTATGTCTCCAATTGATCTCTTACCCAAATCGATATAAAGGGGTCTTAGAGGGGTTATATTGGGGAGTGAAACTAAGTCTCTCACAAACTTGTTCTCTGCTCCTACCAAATCCATTGTATTATCTCCTCCCTACAGTTCAGAGCCATAAACCGCCGCAGCTAGTGCCTTTCCCTCATAGGCTGCGAGGGCCGGAGCTATTGGCCTGCTAATCGATAGGCGCTGGTTCCTCAATATTACCCCTGAAACCCTTTTAAGATTCAGGAGCATTTTTGCTAAATGAGAATCCCATTTCATGTTGTTACATAATCTGACTCCAAGATAGTCAATTTCTTCAACCACCTCCAAAGCGGCCCCTTTTAGGTTAAGATGGGCTTTCCTAACCTTTTTTGAGGCGAGCACCATCACCTTTTTTTAAAGGTGTTGATGGTTAGCCCTCGCTCATCACAGAACACACTGAATCGATCAAGCAGTTTCTGTAAACCCGAAGGGGTTTTTGACATCAGGAGAGTGTTGTCAGCAAAGAGGAGGGTAGGTGTTTTCTCACCTGCCAGGACTGGGGCATCCGCAGAGTCCTCCCTCAAATGGTCTACCACCCCATTAATAAAGAGGGAGAACAATGTCGGAGCCATAGCACAGCCCTGGCAAAACCCCTCTGCTGACTGGCACCCTCTCTGTAAGTTGACCTTGACTACCCCACCGGATTCTGGCGTAGGTATCTTCATGAAGCCTAACAACGAACTGCAGGAGATAACATGGAAACCCCATGGCCAACAAAACCTTCCAGAGTTTAGCAAGGGGGATTACATCAAATGCTGTTTTTAAATCAATGAAGGCCAAATATAGGCTACCCTTTCGATGGTCACAGATTTCCAGTATACTGCACAAAACCTGAAAACCTGGTCCATCGTGCCTACATTTTTCCTAAAGCCCGCCTAGAAATGGGTTAAAATGTTGTCCTCATAAAGCCATGTCTGAATTCTATTAACTATGACCCTGCCAACTACCTTCTGGATTGTATCAATTAAACTTATAGGTCTGTAGTTGGCAGGGTCCTCTCTGTCACCTTTTTTATATATGGTAACGACCTCAGCACCTTTCCAGGATTCTGGGACTGGATGTGCAGCCATGACTAAATTCATTAAATGTGCAATGAGGTCGGACATACTATATGCAATAAAGACTATATGCAGAGTCTGCAACAAATTGTTGCTCATTTTTGCGCACACATTGGAGTACCATCCTTAGCTGAAAACCTGCCAAGTCTTTACCTTAGAATTAAGGCCTACTTATAAAATGGGAAGTTTGCCCGTAAATAAGGATGGACCTCAAGCATTTCAAATGAACCACTGCGGACTACAAATACTGCACCTGACTTCTTGCTTCTTCTTAATTGAAACTGTCTGTGCACACCCCTTCCTATACCTGCCATTGTTTGGTACAGCTGCTCAGCAGAATAGGGAGTTATACTTTTTATGGAATGGTGAACTGGATAAATCCTTATCCAAATACATAAGGAAGGCAATACAGGAGGATAGGGAGTTCCACCTTCATGCCACTGTGATTGATTTTGGTGCTATTCCTTCTGATTGCATACTTCATATCTCATGTCAGTGGATTTTTACATTCAGACCGAGTAGTTTTATTGACTTACGTGACTATTGATGCCCAAACGTTGCATTGTTCAGTGCTCTTGGGGATTAGAACAAAGTTTACTATGTCCACTTATGAGATTGTTCAATTCAAAGTTTATCTTATGCTGATTATGATATTAATATTTGACTTAAATTCTCTTTGAATTGCAGGCGGTATTGACCTTTCATCCACTTTCTGACCACTTTCATTTATTTTTGTTTAAATTTGTTTTTATTAATTTTTTTATATATATTTTTTGTTTTTAATCCACACGCTTCATACATCTGCATCTGCAACGCAGTGTATTTTACACATTAGCACTGTTCTGAGTACATTTGTTGCATATTACAACTGCAAGTTATAGCATCAGAATCATGTCCAGTGCTTTAGCATCTGGTGTAATACAGTTGTGGTCAAAAACGTAAATATTTTTTGTTTTCCAGCAAAACATTGATAAAACAGGAGGAAAAAAACTGCACAATTACCCTTCCTTTCGGTTTTAGAACATTATATTTGTGCACTCTTACTGCTAACATGACTATTATAACTGTACATCACCATGTAGCTCCAATTACCCACTTGTTCTTGTTGTGAGCGATCTTGAGTCCGTGTTTCTACCTCGGCCTTTTTTGCTTAATCGATACATATTTAGCATGGTTGACCGCCAGAGAGCGCGCCATACCCGCAGGTCTGTGCGTGTGTCACCAGTTGGGTATTGCTTGATGCGTGTTACTTCTTGCACGCTATTTACTTTGGTGATTTCTCCCCCTCATCACTCTCGGGTACACCCACCAGTGTTTCTGAGTGTCTCTGTCATTAGGTGCGAAAGTCTGCTAATATGGCATCCCACGCTGACGCTATTGGTTGCCTTCGCAACCCCAATGTGTCCTCGAGGCGGAGCGCTATACTCTCACTGGCCTGTGCCCAACACAAAGGGGATTGAAACCAGGCTTTCTCTACTGGGGGATATGGTGATTTCCAGGGTCACGTAAGCAATTGCTTGTCCACTATAAGTTCCAAGGACCTCATTTATGAGAAATGACGCATCTCTGCGCACATCTTGCGACATACTGGATGCGTCTTATTTAATGTATGATGCATCATGTCGCAAGGAGTTACAGATACGTCAGTATTTCTGACGTATCTGTAAGCGCAAAAGTGACGCATTGCTAGAGTGTGTCACAAAAGTGACGCAACTCCAGCAATGTGTCCTTTCACATGGGGCAAGCCCATGTTGATAGTGTCTGCGTCAGTCTTATGCCTGCTGTGAGACAGGCGCAAGATATTGACGCAATGGCATCCTAGAAGTGACGTAGTGAAATCTCATAGATTTCACTGCGTCACTTCTACGAGGCTTTTTGCGGGGGAACGCCCCCCCTGCATACATTATACCTGGCGTAGGAATAATGTAGCGCAGGGGTTTACAAAGTGACGCGTCTGCTTAGATGTGTCACTTTGTAAATAGTGCGCAACAGGAGGCATGTTTTACGCCACCGATGCATCACAAAAAGTGCAAAACTGCTGCAAGGTCTGATAAATGAGGCCCCAAATCTATGTATCGGGACGTGACCTTGTGTTTTTTGGGTCTTTGGTACAGTCCTAATATGCGTATCTCCAATGTCCATTCTAAAGCATGTTTCGTACACTGGGTTAGGCAACTGGTGACTGGATCGCCGTGCAGGGACACAGCATGAGTAACAAGTGTGCACCTATCTCAGTGCACCGTGGACATTTGGCATCATTATAATAGAATATATGTTTATTTTAGCTGCCGTCAGATAAGCTATGTGTATTATGTAATATTGGATAAGCCAGAATCTGGTATTGCCTGGGGTACGTGTAGGGCTCCCAAGTGTGTCTTCCCATTCCCGACCCTTTGCTGAATCTCTGCAAGTCTGTGTCCCAGTGTGGGCAAAGGGAGAGTAACTGTGGCACCGTTTGTGTTCTGAGGGAGTCCGCAAACCATTTGGTGAGGTGTCGGCCCTTGCCCAACTCATGTAGGTACTGTTTAGTTAAATGGGTGGTAGGCTCCTGCGTTATGTTTCCCCACTCTGCATTGAGTGTGTGCATCACTGCAGCATGCAGCAGACATTTTCTGTGTGGCACACCCAAGTCTTCAGCCAGTTCTTCAAATGGAACGAGTTTCCCATCATTGTAAATATCTCCTAGTGTTAATATGCCCGCTTCCTCCCATTGGTAAAGTTCTGTGTTAGTGATTGTCTGATGTCTCCTGGGTGTACAGACTATAGAAACAGATGGTGTGCATGGGGTTACCCGATGTGTAATGCATAGGCTGCAGCAGAAGCAGTGGTACGCTACTTTTACCAGTAGCTGGGTAGGTGTATTTCCCTTTCTGCTTGGGTGGAACAGTGCCACAATCAAGGACTGAGTGAGGTCAGGCGCCTGTGTTGCAGTGTCCTCTAATTGACCGCGCTCAGCCACCAAGCCACCCACTGAAGCTGCTCCTCTAAATAATATTGCTCCATATTGGGAGAGGCCTCCTTGAGCGACTGGGGGATACAATCTGGTCAGTGCTACTCTGCTTCGCCAACCATGGCAGATGAATTGCGGCAAATCTGATTCTAGGGGGCATATTACCAACAACCAGCGATAATTATCGATATGTTGGGTTAGCGGCGATATTTTTATCGCCGAGCTGAAAAGTCAGCGATATTCATGCATTACCGAGCTAATGCTCTTAGCCATGTTATCCACCTACGATTGGATAACATGGCTAAGAACTGATCAGGGGCAGGTGTTAGCTTTTGGAGATATTCGCGCTTAGCGCGAATATCTCCAAAAGTTGGTAATAGGAGATAGCGATGTTAGTGACTGTTTCCAATCGCTAACATCTTGGCACGCCCACTTTGCATGCCATTAGTGATAAATATCACTGACATGCAAAGCGGGCCCAAGATGGTCGCTATCTCCTACTAGCTGTCGCTAACTGGTGTTAGCGACAGCTAGGTAATAAGTAGATAATTATTATCTCCGCTTTCTAGGCTTTTAAAGCCAAAAAAGCGGAGATAAACCGCCTTGATAATATGCCCCTAGATTTTTAAATAATGGCGATTTACAACATAGTGGTAGGTTTGTGCAGTGGTAGAGTAGGCGCAGGAATACCACCATCTTTAGCAATGGGATTTGACCCCGAACCGCCAGGGGAAGGGTGCTCCAAAAAGTCATCAGCGCCCTCAAAGCCGTGATGGCTCGTCCCAGGTTGCCCTCCAGTCGGTCTGTTGGGCCTCTGTATATAAGTATCCCAAGGTATCGAAATGCTGTTAGCTGCCAATGCACTGGCCTATCATTGACGACTAATTGCAGGTTTGCTGTAGATTCTGCAAAGGAGTACAAACATGATTTCTCCCAATTCACTCTGAGCCCTGACAGGGAGGCAAATTCGGGTAATATTTTTCTATTGTCTTGCTGGGTTGTCTGACATCCATGAGGTATATGAGCAAATCGTCGGCGTATAAGGAGACTGCGTGTATACCGTCTCCCAAGGGGATTCCCCTTTTGTCCTGCATCCTGCACAGTGCCTTGGCTAAAGTCTCAGGGCCTCATTTATGAAAAGTGACGCATTGTTGCGTGAACACATTGATGCAACACTTTTCACTGCGCCCTCCTTGCGACACTAATGATGCATCATATTTACTGTATGACGCATCATGGCGCAAGGAGTTACAGATACGTCAGTATTTCTGACGTATCTATATGGCGTAAAAGTGACGCATTGCTGGAGTGTGTCACAAAAGTGACGCAACTCCAGCAAAGTGTCCTTTCACATGGGGCAAGCCCCATGTGAAAGGGCCTGCATCAGTCTTACTCCTGCTGTGAGGCAGGCGTGAGAAATTAACGCATTTGTATCCTAGAAGTGGGGCAGTGAAATCCAATCGATTTCACTGCGTTACTTCTATGACTCTGTCTTGCATCAGAACGCCCCCCCCATGCATACATTATACCTGGCATAGGTATAATGTAGCGCATGGGTTTACAAAGTGACGCATCTACCTAGATGCGTCACTTTGTACATATGGTGTAACAAGGCACATTTTTTATGCTGCTGGTGTGTCACAAAAAGCGACACACCAGCGGCGTAAAAGTGACACGCAGCCTCATAAATGAGGCCCTCGATGGCTTGCACAAAAAATAGCGGGGATATCGGGCAGCCCTGCCTTGTGCCATGCTCAATTGGGACCTGTTCCGATATATATGGGCTTATTTTGATCCTAGCCATTTCCCGTGTTTAGAGTGGTTTGACAAGACCGAAGAACTCCTCTCCTAGGTCATATTTACGGAGCTCGGCGAATACAAATCCCCATTTCAGGGTGTCAAACACTTTTTTCAGGTCTAAAGCCAGGCATCCCGCATGCACCCAGTCAGCTCTGGAGGAGTGCGCGACCCGGAAGACGTGTTGTAGATTTAACGATGTGTTTCAATCAGGCACAAACCCATTTTGGTCTGCATGTATGAGTTGTGGTACTAGTGGGACCAGTGTACAGGTTAAAATTTTGCCTAGCACTTTATAATGCATGTTGAGGAGTACTAGGGAATGATATGAACCCATCAGCTCTACGTTCCTATTCGCTTTGGCAAAGATACTAATAATGAGTTACAAAGTGTGTCTGGCAGTGTCCCGATACCTGGGCGCTTTTGTACATTGATGGGAGCTGCGGTGCTAGGGCTTGCGGTTAGGCTTTGTAGTATTCAGTCGGCTAGCCATCTGGCCCAGGTGCTTTACCCTTGGCTAGTGACCGTATTGCGTTGGTACCTCCAACACCTTTATTGGCTCACCTATCTCCTCCCTCTACTCCGCCAGGACTTGTTGCAAGGTTAGGGGAGAAATGAAATGAAATGAAATGAAAAATTACACTTATATAGCGCACAGACTACCCGTAGGCCTCGCAGCGCTTTTAACTGAAAAACAAGGCAGCAGCTAGGAGGATTAACAGGTGTTGCTGAACAAGTGAGTCTTTAAAAGCTTCCTGAATGCCTTCCGGTTGTTGTTTTCTCTGAGGGCAAGCGGGAGAGAATTCCACACTCTCGCAGCATTATGCGAGAATGAGCGGCCACCCCAGCGGGCCCTGTTTATCTTGGTTGTGGTGGCTAATTGCAGTGACCTTGAGCGAAGAGCTCTCAGGGGAAGGTAGGGGGTAGCTAAAGGATGTATTATGGCTGGACCCGTTCTGCGCATTGCTTTTTGAACAATGCACATCACCTTAAATTGTACCCTTGCTGCCACAGGGAGCCAATGTAACTTTTTTAAGGCATTTTTGGCTGACTGCCAGCGAGGAATTTGAAAAAGCAGCCGGGCTGCGCAGTTTTGGGTGACCTGGAGTTTGTTGATCACTGCCACCGGGGCTCCCAGATAGAGAGCATTACCATAGTCCAGGCCTGAGAGTATCAGGGCCTGGACCATGACTCTCCTCGCCTGGAATGGGAGCAGGGGGAGAACCTTCCGGAGCATTCTCATCAACCCAAAACAGATGGACGCAGTTTTGGTGGCCTGACAGGTGAAATCTAGTGATTTATCGAGCCAAACTCCCAGGCTTTTTATCTCAGATTTAGGGAGAGGAGGGGGGCCTAGGCATGTGGGCCAAAAGGAAGCCAAACTGGTAGGTGGAGGATTGCCCAGTAACATGACCTCCTTCTTCTCTCCATTCAGTCTGAGGTAGGAGGAGTTCCTCCACTTGGCCACTGCTTCCAAGCATAAACTCAGCATGCTAGACGATCCCTCGGAGTGATCTAATGAGGCCACTAACTGATTGTCGTCTGCGTAGGTGATAATACGGACGCCAAATGGGTGAACTATCTCCGCTAGGGGTCTCATATAGATGCTAAAAAGTGTGGGGCTCAGGGCCGAGCCCTGAGGAACCCCACACTTGAGTGGCTGTTTAGTGGTTACAGCCTCGCCCTCGAACACCTGTAAGAAGCGTTCATCCAGGAAGGAAGTGAGCCACGCCAGGGCCGCGCCCGACACTCCCATGACCTTCAGACGATGTAATAAGGTAGCATGGTTAACCGTGTCGAACGCGGCGCTGAGGTCTAATAATATGAGGGCCGCTTTCCCTCCCTGGTCCAACACCGTTCGTGTTTCAGTCCCATGTTGGGGACGGAATCCTGTCTGAGAGACACTTAGCAGACTATTGGATTCCAGGTAGTCTACTAGGATGTTGTTGATATGCTTTTCTAGCAGTTTACTCGTCCAGGGTAGCAGGGAGATGGGGCGGAAGTTGGCTAGGTTGTTTTGGTCTAGCGTGTTTTTTTTTAAAAGGGCCGTGACCATTGCACACTTTCATCCCGTCGGCACTATGCTCGTAGCAATTGAGGTGTTAAGCACGTCGAGAAGAACTGGTCGAATGACATTCATGGCCAAAGTGAGGAATTGAGGGGGTGCTGGGTCACTGGGGGATCCTGATGTGACTTTAGAGATTATTTTGTCTATGGAAGTAGAGTCTAAGGGGGTGAAATTTTCCAATACACAGGGAGTTGGGATGATAGGGCAGGCTGTAATAGCAGCTTCTGATTCAATTCCCTCAGTAGAAAAGGAAGAATAGATGGTCTGAATCTTCTGATGAAAGAAGGTTGCCAGATTATTACAGCGAGTTAATGCCCCGTCTGGTGACATTCGCTCGGGAGGGAGGGAAATCAGAGATTTGGCTATTTTAGAAATTTCTCTAGGAGCGTTGGCTGCTAGATTGATTTTTGACTCATAAAACTGGGCTTGGGTGGTTTTAATTTCTTTTTTATGTAGCCTAATTGCAGTTCGATAATCTGATTTCCTGATCTGATAGCCTTCTTGTAATAATAATAATAATAAAGGGGCTTGTAAAGCGCCTGGTGACGCCATCCCGGCGTGTCCCCGCGCTGTGGAGAAGAGAGTCAGGGCCAGGAGAGGGAGTTAGAGGGAAAACAGATGGGTTTTCAGACGTTTTCTGAACAAGGTCTCTGAATCCGCTAATCTGATATTCATGGGGAGAGAGTTCCATTTCTTGGCAGCCATTACACGAAAGGAACAGCCACCCATTCTGGCTTTCTTGGTGCGGGGAATTTTAAGCAACCCAGTTCCCCCAGAGCGGAGAGTTCTGTTAGGCTCATAGGGGATAGCCAGATCAGTCATGTAGGAGGGAGCTTTGTGTGAGATAATCCTGTAGCACATAAGTAGTGCCTTAGATAGGACTCTCTTTTTTATCAGTGTACCAGGGGGCTACTTTTTGTCTCTCTATGGAGTGTAGAGGTACTTTCGGGAGTACTAAATTAAGAGAATTAGTGATCCAGTTGTTAAAGCTAGTGCTGACTTAATTAGGATTAGTGGCCTCTGAGCGTTTAGATTCAGCAAGAGCGGATTCCCATTTGGGGAGGGTAAGTGTAGCCCACTTCCTACTGCAGTGTTTTTTTGGGTCATGTGTAGGGGGGGATTTAATAGTGGCCAATGAAAATGGTATTAAAAAACGATCAGTCCAGGGCAGTGGACGAGGCGATTCAGTATTTAGGTCATTAAGGGTACTGTAAATATGATCTAATAGATGACCTTTATTATGAGTGGGAAGGAATCCCTTTTGTGCCAGGCCAATAGCTTGGAGGTTCAGTCGAAGACTGTTAGCTGCTGAGTCGGACGGGTCGTCTAAATGAAGATTTAGGTCGCCGAGCACTGTGAAATTAGCCGAGGTAATCAGTAGGTTGGCGGCTAGATCAGTTATATTAGGGACAAACTGGCCGATCGTTCCAGGCGGTCGATAGACCAAGAGGCCTGAAAAGGTGTTAGTAGGGGATAGTTCCAAGGTGAACATTAAGCTCTCGCAAGCAGATGTGGTAGAGGGGGTGGTACAGCACCTATATTGTTCTTTGTGAATGGTGGCTAACCCTCCCCCTCTACCCGTGTTGCGATCGGATCTCTTCTTAGTATAACCCTGAGGAGTAGCCCAGACTGTAGTGGGGTCGGTCTCCAACTGGAGCCGGGTCTCCGTTAGGAAGAGGGCATCGGGTTTAAGATCTTCTATTAGCATGGCCAGCTCTGTGTGATGTTTAGGCACTGATCTGCAGTTAAGAAGGAACAGCTTCCAGCAGCGGTCGGTGTCATTATTTCCTAAGGTTTTAGGGGATGCTTTCCAGTCGCAGTGCTTACAGCAGATCTTGCTCCCTATAGGACGTACTGAGTGCAGACAATTAGGCTTAGAAGGAGATCTTAGGGCATGTAGGCATTGGAAATTATAAGTAAACGGAATGCCCACCATGATTCCGGGGGGGTCGCAGGACCTGGGAGCGGATAGACGCGGACTGGCGCAGACTGGCTTCTCTTAGGCGCCTCTTCGGCGCTTCTATGGCGCTCCCGCTGCGCGTAACCGCTGCGCGATAAGGACTGTGGGTTAAGTAGATTGGGCTGAGGGAAGACAAGAACGGCACCCTACTAAGATGGCCGCCAGCAATGGCACCACCAGGAAGTGAAGCGCTATGTTCTCTCTCCACAAAAAAACAGCATGAATTGCTGTGGTGGACCGGGGAGTCAGCGCACGGTATGCTAGGAACACAACAGTTTAAAATGCAATAAAGTTAAAAAGGTTACTCGCAGAAATGACGGTATTCACCCAGTGCTAGCGCAGTGATGTTACAATCTGTTAAGCTTGTGCGCGTCGGCGCTGGGATCCTATATAGTCAGGGCTGAGGGAAGACTAAAACGTCACCCTACTAAGATGGCCGCCCAAAATGGCACCACCAGGAAGTGAAGCGCTATTTTCTCCCTCCACAACAAACAGCATGAATTGCTGCGGTGGACCGGGGAGTCAGCGCACGGTATGCTAGGAATACAACAGTTTAAAATGCAACGAAGTTAAAAAGGTTACTCGCAGCAATGACAGTATTCACCCAGTGCTAGCGCAGTGATGTTACAATCAGTTAAGCTCGTGCGCGTCGGCGCTGGGATCTTATATAGTCAGGGCTGAGGGAAGACTAGAACGTCACCCTACTAAGATGGCCGCCCGCAATGGCACCACCAGGAAGTGAAGAGCTATGTTCTCCCTCCACAACAAACAGCATGAATTGCTGCGGTGGACCGGGGAGTCAGCGCACGGTATGCTAGGAATACAACAGTTTAAAATGCAACAAAGTTAAAAAGGTTACTCGCAGCAATGACAGTATTCACCCAGTGCTAGCGTAGTGATGTTACAATCAGTTAAGCTTGAGCGCGTCGGCGCTGGGATCTTATATAGTCAGGGCTGAGGGAAGACTAGAACGTTACCCTACTAAGATGGCCGAAAGAAAGATAGAAAGAAAGGATTCAATTTCCGTGGACTCTGCACGGGTCAATGACTTGTATGTACTAGTGTAATGTGCAGTAAACTCACAGTGGAAGTTAACACCATAACCTGGGCTTCTATGGGAATTCACAAGGGCATATTATCAAGCCCATTATCGCCGCTTTAGTTCCCTTTCTTGATAATATGGCCCCAAGTTCACAGTTTGTATTTGGTTCCTGGGTCATGGTCCACTCCTTCTTATTTTACCCCCTCCTGGCATACGGGCTGGGGGTGCTTCCTGCACTCTCAAGGCAATGGCCTTCTGAGGGGCACAACACTGATGAGGGCAATTGCATCTAGTTACCAAAGTGCTGCATTAGGGTGAATGTCCTTAAGATTAACTGCAATTCAGACTGGCATATGGGGATGAGAAAACACACTTAAGGCAGCATTCCGCTGCAGGGAGCAATGCTGTACATGGCAATGGCACTCTCCACAACAACACACATTAAGATTTACTATAGCCCTGGGAGGTCATGAACTCGGCTAAGTCAGCATGCTGGTTCTGGCCACAAATCTGCAGAGGTCAACATCCCTATTCACCACAATGCTGCACCAGGGTGACAATCCTGAACCTTCACCACTGGCCCCATTGTGCATAGGGGGTTGTGAACATTGCACACATCCTGGTAGCCCGATCGATGCAGCGGTCCCAGTGTTGACCTGAATCTCACATTGTGCTCCTGAAATGCATTAGTTAGGCTCCCTATTGGACCTTGCTGCCTCCAGGAAGACTCATGCTTCTCACAGGGTCCTCTGGTCTGGGGTCATGCAGAAAGCTGGTGCTCCAGGATGACTGGTCTTGATTCTCCTGGGTGTATCCCCTCAGTCTGGATGGAGCCTGGCAAACCTTTTTGGTCACTCCTCCCAGCCTTATCAAGACTGCAATCCATTAGTCAGTCCAAGGTCATGCTGCACACACATGATCCATGTTCCACGTGACCAAAAATTGTCGCTAGAATCGGATCACTGACAGAATGTCGACCTCAAAAATATCGAGGGACAAAAATATCGATGCAAAAAAATTGTTGTCCAGAATATCGAAGTCCTATCAACATAATGGTAAGTACACAAATATCCTCCAAAAATATTGTTTTTTAATGTTTAAAAAATAATGTAAAATAAAGGAAATAATACAGGTAATTAAAAAAAACATAGTTAGAATTATTAGAAATTGTTTAAAATTATAGGTAATACATGTAATGTAAAAATAAATGAAACATATATATATATATATAAACTATAATGTATATATATATATATATATATATATATATATATATATATATATATATATATATATATATATATATATATATATTTCGCTCAGGGTTTCCACCTTTCTCACACTAGAAACCACGCACTCCGGGGGTAATTCTCCAAGTTGTTTTTATTTAATTTGCAACAGACGCGTTTCGGCGCTCCGCCTTCCTCAATGTTACAAACATTATGAGGAGGCGCCATGTTTTATCACTCATGTCCACGTAAGTTTACAGTGAAAACAAACAAGGGACTCTGATCAAGACGCCATATTGGATGATCTTCATATTGGCCTCACGTTATGTCTCAGTAATCGAATACACTTTCACATGTTTTTCATAGGTGTATTCTGGTATATTATAGCAGTACCGAAACTGACAGCGCCATCTTAGCGGTCCCTCCCCAAGCCGGGTTACATCATTCAGCCGTATATCGGCATGGCCAGATTACTGAAAAACAGCCCGTGACGCCTCATCTTACTAAGCTGTGGATCGGCCAACTTCCCTTGTCAAAATTTGTTTTCACAAAATACTTTTTTTCTCTTTCTTTTTCCATGTTTCATAAATTCATAAAGTTCATTCGGGGGGTCACCCACAATTGATACTGTAAAATTTCGATTACATTCCGTAATTACAAAATTGCTAGATTGCAAAATTACAAAATTACAAAATTTATCTATTCAAATATCAGATACCTTTTTGAATTCCAAAATTGCAAAATAAATACATCAAACAACAATTAATTCTATTCTTTCCATGTTAGTGTCACACAGTGTTGATCTAGATTTTTAGATTTTTAGATTTTTGGATTTTTTAGATTTTTTAGATTTTTTTCATTTCTTTTCTCAGAGTGCTTTCATGCATTCACTTTATTGTGAGTTCTCAATTCAGTTTTTTGTATTCTGTTCTCTGAGTATTATAGGATATCTCTTAAAACCCAATATGAGATGCCAATTCCTCTCCCGCATTCAATCCCTTTGGGTGTTTTATCATTAAATCTATTATATACCGGTACTCTAATCTTCTCAATCTGTGGAGCCTGTCCCCTCCCCTAGGGCTGTCAGCTATGTAATCCAGACCAAAGTATTGCAGTTGGTGCCTGTTACTGGAGTGTTTTTCTTGGAAATGTCGGGCGACTGGATATGACTGCTCGTTTTTATTAATCTCCCTTAAATGTTCCAAGATTCTTAGTTTTAGAGGTTTGATTGTACTCCCAATTTATGATAGTCCGCACGGGCACTTAATACAATACACTGCATACGGGGTACTACAGGTAAGATATTTGTTGATTGTTTTTGTTATTCCTGTCCCAGGTATCTCATAACTTTTTATTCTCTTACTGTGCGCACAGGCCTTACATTTGTAACATGGATGAAAACCCTTTAAATCTGCAAGAGTATTAGGTTTCTTTTCCACTTTCCTTAAGTGACTTTGCACCAGCATATCTTTCAAAGATCTGGATTTTTTAAAAGTCACTAAGGGAAAAGCTGGAATATCATCTTTTATGGTGCTGTCGGTTTTTAGTATATGCCAATTCTTTTTAAGCATATGTTTCAAATGATTGGCTTCCGCCGAGTAGGGGGTTACCAGCCAGAACTTTCCCATCTCGGTTCCATCAGCAGCGGTAGTTTGCATTTTATCTTTTAACAGGTTTTGCCTCGGTATAGATTTAACTTTATGCAATGCACTTTCTAAAGTGACCGTGGCATAGCCTCTCAATTTAAATATGCTGATACATTCTGATGCTGCAATTTTAAAATCTGAGTCTCTAGTGCTATTCCGCTTGAGTCTGAGCAACTCCCCATAGGGGATGCTCTGTATCAGTGCGGTGGGATGGTTACTAGTTGCATACAATACAGAGTTGCCTGCTGTGCTTTTACGAAAAAGCTATGTTTCGATCTTACCATCCAAAATGAACACTTTTAAATCAAGATATTCCACACAGGTATTGCTTATTGACCCAGTAAATCTTAGATTTCTGTCGTTTCTGTTGAGGACATCAATATAGGCTTTGGCGGTTTGTTCTGATCCCTGCCAAATTATAAACAGGTCGTCTATATAGCTACACCATTTGATCACACAGCCTTTCTCTCCATCCGTTTCCAGCGACCTGGGCACCTGCTCCTCCCACCAGCCCACGAATAAATTCGCGTAGCTGGGGGCAAAGCAGGTGCCCATCGCTGTCCCGGACGTCTGTCTATAGTAGGTTTCCTCAAACAGAAAAATATTATTCCTCAAACAGAATTCCACAAAAATTGCCAGCATAGAATTATGTTCTAAAAACCTCAGTTTTCTCTTGTTGAGATAATACTTCACTGCTTCAATACCCTTGTCATGGCTGATGCACGTATATAGACTAGTTATGTCTAGCACTAGTAATCTATAACTGGGATCCCATTTTATTTTGTCAATTTTTAACAAAAAGTCCTTTGTGTCTTTTATATATGAGTTCAGTTCCTGTACCAGAGGAGTAAGAAAGTGATCAATGAAAGTAGAAAGATGTTCGGTTAAACTGTTTTGAGATGAGATTATGGGTCTTCCAGGAGGATCAATGCTATTCTTATGTATTTTTGGGATGTGGTAGAAGGTTGGTGTTATCGGGTTGTCGCTTCTCAGGAATAAATATTCTTCCTTACCCAGAATGTTATTGCAATACCAGCTATAAATTAGTTCATCATACCGTTGTATGCTAGCTAAGTATTTTTCTTTTGTAGAGAGTTCATAGTTCTCTCTATTCGATAGTTGTTTCATTGCTTCTTTGCAATAATTCTCTCTGGTCTGTAAGACGACATTCCCGCCTTTATCAGAAGGCTTAATTACCACATTTACATCTTGCATTAGATCAATAATTGCTCTCCTCTCATCCTGATTGATATTGTTGTTACCCTTTTTACCACTTTTCCAATTCCACACTCTGTATTTTAACAGATCGTTTGTCATAGCTTCCGAGAACACATCAATCGCATCTGGTGTTAGCTGAGGATTAAAAAGAGATCTAGGTTTATAACCGCTTTCCTCCCTTTGTTGTTCAATTCCCAAGGTTGCTGCTCTAGTTGCTGCGTCATCCATAGGTAAAGGGAGCTGGCTTGTGTGTTCTTCGAGGGCTAATCCTTGTAAAATCTCCACCGCCGGTAGATCTTGTCCTCTTAATGCATCAGTAACTGTGACTCTCATTGGTGTCCCAATCGTGCTTTTTAAGTTCGATCTAGTTTTGAAGTATTTATGCAATTTTAGTTTTCGGACAGGTGGCTGGTTGGACAAAAACTGAGTCCCAAACTTAAAACTTTATTCTCGGTGACAGTGAGAACTCTGGGTGTCAAATTTATAACAGTAATATCTTCTGTTATATCTTGATGTTCATTTATTTCATCCGATTCGCCCAATTCAATCTCTTGGGTCTTCCGCATCCTCTTCCTCTTGTAGCCTCCACCTCCTCTTCTGGTTTTTCTTCTTCTCGTTCTGGAGGTATGTTCTTGCCACCCCATAACCATGCCTGTTTGATAACTTGAAACTCGTCCTGAAAAGGTGTCCTTGTAGTTGTTCTTGCTTGGCCTCCATCCCTTGTCGCAGTTTCATCTGCGGATTCATTTTGCACTTGATTCCGAAGTCTCTGCTACCCTGGCGGGTCCTTGCCTGCTTTTTTTATTCAACTCTTTTCTGGGGGCATCGAATTTTTGTGCAAAGGTCAGAATCCTTCCTTGGGAATAGTCTCTCTCATCGCGGTCAAATTTTTCTTGTTTCCGCCGTATATCGGCATGGCCAGATTACTTAAAAATAGCCCGTGACGCCTCATCTTAAATTAAATCTGTAATTTTGCAATCTAGCAATTTTGTAATCACGGAATGTAATGGAAATTTTACAGTATCAATTGTGGGTGACCCCCCCGAATGAACTTTATGAATTTATGAAACATGGAAAAAGAAAGAGAAAAAAAGTATTTTGTGAGAACAAATTTTGACAAGGGAAGTTGGCCGATCCACAGCTTAATAAGATGAGGCGTCACAGGCTGTTTTTAAGTAATCTGGCCATGCCGATATACGGCTGAATGATGTAACCCGGCTTGGGGAGGGACCGCTAAGATGGCGTGTCAGTTTCGGTACTGCTATAATATACCAGAAGGGCAGTTAAAAATGAAATGGTTAATAGTACATGCCGAACAAATCGATTGTGGCAGCGTTAGAATCTGAGTGGAACAGCTGACCCAGTTGGCGGGTTATTGTGGAGCCGATACACGGCCTGAACACATCATTTTGTATTTTTACACCATAATGGTTTTACATTAATCAAAATGTGTACGAATGAATCTATTTACTAGTGAAATGAAAACAGTAAATTGTAGCGTAATACACTTATGAAAAACATGTGAAAGTGTATTCGATACTGAGACATAACGAGAGGCCAATATGAAGATCATCCAATATGGCGTCTTGATCAGAGTCCCTTGTTTGTTTTCACTGTAAACTTACGTGGACATGAGTGATAAAACTTGGCGCCTCCTCATAATGTTTGTAACATTGAGGAAGGCGGAGCGCCGAAACGCGTCTGTTGCAAATAAAATAAAAACAACTTGGAGAATTACCCCCGGAGTGAGTGGTTTCTAGTGTGAGAAAGGTGGAAACCCTGAGCGAAATATTTTGCGGGTCCTGCAACCGCTTTACGCACCCGCCTGAGAGTGCTCCCGAAACCAGCAGGAGACAGGAGCGCGGATATATATATATATATATATATATATATATATATGTATATATGACTAGAACTTCGACATTCGGCGCAAACCAGCGGAGGCCAAATAACAAAAACGGACCCAAGTGAGATAATTTCAAGCGTCTTTATTTCAAACTGTGCACCCTCACGATCGCCATGACGCGTTTCGGGCCCTGGAGCCCTTGATCACATGACATGGTCAAATTACACCCTTTGATTTGTAGTGCTGGTCTGGTCACATGGTCCCAAGCCTATAGAAATAAAGAAAAAACTTCAGCCTGGACCAGACTAAATAACCAACAATTCTTACATTCCTTATACTATTTACAAACCCCATTTGTCATAATTATTAACGACAAACAATCCTTAAGAATGTGCAAATTTACGCAATAAATATGTTAAAAACAATATTTACATTTGTGCAAAATTGCCAATATTACTATGTACAATCAATCACAGTGGATGTAATATGTACAAACATTTCCTGTGCAATATTTAGCAAATAAGTAAAGTGCATTATGCGAAATTTACAAAGGAGGGGATTTGATTAATATTGCCCAAGTGGGCATTGGTTAAAAAATTCTTCTGGACCACTGCTTCTACATTGCTTGGGTATTCATGTTGACTCCCAACACTAATAAAAAGAAATGTGTGATTTCCCAATTGTGTTTCATAAACTATGTGTTTTTAAAATCTGGCAGAAATCAATAAATAAGTAAAATAGCCTATACAGAGGACTCTACGCCTCAATTCCAATTAATAGTACATTCTCAAGACTCTGTGTGCAAGCAAGTATACAAATCTTCTGTCGCGTTCAGACCACTTGGAGCCTTAGTGTCTAATTCAAGAATGTAACGGGTTTCTAGTACGCGTAAACGTGCCTCCCTGTTTCCTCCTCTACGCAGCGGCTCCACCATATCTATAGCATAGTATTTCAGGCAGTTGACATCACCCTTATGGCAAAGATTTACATGCCTCGCCACTGGGTAAGCCTCATCTTTGTTTATAACTGCCCTCATATGCTGCAATATGCGTTTATGGACTTGTAGTTTAGTACTACCAACGTAGCAAAGTCCACAAACACATTCCAAGACATAGATGACAAAGTCTGATTTACAGGGAAATTTTTCTTGGTAATGGGGAGTTCTGCCTCACTGAATGGGGAATAATACGTGGTCTTACTTTTTCCTATGGTGCACGCTTTGCATACAGCGCATTTCAAGAAACCCTTACTTTTCCCTAGCCAGTTGCCTCGCGCTGGTACCTCCGGGCTACTGCTGACTAGCATGTCACTCATGGATCTGGCACGGCTATATGTAATAGCCGGGCATGTGGACATAGTTTTCCCAATCACAGGATCCCCTGTGATTATATGCCAGTTTTTCTTCACCATCCTCTGAAGTTGTCTATGCTGGCAACTGTAACCAAGAATAAATCTTGGTTGGTCCACTGCTGCATTAGTCACTATTGTGTCTACCCCCATTGATGTTTTTGGAGATAATGCTGTTTTGTTTGCCGTTTCCATTGCTTTAGACATATATATGGAAAGAAAAATTGATGCCAACGCAAGGGCGCGAGCTGCGAACAGAGTCCCTTTCCTGCCAGACGCGTTTCGGGCCAACGCCCTCTTCAGTGGCAGCACATGTGACCTGACAGCAAGCTGCAGGCACCAGTAAATACCCTCAGGAATTATGCACAGGTGTAAAACCTGAAGCAATGCTCTCTGGGACTGGTGGTTCCATAAAATCCAAGTGGGTCGCCGCCGCCATTCGCATGCAAAAAAAGTATTAAAGGGATTGCCAATGTCCCCGCAAGCACCCCGCAAGTAAAGGCACCTCCTGTATCACAGAAAGCTGCCCAAGTAAGGCAGCTGTGGACCCGCAGTTGTAAGCTGTAGTGCAACCCGCGACCGGGCAGGCCGCCAATAATGGAAAGAAAAAGTTGCCGCTAGGTGGGGATGCACTTACAGGTAGGAATTGATGCCAACGCAAGGACGCGAGCTGCGAACAGAGTCCCTTTCCTGACAGACACGTTTCGGGCCTACGCCCTCTTCAGTGGCAGCACATGTGACCTGACGGCAAGCTGCAGGCACCAGTAAATACCCTCAGTAATTATGCACAGGTGTAAAACCTGAAGCAATGCTCTCTGGGACTGGTGGTTCCGTAAAACCCAAGTGGGTCGCCCCCGCCATTCGCATGCAAAAAAAGTATTAAAGGGATTGCCAATGTCCCCACAAGCACCCCGCAAGTAAAGGCACCTCCTGTACCACAGAAAGCTGCCTAAGTAAGGCAGCTGTGGACCCGCAGTTGTAAGCGGTAGTGCAACCCCGCGACCGGGCAGGCCGCCAATAATGGAATGAAAAAGTTGCCGCTAGGTGGGGATGCACTTACAGGTAGAAATTGATGCCAACCCAGGGGCGCGAGCTGCGAACAGAGTCCCTTTCCTGCCAGACCCGTTTCGGGCCAACGCCTTTTTCAGTGGCAGCACATGTGACCTGACGGAAAGCTGCAGGCACCAGGAAATACCCTGAGTAATTATGCACAGGTGTATAACCTGAAGCAATGCTCTCTGGGACTGGTGGTTCCGTAAAACCCAAGTGGTTCACCGCCACCATTCGCATGCATAAAAAAAGTATTAAAGGGATTGCCAATGTCCCCGCAAGCAACCCGCAAGTAAAGGCACCTCCTGTACCACAGAAAGCTGCCCAAGTAAGGCAGCTGTGGACCCACAGTTGTGAGCGGTAGTGCAACCCTGCGACCGGGCAGGCAGCCAATAATGAAAAGAAAAAGTTGCCGCTAGGTGGGGATGCACTTACAGGTAGGAATTGATGCCAAAGCAAGGGCGCGAGCTGCGAACAGAGTCCCTTTACTGCCAGACGCGTTTCGGGCCAACGCCCTCTTCAGTGGCTGCACATGTGACCTGACGGCAAGCTGCAGGCACCAGTAAATACCCTCAGTAATTATGCACAGGTGTAAAACCTGAAGCAATGCTTTCTGGGACTGGTGGTTCCGTAAAACCATAGTGGGTCGCCGCCGCCATTCGCATGCAAAAAAAGTATTAAAGGGATTGCCAATGTCCCCGCAAGCACCCCGCAAGTAAAGGCACCTCCTGTACCACAGAAAGCTGCCCAAGTAAGGCAGCTGTGGACCCGCAGTTGTAAGCGGTAGTGCAACCCCGCGACCGGGCAGGCCGCCAATAATGGAAATAAAAAGTTGCCGCTAGGTGGGGATGTACTTACAGGTAGGAATTGATGCCAAAGCAAGGGCGTGAGCTGCGATCAGAGTCGCTTTCCTGCCAGAGGCATTTCGGGCCAACGCCCTATTCAGGGCAGCACATGTGACCTGATGGCAAGCTGCAGGCACCAGTAAATACCCTCGGTAATTATGCACAGGTCTAAAACCTGAAGGAATGCTCTCTGGGATTGGTGGTTCCTTTAAACTCAAGTGGGTCGCCGCAGCCATTCGCATGCAAAAAAAGTATTGAAGGGATTGCCAATGTCCCCGCAAGCACCCCGCAAGTAAAGGCACCTCCTGTACCACAGAAAGCTGCCCAAGTAAGGCAGCTGTGGACCCGCAGTTGTAAGCAGACGTGCAACCCTGCGACCGGGCAGGCCCCCAATAATGGAAAGAAAAAGTTGCCGCTAGGTAGGGATGCACTTACAGGTAGGAATTGATGCCAACGCAAGGGCTCGAGCTGCGAACAGAGTCCCTTTCCTGCCAGACGCGTTTTGGGCCAACGCCCTCTTCAGTGGCAGCACATGTGACCTGACAGCAAGCTGCAGGCACCAGTAAATACCCTCAGTAATTACGCACAGGTGTAAAACCTGAAGCAATGCTCTCTGGGACTGGTGTTTCCGTAAAACCCAAGTGGTGCACCGCCGCCATTCGCATGCAAAAAAAGTATTAGATGGAATGCCAATGTCCTCGCAAGCACCCCACAAATAAAAGCACCTCCTGTACCACAGAAAGCTGCCCAAGTAAGGCAGCTGTGGACCTGCAGTTGTAAGCGGTAGTGCAACCCCGCGACCGGGCAGGCCGCCAATAATGGAAAGAAAAAGTTGCCGCTAGGTGGGGATGCACTTACAGGTAGGAATTGATGCCAACGTAAGGGCGCGAGCTGCGGACAGAGTCCCTTTCCTGCCAGACGCGTTTCGGCCCAACGCCCTCTTCAGTGGCAGCACATGTGACCTGACGGCAAGCTGCAGGCACCAGTAAATACCCTCAGGAATTATGCACAGGTGTAAAACCTGAAGCAATGCTCTCTGGGACTGGTGGTTCCGTAAAACCCAAGTGGGTCGCCGCCGCCATTCGCATGCAAAAAAAGTATTAAAGGGATTGCCAATGTCCCCGCAAGCACCCCGCAAGTAAAGGCACCTCCTGTACCACAGAAAGCTGCCCAAGTAAGGCAGCTGTGGACCCGCAGTTGTAAGCGGTAGTGCAACCCGCGACCGGGCAGGCCGCCAATAATGGAAAGAAAAAGTTGCCGCTAGGTGGGGATGCACTTACTGGTAGGAATTGATGCCAACGCGAGGGCGCGAGCTGCGAACAGAGACCCTTTCCTGACAGACATGTTTCGGGCCTACGCCCTCTTCTGTGGCAGCACATGTGACCTGACGGCAAGCTGCAGGCACCAGTAAATACCCTCAGTAATTATTCACAGGTGTAAAACCTGAAGCAATGCTCTCTGGGACTGGTGGTTCCGTAAAACCCAAGTGGGTCACCGCCGCCATTCGCATGCAAAAAAAGTATTAAAGGGATTGCCAATGTCCCCGCAAGCACCCCGCAAGTAAAGGCACCTCCTGTATCACAGAAAGCTGCCCAAGTAAGGCAGCTGTGGACCCGCAGTTGTAAGCTGTAGTGCAACCCGCGACCGGGTAGGCCGCCAATAATGGAAAGAAAAAGTTGCCGCTAGGTGGGGATGCACTTACAGGTAGGAATTGATGCCAACGCAAGGACGCAAGCTGCGAACAGAGTCCCTTTCCTGACAGACACGTTTCGGGCCTACGCCCTCTTCAGTGGCAGCACATGTGACCTGACGGCAAGCTGCAGGCACCAGTAAATACCCTCAGTAATTATGCACAGGTGTAAAACCTGAAGCAATGCTCTCTGGGACTGGTGGTTCCGTAAAACCCAAGTGGGTCGCCCCCGCCATTCGCATGCAAAAAAAGTATTAAAGGGATTGCCAATGTTCCCACAAGCACCCCGCAAGTAAAGGCACCTCCTGTACCACAGAAAGCTGCCTAAGTAAGGCAGCTGTGGACCCGCATTTGTAAGCGGTAGTGCAACCCCGCGACCGGGCAGGCCGCCAATAATGGAATGAAAAAGTTGCCGCTAGGTGGGGATGCACTTACAGGTAGAAATTGATGCCAACCCAAGGGCGCGAGCTGCGAACAGAGTCCCTTTCCTGCCAGACCCGTTTCGGGCCAACGCCTTTTTCAGTGGCAGCACATGTGACCTGACGGAAAGCTGCAGGCACCAGGAAATACCCTGAGTAATTATGCACAGGTGTTTAACCTGAAGCAATGCTCTCTGGGACTGGTGGTTCCGTAAAACCCAAGTGGGTCACCGCCACCATTCGCATGCATAAAAAAAGTATTAAAGGGATTGCCAATGTCCCCGCAAGCAACCCGCAAGTAAAGGCACCTCCTGTACCACAGAAAGCTGCCCAAGTAAGGCAGCTGTGGACCCACAGTTGTGAGCGGTAGTGCAACCCTGCGACCGGGCAGGCAGCCAATAATGAAAAGAAAAAGTTGCCGCTAGGTGGGGATGCACTTACAGGTAGGAATTGATGCCAAAGCAAGGGCGCGAGCTGCGAACAGAGTCCCTTTACTGCCAGAAGCGTTTCGGGCATTCGCCCTCTTCAGTGGCTGCACATGTGACCTGACGGCAAGCTGCAGGCACCAGAAAATACCCTCAGTAATTATGCACAGGTGTAAAACCTGAAGCAATGCTTTCTGGGACTGGTGGTTCCGTAAAACCATAGTGGGTCGCCGCCGCCATTCGCATGCAAAAAAAGTATTAAAGGGATTGCCAATGTCCCCGCAAGAACCCCGCAAGTAATGGCACCTCCTGTACCACAGAAAGCTGCCCAAGTAAAGCAGCTGTGGACCCGCAGTTGTAAGCGGTAGTGCAACCCCGCGACTGGGCAGGCCGCCAATAATGGAAAGAAAAAGTTGCCGCTAGGTGGGGATGCACTGACAGGTAGGAATTGATGACAACGCAAGGGCGCGAGCTGCGAACAGAGTCCCTTTCCTGCCAGACACGTTTCGGGCCAACGCCCTCTTCAGTGGCAGCACATGTGACCTGACGGCAAGCTGCAGGCACCAGTAAATACCCTCAGGAATTATGCACAGGTGTAAAACCTGAAGCAATGCTCTCTGGGACTGGTGGTTCCGTAAAACCCAAGTGGTGCACCGCCGCAATTCGCATGCAAAAAAAGTATTAAATGGAATGCCAATGTCCTCGCAAGCACCCCACAAGTAAAAGCACCTCCTGTACCACAGAAAGCTGCCCAAGTAAGGCAGCTGTGGACCTGCAGTTGTAAGCGGTAGTGCAATCCCGCGACCGGGCAGGCCGCCAATAATGGAAAGAAAAAGTTGCCGCTAGGTGGGGATGCACTTACAGGTAGGAATTGATGCCAACGCAAGGGCGCGAGCTGCGGACAGAGTCCCTTTCCTGCCAGACGCGTTTCGGCCCAACGCCCTCTTCAGTGGCAGCACATGTGACCTGACGGCAAGCTGCAGGCACCAGTAAATACCCTCAGTAATTATTCACAGGTGTAAAACCTGAAGCAATGCTCTCTGGGACTGGTGGTTCCGTAAAACCCAAGTGGGTCACCGCCGCCATTCGCATGCATAAAAAGTATTAAAAGGATTGCCAATGTCCCCACAAGCACCCCGCAAGTAAAGGCACCTCCTGTACCACAGAAAGCTGCCTATGTAAGGCAGCTGTGGACCCGCAGTTGTAAGCGGTAGTGTAACCCCGTGACCGGGCAGGCCGCCAATAATGGAATGAAAAAGTTGCCGCTAGGTGGGGATGCACTTACAGGTAGGAATTGATGCCAATGCAAGGGCGCGAGCTGCGAACAGAGTCCCTTTCCTGCCAGACGCGTTTCGGGCCAACGCCCTTTTCAGTGGCAGCACATGTGACCTGACGGAAAGCTGCAGGCACCAGGAAATACCCTGAGTAATTATGCACAGGTGTAAAACCTGAAGCAATGCTCTCTGGGACTGGTGGTTCCGTAAAACCCAAGTGGGTCACCGCCACCATTCGCATGCAAAAAAAAGTATTAAAGGGATTGCCAATGTCCCCGCAAGCACCCCGCAAGTAAAGGCACCTCCTGTACCACAGAAAGCTGCCCAGGTAAGGCAGCTGTGGACCCGCAGTTGTAAGCAGTAGTGCAACCCCGCGACCAGGCAGGCCGCCAATAATGAAAAGAAAAAGTTGCCGCCAGGTGGGGATGCACTTACAGGTAGGAATTGATGCCAACGCAAGGGCGCGAGCTGCAAACAGAGTCCCTTTACTGCCAGATGCGTTTCGGGCCAACGCCCTCTTCAGTGGCTGCACATATGACCTGACGGCAAGCTGCAGGCACCAGTAAATACCCTCAGTAATTATGCACAGGTGTAAAACCTGAAGCAATGCTCTCTGGGACTGGTGGTTCTGTTAAACCCAAGTGGGTCGCCGCAGCCATTCGCATGCAAAAAAAGTATTAAAGGGATTGCCAATGTCCCCGCAAGCACCCCGCAAGTAAAGTCACCTCCTGTACCACAGAAAGCTGCCCAAGTAAGGCAGCTGTGGACCCGCAGTTGTAAGCGGTAGTGCAACCCCGCGACCGGGCAGGCCGCCAATAATGGAAATAAAAAGTTGCCGCTAGGTGGGGATGTACTTACAGGTAGGAATTGATGCCAAAGCAAGGGCGTGAGCTGCGATCAGAGTCGCTTTCCTGCCAGAGGCATTTCGGGCCAATGCCCTCTTCAGGGCAGCACATGTGACCTGACGGCAAGCTGCAGGCACCAGTAAATACCCTCAGTAATTATGCACAGGTGTAAAACCTGAAGCAATGCTCTCTGGGACTGGTGGTTCCGTAAAACCCAAGTGGTGCACCGCCGCAATTCGCATGCAAAAAAAGTATTAAATGGAATGCCAATGTCCTCGCAAGCACCCCACAAGTAAAAGCACCTCCTGTACCACAGAAAGCTGCCCAAGTAAGGCAGCTGTGGACCTGCAATTGTAAGCGGTAGTGCAATCCCGCGACCGGGCAGGCCGCCAATAATGGAAAGAAAAAGTTGCCGCTAGGTGAGGATGCACTTACAGGTAGGAATTGATGCCAACGCAAGGGCGCGAGCTGCGGACAGAGTCCCTTTCCTGCCAGACGCGTTTCGGCCCAACGCCCTCTTCAGTGGCAGCACATGTGACCTGACGGCAAGCTGCAGGCACCAGTAAATACCCTCAGTAATTATTCACAGGTGTAAAACCTGAAGCAATGCTCTCTGGGACTGGTGGTTCCGTAAAACCCAAGTGGGTCACCGCCGCCATTCGCATGCATAAAAAGTATTAAAAGGATTGCCAATGTCCCCACAAGCACCCCGCAAGTAAAGGCACCTCCTGTACCACAGAAAGCTGCCTAAGTAAGGCAGCTGTGGACCCGCAGTTGTAAGCGGTAGTGTAACCCCGCGACCGGGCAGGCCGCCAATAATGGAATGAAAAAGTTGCCGCTAGGTGGGGATGCACTTACAGGTAGGAATTGATGCCAATGCAAGGGCGCGAGCTGCGAACAGAGTCCCTTTCCTGCCAGACGCGTTTCGGGCCAACGCCCTTTTCAGTGGCAGCACATGTGACCTGACGGAAAGCTGCAGGCACCAGGAAATACCCTGAGTAATAATGCACAGGTGTAAAACCTGAAGCAATGCTCTCTGGGACTGGTGGTTCCGTAAAACCCAAGTGGGTCACCGCCACCATTCGCATGCAAAAAAAAGTATTAAAGGGATTGCCAATGTCCCCGCAAGCACCCCGCAAGTAAAGGCACCTCCTGTACCACAGAAAGCTGCCCAGGTAAGGCAGCTGTGGACCCGCAGTTGTAAGCGGTAGTGCAACCCCGCGACCGGGCAGGCCGCCAATAATGAAAAGAAAAAGTTGCCGCCAGGTGGGGATGCACTTACAGGTAGGAATTGATGCCAACGCAAGGGCGCGAGCTGCAAACAGAGTCCCTTTACTGCCAGACGCGTTTCGGGCCAACGTCCTCTTCAGTGGCTGCACATGTGACCTGACGGCAAGCTGCAGGCACCAGTAAATACCCTTGGTAATTATGCACAGGTCTAAAACCTGAAGCAATGCTCTCTGGGATTGGTGGTTCCGTAAAACCCTAGTTGGTCGCCGCTGCCATTCGCATGCAAAAAAAGTATTAAAGGGATTGCCAATGTCCCCGCAAGCACCCCGCAAATAAAGGCACCTCCGGTACCACAGAAAGCTGCCCAAGTAAGGCAGCTGTGGACCCGCAGTTGTAAGCGGTAGTGCAACCCCGCGACCGGGCAGGCCGCCAATAATGGAAATAAAAAGTTGCCGCTAGGTGGGGATGTACTTACAGGTAGGAATTAATGCCAAAGCAAGAACGTGAGCTGCGATCAGAGTCCCTTTCCTGCCAGAGGCATTTCGGGCCAACGCCCTCTTCAGGGCAGCACATGTGACCTGACGGCAAGCTGCAGGCACCAGTAAATACCCTCAGTAATTATGCACAGGTGTAAAACCTGAAGCAATGCTCTCTGGGACTGGTGGTTCTGTTAAACCCTAGTGGGTCGCCGCAGCCATTCGCATGCAAAAAAAGTATTGAAGGGATTGCCAATGTCCCCGCAAGCACCCCGCAAGTAAAGGCACCTCCTGTACCACAGAAAGCTGCCCAAGTAAGGCAGCTGTGGACCCGCAGTTGTAAGCGGTTTTGCAACCCTGTGACCGGGCAGGCCCCCAATAATGGAAAGAAAAAGTTGCCGCTAGGTAGGGATGTACTTACAGGTAGGAATTAATGCCAAAGCAAGAACGTGAGCTGCAAACAGAGTCCCTTTCCTGCCAGACGCGTTTCGGGCCAACGCCCTCTTCAGTGGCAGCACATGTGACCTGACAGCAAGCTGCAGGCACCAGTAAATACCCTCAGTAATTATGCACAGGTGTAAAACCTGAAGCAATGCTCTCTGGGACTGGTGGTTCCGTAAAACCCAAGTGGGTCGCCGCCGCCATTCGCATGCAAAACAGTATTAAAGGGATTGCCAATGTCCCCGCAAGCACCCCGCAAGTAAAGGCACCTCCTGTACCAGAGAAAGCTGCCCAAGTAAGGCAGCTGTGGACCCGCAGTTGTAAGCGGTAATGCACAGTAATTATGCACAGGTGTAAAACCTGAAGCAATGCTCTCTGGGACTGCTTCAGGTTTTACACCTGTGCATAATTACTGAGGGTATTTACTGGTGCCTGCAGCTTGCCGTCAGGTCACATGTGCTTCCACTGAAGAGGGCGTTGGCCCGAAATGCGTCTGGCAGGAAAGGGACTCTGTTTGCAGCTCGCGCCCTTGCGTTGGCATCAGTTCCTACCTGTAATTGCATCCCCACCTAGCGGCAACTTTTTCTTTCCATTATTGGCGGCCTGCCCGGTCGCGGGGTTGCACTACCGCTTACAACTGCGGGTCCACAGCTGCCTTACCTGGGCAGCTTTCTGTGTTACAGGAGGTGCCTTTAGTTGCGGGGTGCTTGCGGGAACATTGGCAATCCCTTTAACAATTTTTTTTGCATGCGAATGGCGGCGGCGGTTACATGCATGAGTCTAAATCTGATATTTTAGACTCATGCATGTAACCGCAATTTGTGAACTTTAAAAGAAGACTGCAATGTCCCCATAATACAAATACTTGCGTCCGTCCGAGATCACTGAGGAGGAGGGGACGTCCGCATGGGCTGCAGAATCCCCTCCTGTGCGATTAGGATGTGACCGCCACCCTGGCGGTCACATCCTCTATTTTTAACACTGCGGCGGGTGCGGCTTCGAGCTGCACCCGCGGCAATGTTAAAAATGCAGTCATTGCATTTGCATGCAGAAAGAGGCAGGCACCGCGCGGTGCCTGCCTGCCGCTTTCTGCATATAAATGCAGGGGGGTACCATAGGTACCCCCCATGTGCATCCCCCACCCCCCCTTCACCCAGGGGGCCCGCGACGGGCCCCCGCAGTGAACATCCGTATGCTTTTCCACGGCGGAAAACCCGCCGCGGAAAAGCATATTTGACAGCCCATCCTAATATGGCTGACGGTGTCTGAGAGACACCATCACCATATTAGAGCTTTTCTGCCGTGGTCGTAAGCCAACTGCGGCGGAAAGGCTGCGGACAGAAACCAGGACCCACCAGCCATCCTAATGTGGCGGTGGGTCTTTGGTCAGTCCGATGCGGTTTTTCGGCATCCTCTGGCCCGGCGGTGGCTTCCGCCGGCCCCGAGGATACGGAAAAACCGCAATCCTAATGAGCCCCCTAAGTATGCAATATGTGTTACAGTGCATTTTGGAAACTGAAGTATTTGAAGACTACATTGGAGACCGGTAGTCCTCAAAAAGGCAGGCTCAATCATGCAGGAAATGCCAAAATCCCGTGAAAGTTACCTGTGAACAAGGCTGCTGAGTCAGCTGAAACACGTCAGGTTTAAGACTTCTACAAAGAGACTTTCTACTTGCTGGCACTCTGCGAGGATAACAAATAAATCAGTGTTTTTCCGACAGTCCAGTGTGTGGTGCATTCCTTTCCAGAGTGAGGAGGAAATTACGTTGGATGTTTTGGGGATGCTCCGTACCCCTGCCCTGTGTGGTTGAGGCTCTTTACGGGGAAACTACGTTGGATAAATACATATACACATACACCAATAACATACAAATAAAAATAAATTATATATATATATATATATATATATATTCACTGAAAAAACCATAGGTTATAGACCATATATAGTTAGGAATTCGCATTTACAAAATCTTATTTTACTCACACAAAACCATTGGAATTCCATATATAGTTAGTTGCACTAACTATATATCGCGCACCCGCAATCCACTGCTGATGATGTCACATATTACATCATTCATGACATGGTCAGTGACATCACTGATGACATCACTGATGACATCACTGATGACAACATCCAGTGACTGTATGTTTCTGTAAAGTTAAAATATGTCTTACATATTGAAGAATGAGTGGATGTATAAGTGTCTGGATGAAGGATTTAGTAGGTGCATGACTGACTGTATGAGTGAGTGATTAAATGTGTCTCACTGAGTGCATGGGTTAGTGACTAAACTGTCTTAATTTGTGCATCATTATGTCTGTTGTTCTGTAAACTGTTGCATGTGTTGATAAGTAGCTATATGAGTAACTATATGAGTTATTGATTGGTTGCCCAAGTATTTGTATGGGAGACTGAGTGTGTGTGTGGGTGGCTGGGAGGTGTATGACTCTGTGCATAGATGTGTGAGCAGTTGATTCACTAGATGTATGGTTTCAAAAGTGCATGTGGAAACAGCTGTATGGGCGGTTGACTGTGTGCATGAGTGTATTGGTGAGTGAATGGATATCTCAGTGCTACATGTCAAAGTAAGTACATATGTAAAACACAGTACATGTGAGAGTTGACATATATAAATAACTGTGCATAAGAGCCAGTGAATGTGTGAGTGGCTGTATGGATCATTGTGAACTTGTATCAGGGATTGTATAAGAGAGTAAATATGTGTTAGTATATGTTTGAATAAGTAAAGTTTGTATAACTGTATAGTTGAGGAAATGGAGGTGTGATTGATTCTTTGCATGACTGACTAGGTGTGTGAGTAACTCCATGGATGAGTGACAGTCTGTGAGTGTCTGTTTACACTGATTGTATCTAAGGTTATATTAGAGTCTGAAGAGGTTCATCGTATTATCACATGAATGATATCATCAGTGATGTGATCAGTAATGTCAAATGAGATGTCATCAGTGATGTCATCAGTGATGTCATTTGAGATGTCATCAGTGATGTCATTTGAGATGTCATCAGTGATGTCATCAGTGATGTCACTGACCATGTCATGAATCATGTAATATGTGACATCATCAGTAGTGGATTGCGGGTGCGCGATATATAGTTAGTGCAACTAACTATATATGGAATTCCAATGGTTTTGTGTGAGTAAAATAAGATTTTGTAAATGCGAATTCCTAACTATATATGGTCTATAACCTATGGTTTTTTCAGTGAATTTTCAAGGTTTTGTAAATGCTAATTCCTAACTATATATGGTCTATAACCTATGGTTTTTTCAGTGAATTTTCAAGGTTTTGTAAATGCTAATTCCTAACTATATATGGTCTATAGCCTATGGTTTTTTCAGTGAATATATATATATATACATACATATATAAACATATATCATCTGTATATCTATATAAATACAAACATAAATGCATGCATACATATACTTATATGCATACAGATGCATGTTATTTACATGAAAGTTGAAAAAACACTAATAAAAGCAAAGCTAAAAAGCCACCTCATTACAAACAGAATGGCTTTAACTTAAATGAGGGCGAGATCTATTGCATTTTCAATGCTTGTTTACTTTGGTTCCATCAAGAAGGCATTCAGATGTGTCACACATTTGCCATAAATTCTGAATGTTAGCACTCTAGTTGCACATTAGATCACTGTAGTAAAGCTACTGCTCACCAGGGACGTCTGCTGCTGGTATTCAAAGTGCATGTTTCAGTCTGCATGTCAGAATTTTTTTAATGAAATAGAAGAGGATTTGAGAAGTCACTCAAAATGATCCCTAATTTTTCTTTCTGAAGCACTAATCATACTTTCTATGGCAAAATTAACCCCCTCATGTTGTTCCTTTTTAAATTGAGTGTTTTCAGACTTACCACTTCATTCCAATCAAGATGGCTTCTGGTGTGCCATACTTTTGTCATAAGTAAGACTGTTAGCGCTCTAGTTGTTCTTTAGAACACTCTGGGACATTCTGTCATTAGGCTATATTTGGGGTACATCTGGGTGATATTTGGGCTACATTTAGGCTCTTTTGTCTCTGGTGGCCATCTTGGGAGACTGTATGTCAGAATGTTTTAATGAAATTGAAGAGGGTTTGAGAAGTCACTCAAAATGTGCCCTAATTTTTCTTTCTGCAGCACTAATCATAATTCATATGGCAAAATATACCCCCTCATTTTGTTCCTTTTTAAATAAAATGTTTTAAGAGTTACCACTTTATTCCAATCAAGATGGCTTCAGGTGTGCCATACCTTTGTAATAAGTAGGACTGTTAGCGCTCTAGTTGTTCTTTAGAACACTCTGGGACATTCTGTCATTGGGCTATACTTGGGCTACATCTGGGTGATATTTGGGCTACATTTGGGCTCTTTTGTCTCTGGTGGCCATCTTGGGAGACTGCATGTCAGAATTTTTTAATGAAATAGAAGAGGATTTGAAATGTCACTCAAAATGTGCCCTAATTTTTCTTTCTGCAGCACTAATAATACCTTCTATTGCATAATATACCCCCTCATTTTGTTCCTTTTTAAATTAAATGTTTTAAGAGTTACCACTTTATTCCCATCACGATGGCTCCAGGTGTGCTATACCTTTGTAATAAGTAGGACTGTTAGCGCTCTAGTTGTTCTTTAGAACACTCTGGGACATTCTGTCATTGGGCTATACTTGGGCTACATCTGGGTGATATTTGGGCTACATTTGGGCTCTTTTGTCTCTGGTGGCCATTTTGGGAGACTGCATGTCAGAATGTTTTAATGAAATAGAAAAGGATTTGAGAAGTCACTCAAAATGTGCCCTAATTTTTCATTCTGCAGCACTAATCATACGTTCTATGGCAAAATATACCCCCTCATGTTGTTTCTTTTTAAATGAAATGTTTTAAGAGTTACCACTTTATTCCAATCAAGATGGCTTCAGGTGTGCCATACCTTTGTAATAAGTAGGACTGTTAGCGCTCTAGTTGTTCTTTAGAACACTCTGGGACATTCTGTCATTGGGCTATACTTGGGCTACATCTGGGTGATATTTGGGCTACATTTGGGCTCTTTTGTCTCTGGTGGCCATTTTGGGAGACTGCATGTCAGAATGTTTTAATGAAATAGAAAAGGATTTGAGAAGTCACTCAAAATGTGCCCTAATTTTTCATTCTGCAGCACTAATCATACTTTCTATGGCAAAATATACCCCCTCATGTTGTTTCTTTTTAAATTAAATGTTTTAAGAGTTACCACTTTATTCCAATCAAGATGGCTTCAGGTGTGCCATACCTTTGTAATAAGTAGGACTGTTAGCGCTCTAGTTGTTCTTTAGAACACTCTAGGAGGCTGCAGTAGAACACAAAGGAATCAACTGACAGTCTCTGTCCTTGTTGGATGTACATGTTTTACTGAGAATGTCAGACTTCATTTTCACATGACTGAGAAAGATAATGTGAATTTACAGAAAATATGCTTTCAGTTTAGCTTATAGATCCCCTTCCAAACCACTGTGGGAAAATCATGAGATATTAGTTTTCTTTCAAACAATATTCATGATATCACAGCAGAAGGTTTTTTCACATGGTAAAATCACCTTAGAACCCACCACAATTCCTAAAACGAGTATGGTACCATCAACAAATGATTTATAATGTAACTAAAGTCCTAAAACCCTCTATTAACTACAATGCTTTTTAATCAGGTGCTATCATGTATATTGGTCCCAAGATGGCTGCCAACACTTCTTGGATGAAGTGCTGACAGCCAATCAGATCAGATGTGTGGTTAGGCTCCGCCCAGATATATATCTTTGTTTGAACCTAAATTACTCAAAATCCACTGGAGCACATATATTGAGACCTAGCAAAGGCACATCGGGCTAACAGTCCCTACAATTTTGCCAAGTTTCGTGCAAATCCATTCAGCCGTTCGAGCTAAAAGTGAGGCCAACCGCCCTATGGAAATTAACATGGGAAAAACGCGTTTTGGGACCCCCCTTTTTTCTCGGCCCCCCCTTGATGAAACCCCCCCAAATTGTCAGGGGCTGCTCAGAAACAAAATGTTCCATTTTCCTGAAAATTTCAGCCAATTCCGTCCACAAACGCCAAAGTTATTAGACATAGAATTTTCAAAAATCCCATAGAGAAAAAATCCTAACTATATATACCTACTGGCGACCGCCAGTAGGTAATATATATATATATACATATATATATATATATATACATATATATATATATATATATATATATATATATATATATATATATATATATATATATATATATATATATATGAATTTTTGATATCGTACAGATTCATTTGATTTTTGCTTTCTGATCTGATTCTAGATATTGTATATATGTGTGTTGGTATTGGTAAATTCCGTGGTCAAGATAAAAATGTTCAGTGATCCGGGACAAACCTTTTATCACGGTGATTAGTAATGGGTTTTTCACTTATTTATACTTCGGCAGAGATATTGCAATATAGGTAGGACATGTTGTACTGTTGTGACTGCATAAATTGAGAAGAAGTTAAACTTAGATTGTGTTCTGAGTTTATCAAAAGGGGAACTCTTAAAGATAAGCGGGTGCCACCCCTCAACATATTTTACTTTGTCTCACTTAATGTTATATCTCAACCGGAGCTGGGTTGCATAATGAATTTCTTTATGTCACCCTTTTTTTCATCACTTACACTTAATTAACTCACATAGTACACATTTGCAGAATTATGGTTATAATTAGCTCTTCTATGCACTTTGTATATTTATTGCACATTACTTCCAAACTAAAATCACAGATCTGTTATTGATTACATGCATTTATGCAGTTATAATGAATTTTTGATACTTTTGATAATGGTATCTGGATTTATCCAGGAATTTTTTAGAATGCCAAAAGCAGTTTTTTCTTCAGAAACTGACTGTAATTTCAAAAATGTATTATGTGTGTTAACATCTTCCGACAATATTATAATTTTCCGTTGCAATGGGAAATGCGGGAGATGTATGATGCTAATATGAATTTTTTTTTGGCGCTAATGATTTTTTATATGCTATCGATTGCATTCGAATCATGTAGTCTGTTTACCATGTTTTTCATTAACTTGTAGAACATGTGACTTTAGTGGGAAGGGCATATCACTTTAAATTGGCGAAAATCATTCACAGCCTTTATGTGAACAAGGGCGCCAAAGCCCGAAACGCGTCATCTGTTTGACTGCTGCTAGGCTGTAAATAAACATCTTGCCTGAGAAAGAAGTGGTTTGTTTCTCTTTCTTCGCCGCTGTTCCAGTGGAAGTGGAAGGAGTGCTTTCTTTGCGATATATATATATATATATAATAAATTAAAATATTCAAATATTTTTTATCTTTTGAAAATACATTTTTCCATTACATTAACTGAAACAGTAGAGAAAATATTGGATTGCGGAGGAGTAAAACTTACTATTCCTACTCCAGTGAGTGTAACAGTAGAGAAAGTATTGAATAGCGTAGGGGTAAACATTACTATTCCCACACCAGTGAGTGCAACAGCAGGGAAAGTATTGGATAGCGTAGGGGTAAAAATCACTATTCCCACTCCAGTGAGTGCAACAATAGGGAAAGGGATGTATTATAAGACAACGCAATCATTTAGATCGTGGTACATTACATCGCTGTTTTTACAACGCAAGTTGTTACAACGACTTGCGCTGGAGGCCTAACTTTAGGACTCCTAAATGCCTTCTGTGAATACCAAAAGTCTTAAAGTTAAGATTTTTCTCAGTTTAGGAGTATTAAAGTTAGGACTCCTAACTTTAGGACTCCTACATGCCTTCTGTGAATACCGAAAGTCTTAAAATTAGGATTCTTCTCAGTTTAGGAGTAGTAAAGCTAGGACTCCTAACTTTAGGACTCCTAAACTTCTTTCAGACTTTCGGTATTCACAGAAGGCATTTAGGAGTTCTCAAGTTAAGACTCCTAACTTCTGTGAATACCGAAATGAGTAAGTGCCTTCTGTGAATATCAAAAGGATTAAGTGCATTCTGTGAATACCAACATGGTAGTAAGTTTAGGATTTTGTCTTAAGTTAGTTCTGTGAATCGGGCCCAGTATGATTTACAATTCCAACTCCAGTCTATGCACAGTACGGAAGGTGTTGAAATAGTAAATCACACAATTCCTTAGTCTAGAGCACCCTCCAGTGCAAGTCGGGGTTTTGACCGCGTCTTAAAGGCTGTTTCCCTAGGGAAAGCGTTTGATAGCGTTTGGATAAAAATTACTATTCCCACTCCAGATAGTGCAACAGTAGGGAAAGTGTTGGATAGCGTACGGGTAAAAATTACTATTCCCACTCCACAGAGTGCAACCGTAGGGAAAGTGTTGGATACCGTAGGGGTAAAATTACTTTTCCCACTTCAGTGAGTGCAACAGTAGGGAAAGTGTGGATAGCGGAAGGAAATCATTTACTGTTCCTACTCCAGGGAGTGCAACAGCAGGGAAAGTGTTGGATAGCAAAGAGGAATAATTTGCAATTCCCACAGGACATGGATTGTTGAATGGGAGCTGAGATAGTAGTATATGAGGGCCAAGGCTGTCCTTGGAAGTTTGAAAAGGTATGGAAACTTTGAAAACTCTGCAGGAGCTATTAGCTAAATAATATCCACATGGAGGAAGTATAAACTAGAGTAGAAAGTATTGAACCTCCATAGGTAATGGACAAGCAGACTCTAAGGATAGATAAAATATCTGCATTTGTAATAATGTATGGGGCTAAAAAATTGATATACTACAGCTTTCTTGTGCTTATTCTGCTACGACTGCCCACCAGGATACAAGATCATTCATAAGCCTAGGACCATAGGACGAGGAGGAGGAACAGGGATCATCTTTAAAGAGGAGCTAAATATTGCAACCATAGATGTCGACACGGTTTCATGTGCTGAAATCCTCGGAATATCAATCAGACATGACTCAGGCCACTGCCTCACGAGCCTAATCTGCTATAGGACACCAGGACATATTAATGCAACACAACAGCAGGAATTGATTGCCGTTGTCAACAATATGTCAATCTCACATAGCAAACTACTGGTACTAGGAGACTTTAATCTATGGGATAATGACCAACTACACACGGCCTTCCACAATATCACCCATTCCTGGGAAAATTTAGGCCCGAAACAGTGGACAACTACCCCCACACACAAACAGGGAAATACATTGGATCTAATATTTGCTGCAGAGGATCTCATCACAATGAGAACAACGCTCCCAGTAGGTTGGTCAGACCACCACCTCCTACTATTTAACATCCACACCTTGGTCAACACAGGACCTACTAATATACAGACTAGGTCCTTCATCGGACCCGATTGGAAAGGCCTGTTAAAAAGGAAAGAGAAAGGAAAGTTCAATTTCCGGCACGTCGGAGACTCATTTAACTTACAGAACGACATTACCACAAACTACCTCTCTTTCTGTAAATAAGTAACTAGGAAGCTCGACGATACTGTTCCCCTGAAAGTAATCAGGAAAAGAGGAAGACCCTCCGCACCCTGGTATACGGATAACCTAAAGGCTTTGAAAAGGGCCTGTAAAAACGCAGAAAGGATCTGGAGAAAAAATTACTCGGAGCCGGAGAAACTGATATGGAGACAAACCATTGTACGGTATAAAAAAGACATCATCGCAGCTAAAGCTAACTATTTCGCTGACTTAATTCTCCACAGTTCTAACAAGTCCCGCGACACCTTCAGGATAATCAGAGAGTTATCCAATCCGGATTGTGCTAATAGTCAAATCAAGCCCTCACAAGAACTATGCGATGACTTAGCATCCTTCTTTCAGGAAAAAATTACCAAAATCATTGAGGGAATGAAGGATGCCCCCATCCCCTCTGAGCAGGACATTAGTAACCCCGAGAATAGGGAGAAGAGCGAAGGCAATGTAGGACGACCCAACCCAAAGGCCACTTTAGAAAACTTTAAGGTCCTCACTGAACAAGACTTCATAAACACTGCTCTTAAAACAACTTCAGGATCCCCTTTGGACCCTTTGCCTCACAAAATAGTAAAAGAGTTTAAGGATGACCTTTTCCCTGTTCTACAACAGCTTTGCAATCAATCTCTCACTTCTGGCACAGTACCAAAAGACTGGAAACTGGCGGTTGTTACCCCCCTACTAAAGAAACCTAATCTAGACCCGAATTGCAATAAAAACTATCGTCCTATATCGCTCCTACCATACCCCATAAAGATCGTAGAGCGGTGGGTCAGCAGATCCCTTGCCCTCTTTCTAGAGACCAACAACATCCTAGAAGAGGAACAATTCGGTTTCAGACCAGCCCTCGGAACCGAGTCAGCTCTGCTGACAGTCCTGGATGACCTACGAATGAGGGCGGACAGGGGGGAATCGGCAATCTTAATTCTGCTGGACCTGTCCGCCGCATTCGATATGGTGAGCCATGATATCCTGATGACAAGATTAAAGAACATTGGAATCGGTGGAGTGGCGCTCGATTGGTTTCACTCCTACCTAAAGGACCGATGGCAGGCAGTAGCCATCCCCCCATATCAGTCGGAATCTGTTAAAGTCCCACATGGAGTCCCACAGGGGTCTGCAATCAGTCCGATACTTTTTAATATATATATGCAACCCCTGTTGGGCATTATCAAGGCCCACGGTATTAGCGTGATCAACTATGCGGACGACACGCAGCTGATGATTTCCCTTGACGGTGCCCAGGCTAACTCACTTGAGACCTTCCATACCTGTATGGCAGAAATGACAATCTGGCTAAACCAGAATTCACTACAATTCAATAGTGATAAAACGGAAATAATGCACTGCGCAGTGGGCAGAATCCCCAGAAGTCTACCCATCGATTTCTGGCCTTTAGACTCAGGGGAACCATTAACCCCAGTGAAATCGGTGAAGAATCTCGGAGTCAGCTTTAACGACAGTCTGAGTCTAGAGACCAATGTTAATAAGCAGGTGAGTAGCATCTTTGCTTTAATGAGAGGACTGCGAAAACTACTACCCCTCCTACCAGCACAGGTCAGAACCACCATAGTTAGGAGCACCATTCTCAGCCGCCTGGACTACTGTAATGCTCTGCTTCTGGAATCCCCGGCCTATTTGATTTCCAGACTGCAAAGCATCCAGGCGGCAGCAGCGAAGCTGGCACTCTCCCGAGAGCGAAGATCCTCTACCACCCTCGCTCTGGCCGACCTTCACAGGTTACCTGTACAACAAAGGATCTGTTTTAAATCCCTCTGCATTGTCTTTAGGGCAGTACACGGGATGGGCCCCCGGCCACTTCAAAAGAAATTCAAATGGTATACACCCACACGGTCCCTCCGATCCTCATCCTCCAATCTCATAAGCATACCCAGAATTAGGAAAGCCACTTATGGTGGTAGAGCTTTCAGCATAGCCGCAGCTCATCTGTGGAATAAAATGCCTATCGACATCAGGAAAACAGACGAACTGATGGCTTTCCGGAAAAAAGTGAAAACATGGCTCTTCCCCAAAGCGTAATCTCGCCTGAACCGTAATACTTCTCCACCCCTCCTCTGCTGCACAGCATTTCTCAGCAAATTGTACATAGCGCCAAGATGCCCGTAGGGTTGCAGATGCGCTTTACAAATGCTATAAATATATAAATAAATAAATAAATAAAAAGTATTCTGCTACGACTGTACCTGTTTGTTAAAAGCTATGCAATGCTTATTTTGACAAAAACAAAAAAAATCTTTGAAAAAATCATGTCATTTCACGGTCTTTCCCTCTCTTGTACTACGTGACCTCCTTGGTAACATATAATGTTCATGTTGATAACGTGGAGGCGGTACTGCAGCAAATGTTACCTCTCCTAACTACCTGAACATTGTTCTGCCATCATCTCAAATATTTTTTTCTAACACTGCAATATGTATGCCGAGTTCTGGAGAGCTTAATTACTGATAATCATTTAATAATGTTTGGTTCTACTGTTTACCACCATCTTTGGTCTTTGAGACTATGCTTGCTGGAAACCTTTACCTTACACCTGCATCTTCATGTTTATAATTTTATGTCATCTAAGGCTGCCTTTCAATTTTCCAGGAGGATCGCTCTTCCTCAAAAATCTAACCCCAATGAGACTGCAAGAGAAGCTGAAAGCATCTATATGAGGGGTAAGGCAACACCAAACCAGTACCTAAAACAAGTAACATTGTCTTCAGCTGAATGAACTTCCCTCCCAATAATGGGATGTACCCATCTACAAATTCATGCAACACATATCCACAGATGACTCTTCTCCCTGAGGTCCATGCCACTTCGCAGTGACGCTGCACCCCTCCTCTGGAGCACTGACACCATGTACTTCTGGCATGTACATTATCAGCCACAATTTCCAGTGCCTCCCCTTTTCAAAAATATGCCCTGATTTTAACACTCATACCTGCCATGCCTGTTCCTCTAAAGTTCCATATTTTCATATTCTCACATCGATGTCTACATGCCTACCCCATGGCTATCACCTACACCTCTGCCCCCCTCCTGGCACTTACAACTGTTTGACACAGAGATATTCTGTTTATATTGTTCACAATGTAGGATCCAAGCACATTTTATCATTGCACTGACTGCATATCTTGTGTTTCCTGTAAAATGTATATATATATATATCATCATTGTTGCTTATTTCCCAGTGATGAGGGATATTCATTGATTAAAACCTGTGATAAAACCATCAACCCAAATAATTTAAAACTCCCCCCAGACTCTAGGGCCTATTTATGAGCCCTTTGCCTATGCAGATGCATCACTTTGTAAAGCCCTGCGCTACATTATACCTGCGTTGGGTATAATGTATGCATGGTGGGCGTTCCCTCATAAAAATGGCTCATAGTGTTATGTTTCATTCAGGTACCCCAATATAGGCTCAGGTAGTGAATGCACCTTTCACCTACATTCCCCTGATATTACACTACATAACGGTTGTCAGTACTGACCTTTTACCTAGTTACGGCAATGCCTAAAGGACATGGGGTTTTCTCCAAAGAGCTTAAGCCTCATTCATTATGAATGAGGATTCTTGGAATCACAGCAGGTAAACCATCTCCTGCATAATAACTATGTATGAGGGTCATTCCTTCTGTCATACTAGTCAAACATGACACAGCAATGTATATCCCCTGAGGGTACCGCCTTGGCTAAATAAACACCATAACTTTGCGGCGATATGCAAAGGAGAAAAGGACTTCCAGGCTGACACACAGATGCGAGACGCTGAGGTTCCTGCACACAGACACTCCAGCACACAGTGGTCTGACATCCCTCGCTGGGTGTTCATCTCAAGACCAAGACGGGGTCCCACAGTCTCTCACTGCAGGTACATGCTAGGTACACTTAGGTACATCTAGTTATGATAGCATTGTAGGAGTACACATTTCTACTGTCATGCATTTTTGCCTGTATTCATTGTTTCAACAGGAAGGTAGGAATCTACCACCCTTTTACTCTGTTGGTGCTTATAATCATTTATCTCTATTTCTGTCTAATGGTTGTTTCAGCACACCTATTTTACACTAGAATGGTACTGGTTCAATAAATGTTTATTGAGAAACGTTCCCACTGTTTATTCTGTGTATCTTTCTGCGACAAAGGGAGCATGAGTGACTGACATTTGTTTTCGTTCAACAGCATTACCCAAACCACCTTTGACCCACTAAAAAATTGCCTACGTACAATCGCCCAGTGGATGGACAATAACTTCCTCAGGTTAAACGCAGGAAAAACAGAGGTATTATTCTTTCACCAGCCGTCCCCACTAGATCCCAACATCTGGTGGCCTCTTGATTTGAGTGCACCACCCCAGCCTAAAGACTCGGTGAAAAACTAAGGGGTTAGATGGGATTCTAACCTCTCATTGCAACAACAAGTACACACAGTCTCTGCAGCATGCTTTGCCAAGATCAGGATGGTGAAAAAGTTCATCAATTGCTTACCTAACAACACCAGGAAGACTATAGTCTAGGCGTTGATCACCTCGCATCTGGACTACGCCAATGGCCTATACACCGGACTGTCTGCAGGTCTATGCCATCGACTCCAGACAGTCCAGAATGCTGCAGTACGACTGGTTGGTGGAATTCCCCTACGCGAGCACATCTCACCCCACCGTCGCAGACTTCATTGGCTGCCCATACAAAAAAGGGCAGAATTCAAAGCACTGGTACTGGCTCACCGTGCAATGAGAGGCAAGGGCTCTGCCTATCTTTCCACCTGCCTCACCCCCTACAGCAACACCAGGACCCTTCGTTCTTCTTCAAAAAACCTCCTCACCACTCCCAGATTAAAAAAAACCTGCTCAGGCGGAAAAACTTTCCAAGTATGTACCTCTGCCCTCTGGAACAAGTTACCAAATTCCATCCGGATGATCCAGGAAGAACTACCCTTCCGGAAAGCCTTAAAAACCTACCTGTTCTGTTAACCATCCCCTCTTCAAACAACACCTAATTCAGCATAAGATCGCACAGGAGCGTCGGGACACCCCGTTGGGGTATCTGTGCACTATAACAAAATACACTAAATAAATAAATAAATGAGTGAAAAGTATTCCACTGTTTCCATGATCCCTGATGGGACTGGGTTGTCATGTTCGATAGTTGCCAAGAACTATTCAACCTTGGTAAAAGGGGTTTCTAGTGGCACTGTGAGCTTGCTGGTATACAGGCTGACATACCCGATGGGGGTGTCTGGAATCAGTCTGGACACCAATCCTGCAGTGTATGTTGTCTAATTGCACAGATCCTATTTAGGTTTATAGGAACTACACAGCAGTAGTGGCGAAGTGGAATCTATGAGATTTATGAGGAACTCTGCTTTCCTCCATGAATACAAAAAAAACAATTGATGGACAGAATGCAGATCAATGTCACACATTCAGCCCAGTACAGAGACCTGGGTCTAAGTCTATCGTTTTTGTGTCACCATGCCATTCCAGTTTTGACCCAGCCATATGCAAATCAGTCTTGACCCTGCGCCCAATGGGAACAGTCCAGCCGGAACTGCCAGGCCAGGTCCTCCCTGGATTGGAAACAAGCATCCTAGGACCAGTTTCAGGCATTCATCCCTCATCATTCAGGATAGCTTGACTCCAGTGGCATGGAGAGCACGGGACCCACGTATGGGCATACCCGTCCAACTCGGGTGACAAATGCAAAAAAAAACTATTGATGGACAGAATGCAGAACAATGTCATACATTCACCCCAGTACATATATCTGGGCCTAAATCCATTGTTTTTGTGCTCACCATGCCATTCCTGTTTGGACCCAGCCAAATGCAAATCAGTCTTGACCCTGTGCCCCATGGGAACAGTCCAGCCAAACTGCCAAGCCAGGCCCTCCCTGGACTGGAAACAAGCATCCTAGGACCGATTTCGGGCTTTCAGCCCTCATCAGCCAGGATAGCTTGACTCCAGTGGCATGGAGAGCACAGGACTCACATCTGAACATGCCCGTCCCACTCGGGGTGACAAATGCAAAAACAACAGTTGATGGACAGAATGCAGAACAGTGTCATACATTCACCCCAGTACAGTGATCCGGGCCTAAATCCGTTGTTTTATTGCTCACCATGCCATTCCAGTTTGAACCCAGCCATATGCAAATCAGTCTTGACCCTGTGCCCCATGGGAACAGTCCAGCCGAACTTGCCAAGCCAGGTCCCCCTGGACTGGAAACAAGCATCCTAGGACCGGTTTCGGGCTTTCAGCCCTCATCAGCCATGATAGCTTGATTCCAGTGGCATGGAGAGCACAGGACTCACGTCTGAGCATACCCGTCCCACTCGGGGTGACAAATGCAAAAACAATAGTTGATGGACAGAATGCAGAGCAATGTCATACCATCACCCTAGTACAGAGATCTGGGCCTAAATCCATTGTTTTTATGCTCACCATGCCATTCCAGTTTAGACTCAGCCATATGCAAATCAGTCTTGACCCTGAGCCCATTGGGAACAGTCCAGCCCGAACTGCCAGGCCTGGACCTCCCTGGACTGGAAACAAGTATTCTAAGACCGGTGGCTGGCTTTCAGCCCTCATTAGCCAGGATAGCTTGACTCCTGTGGCAAGGTGAGCACGGGACCCACTTCTGGGCATACTCGTCCCACTCAGGTGACAAATTAAAAAAAAATAATAATAATTGATAATTCGGAGCCGCGTTGAGGGAAGGCAGGCGAATTGCCAGTGCAGTAACCGTCTTTCCTGAGCAGGAAGGAAGGATCCCCAATATACGCTTAGGCTCATGAGGTCTTATATTTAGAACTCTAAGTTTTTTTTTTTCGCCAACTGGGCGCAACTGCATTCGCTAACACTAAAAAACACTGTTAGGAATATTACACATTGTGGTAATTTTGTAATTTTTAATACACTTTAACATTCTGCATGTGAGTAAGGGGAGGGTAAGTGCATAACCCTTGTCCTGAAGAAGGAGGCTGTGACCTCCGAAACATGTTGATACTTTAATAGTGGTTTTTGATACCTTAACTCGTATCTACCTAACCACGCCCTGCACTTCTTTTAATAATACCAGCCGGGGATTAAATTAAAAACTTTTTTCCTCCCACGTGCCAGGTATTTTTTAACCTTTCACTTTTTTCACCTCACCTCACTCACACCTTGGTTCTATACACACCCCCCCACACATAGTTCACTTCATAGTGCTCCTGCGTATCCGCGAGTCGTAGCACGCCGTATCCCGTAGAGGGGTGCGAAGGCCCCGATGATGAAGCATGACACCAAGGGGCATGTTGGTGTGTGAGGGGCATTTAAACAACACTGTGTGTTTCCCCATCACTTTAGGGATCACTACCACCTTGAGTGGATTCCACTTTGTTTATTTGAACAATCCATACATTCACCCAGTCAAGAGATATGGGCCTAAATCCAACATTTTTTTTGCTCACCATGCCAGTCGAGTTTGGACCCAGCTATATTCAAATCATTCTTGTCTCTGCGCCCAATAGGAACAGCCCAGTCTGAACTGCCAGGCCAGGTCCTCCCTAGACTGGAAATAAGCATCCTAGGACCGGTTTCAGGCTTTCAGCCCTCATCAGCCAGGATAGCTTGACTCCAGTGGGATAGAGAGCACGGGACCCACGTCTGGGCATACCCGTCCCACTTGGGTGACAAATGCAAAAAATTCAATTGATGGACAGAATGCAGAACAATGTCATACATTCACCCCAGTACAGAGATCTGGGCCTAAATCCATCGGTTTTTGCTCACCATGCCATTACGGTTTGGACCAAGCCATATGCAAATCTGTCTTGACCCTGCGCCCAATGGAAACAGTCCACCTCAAACTGCCAGGACAGGTCCTCCCTAGACTGGAAACAAACATCCTAGGACCGGTGTCGGGCTTAAACCGGTCCCAGGATGTTTGTTTCTGGTCCAGGGAGGTCCTGGCCTGGCAGTTCGCCCCGTAGGTAGTTATAGTTAGGACCTTGTTTCTAATCAAAAAGTGTTTATTCTTTTGGCAATTTTCACAGAATTTTCAAAACTAATGAGGCGCTAACGTCAGGTCCTGTCCTAAAAAAGTGATGGGGTGATTCGTAAAGCGGGGGCTGAGAAAAAAGGGTGGTCCCAAAACACATTTACCCCATGTTAATTTCCATAGGAATTTTGAAACAGGTTACAGCGCAAACTGCTAAACCGAATTACACCAAATTTGGTAAAAAGGTAGGTCTTGATCTAGAAAGCTGGCATTTTTTAAAATAGTGTAATGCTCTGTACGTCCAGAGAAATTCAGAAAATCTTAATATCTGACCACCGAGAAGAGTTGGCAAAACCTCCTGGGCACAAGCTTCACTCTGATTGGCTGCCAACACTCCAAATCAGGAAGTATTGACAGCCATCTTGTGACTCGGTAACTGAGTCCCAAAAAAAGATAAAAAAACATGAAAATAAGAAAAGAGGTCAGGGTAGAAATACCCTGACCCCCTGGGCCTGCTCAGGGGGTCCAACTGGGTCTACTCAGGGTCCCAATTTTTTTTTTTTCAACTTGGAAGAATTCACGCTGTGTACGTGAATCTTTCTGAGAAAATGAATACAAAATGAATGGCTTCATTTTAGTGACCCCCCGGGTGGGCCAGGTCCCGGGAGAATGCCAAAATTAAATAGCGGCAGCCCACAGGAGCCCTCGCAGCCCCAGGGACTGCCACCTCCTGGGGGCTTCTTTAATTGGATGTGGGGGGGCTCCCAGGCCTCATGGCGCACTGCTGGTGGGGCAATGAGGTACTCTTGTGTTCTGAGGACCTCAGTTGACAAGTGGACTTCATCCTCCGAGCAGCAGCGTACCAGGATACGTGTTTGCAGAGTGGTGTGAAAAGAGGACTATGCTTCGGACCACCTCTCTGCAATCCAGCTGTTTGGCACTTTCTGGAGGTACCTGGAGGGCTAGTTGTCGCCCAGGGACATTCAGTATTCAAGGGGACTTAATCCCCCAACTTAGAACGCACCAAGAGGCGCGTTTGCATAGTGGTGGAGAAAGGGGCGCGGCCTGTGTCTACCTCTCAGCAATCCCGCTGTGTGGGGCTTACTGGAGGTAAGAGGTAGGGTAGTTGCCCCCTAAGGAACCCCAGCAGTAAAGGGACTTCAATCCCTAAAGAACAGCACACCATGGAGCACATTTGCAGAGTGGTGAGCAAAGGAGGCATGGCCTTTTATGAGAACTTAACAATCCTGTTGTGCAGTAATTACTGGAGGTAATAGAAGGAGTAGTTGGCCCCCAAGGATGTCCTTGGGGCCAACTACCCCTTTTGTTACCTCCAGTAAGTCCCACACAGCTAGATTGCTAAGATATGTTCAGTGCCCATGCCCCCCTTTCTCCACCACTCTTCAAATGCATCTCCTGGCAGACTACGGGATAGGGGATGAAGTCCAATTTTTCCCTGAGGGACTTTGGGGGCCAAGAATCCCTCCTGGTATATCTTGTAAGCCCTACAGAGTGAAATTCCTGAGCACTGGACCGAGGCACAGCACCCTTTCCCCACCATTCTTCAAATGCTACTACTAGTTGATGAAGTGTTTGCATTATAATAGGTTTCACATTTGCGAGAGATAGAGCTATTGTCGTGAATGTAAATGTTTTTTACTTATGTTTTTTGGAGTTGAGTAGATGTACGTTTTTTTAACTGGAATTTGGTGGTATGTTGTGCAATGAAATTATGTGTATAGAAAGTATGTGGTAGAGTATAGGAATTATACAGAGTATTTGTATGTGTTATGGAGAGTAATTATGTGGTATGGTTGTCTGTGTTGTGTAGTGGTTACCTCAGGTTTAGTTGTCATCGTTTCCATAGAAGCTCAACTATGAACTCAGTGAGACAAAAAAAGAAGGAAAAACTGAGGAGCACTTGTGGACCTAGTCAGAGGTATGAGCAGGGCCACTGAATTATGTGACTGTTTGGCTGCACTCTTTCGCACAAATATCCATTTTCCGCATTTGCCACATAATTCATCATCTCCTCCCTAATCTGCAGATTTGACCAAACAAAGCCTTGTTTCTAGCTCAAACGTCTTAAACGTTTCCAAAAATGCAGCAACAAGTGTTACAGCGTGCAAACCGAGAATGGTTACCTGTTACTTATTGTTAAATGTGGGTGTTAAATTGGTAGTAATGGTGTGGAAGCCACTCTTGCTTCCTTCTGCATCTTTCTTGCCTCTTTCAGCATTTCTGTTACTTCTTTCTGCACCTTTCTTTTTCTGTACCTCTCTTGCCTCTTTCTGCAAATCTCTTCTACTTTCTGCACCTCCCTTCCCTCTTTGTGTATGTCTGTTGCCTCTTTCTGCACATCATTTGCTTTATTCTGTACCCCTCTTTCCTCTTTCTTCATCTTTCTTCCGTCTTTCTACACCTCTCTTGCCATTTCTGTACCCCTCTTACATCTTTCTGCACACTTTTTGCCTCTTTCTGCACATCTGTTACTTCTTTTTGCACTTGTGTTCCTTCTTTCTGCACCTCTCTTGCTTCTTTCAGCACCTCACTTGCCTCTTTCAGCACCTGTGTTGCTTTTTTTCTGCATTTCTCTTGCCTCTTTCTGCACCTCATTTACCTCTTTCAGCACCTCTGTTGGTTCTTTCTGCACTGCTCTTGCTTCTTTCTGCACCTCGATTGCCTATTCCAACACTTCTCTTGCTTCTTTCTACACCTCTGTTGCTTCTTCCAGCAATTCTCTTGCCTCTTTCTGTACTTTCATTCCTTCTTTCTGCACCACTTCTGCCTCTTTCTGAACCCCCCTTGCCTCTTTTTACACCTCAGTTGGTTCTTTCTGCACTGCTCTTGCTTCTTCTGCACCTCTGTTGCTTCTTTCAAAAATTCTCTTGCCTCTTTCTGCACTTCTCTTCCATCTTTTTGCACCCTTTCTGTCCCTCTCTTGCCTCATTGTGCACCCCTCCTACCTTTTTCTGAACCCCTATTGCCTCTGTTTGTACCTCTGTTGGTTCTTTCTGCACCGCTCTTGCTTCTTTCTGTACCTCACTTGCCTCTTTCTATACTTCTGCTTTTCTCTATACCTCTGTTGCTTCTTTCATCAATTCTCTTGCCTCTTTCTGCACTTCTCTTCCTTCTTTTTTTCCCCTCCTGCCTCTTTCTGTACCCCTCTTGGGGTGTAATGAGGCCACGCCCATTTTTACACCTCTGCAATGCAGCCCCCGGGCACGTTTGCAGAGGGGGAACTAATTCCCTTTGCACACTGGGGGTGCATGGGGGCCAACTAGCCCACCAGGAATCTCCAGTATGTGCCAGGGGGCTGCATTGCAGAGAGGTGTAATGAGGCCATGCCTCTTTTTACACCTCTCTGCAACGCAGCCCCCTGGCGCGTTTGCACAGGGCGAACTAATTCCCCTTGCATACTGGGGGTCCATGGGGGCCAACTAGCCCACCTGGAACCTCCAGTATGTACCAGGGGTCTGCATTGCACAGAGGTGTAATGAGGCCACGCCCCTTTTTACACCTCTCTGCAACACAGCCCATGGGCACGTTTGCAGAGGGTGAACTAATTCTCCTTGCATACTGGGGGTCCCTGGGGGCCAACTAGCCCACCAGGAGCCTCCAGTATGCACCATGGGGCTGCGTTTCTTTGCCCCGGGGGGTGGTGGTCCCTGGGGCAGTTTGGGGGGATTGGGCCCCCCCCATACTTCTTTTTTTACTATGCCCCTGGGATTTGGTCCCCTCAGGGGCCCCCCTTGTGCTTTCTACAAATTTGTTTTTCTGCTTTCTTGATGGCTTTCAACACTTCCTGGTTTGGAGTGTTTATAGCCAATGAGCATGCAGCTCGTGCTCAGAAAGGTACGCGTACGTACGCGTATGGGATACGCTTACATACGCGTACGTATGCGTACCCTGTGATTTTACTCGAAAAAATAAATACAAATATTGGGCCTTGGGGGTGCTTGTGGGACCCCCTGAGCAGGCCTAGAGGGTCAGGGTGTTTCTACCCTGCCCCCTTTTCGAGTTCTACACGTTTGTTTTTCTGCTTTCTTGTGCCTCGGTCTATAAAGCACAAGATGGCTGCCAAAACTTCCTGGTTTGGAGTGTTTACAGCCAATGAGCATGCAGCTTGTGCTCGGAAAGGTACGAGTACGTACGTGTTCCGATACGCTTACGTACGCGTATGTACGCATACGAACGCGTACCCTGCGGTTTTTAAAAAAAGGGCCTTGGGGTTCCTTATGGGATCAATCAATCAATCAATCAATCAATCAGTGACACTTATAAAGCGCGCTACATACCCGTAGGGTCTCAAGGCGCTGGGGGTGGGGGTGCCGCTACTGCTCGAACAGCCAGGTCTTCAGCTTCTTCCTGAAGGAGAGGTGGTCTTGGGTCAGGCGCAGGTCGGACGGGAGGGAGTTCCAGGTCTTGGCGGCCAGGTAGGAGAAGGACCTTCCTCCTGTAGTCGCTCTTCAGATGCGGGGGACGGCGGCGAGGGCGTGGTTGGCTGATCGGAGGTGGCGTTTGGGAGCGTAGAAGTTGACTCGGCTGTTGAGGTAGCTCGGGCCTTGGTCGTGTAGGGCTTTGTGTGCGTGGGTGAGGAGGCGGAAGGTGATTCTCTTGTTGACGCGGAGCCAGTGAAGGTCTCTCAGATGTCCGGAGATGTGGCTGGATCGTGGGATGTCGAGGATGAGTCTGGCTGAGGCGTTTTGGATCCGCTGGAGTCTCTTCTGGAGCTTGGCGGTGGTCCCGGCGTAGAGGGCGTTGCCGTAGTCCAGTCGGCTGGTGACGAGGGCCTGGGTGACGGTCTTCCTGGTCTCTGTGGGGATCCACCAGAAGATCTTCCGTAGCATGCGTAGGATGTTGAAGCACGCCGAGGAGACGCTGTTGACTTGCCTGGTCATGGAGAGGGAGGAGTCCAGGATGAAGCCCAGGTTTCGTGCATGGTCTGTCGGTTTGGGTGCGGTGCCCAGGGCGGGAGGCCACCAGGAGTCGTCCCAGGCGGAGGGTGAGGAGCCCAGGATGAGGACCTCCGTCTTGTCCGAGTTCAGTTTCAGGCGGCTGGTCGTCATCCACTCGGCTACCTCTTTCATCCCTTCGTGCAGGTTGGCTCTGGCGGCGGCGGGGTCGTTGGTCAGGGAGAGGATCAGCTGGGTGTCGTCGGCGTAGGAGATTATGCTGAGGTGGTGTTTGCGTACGATGGCCGCGAGGGGGCTCATGTAGACGTTGAAGAGGGTGGGGCTCAGGGATGATCCTTGGGGGACGCCGCAGATGACTTCGGAGGCCTCTGACTTGTACGGTGGTAGGCGGACTCTCTGTGTTCTTCCGTCGAGGAAGGAGATGATCCATTCCAGCGCCTTGTCCTGGATTCCGATGTTGCTGAGGTGCCGTACTAGGGTGCGGTGGCAGACCGTGTCGAATGCCGCGGAGAGGTCTAGGAGGATGAGGGCCACTGTTTCTCCATTGTCCATCAGGGCTCGGATGTCATCGGTGGCGGCGATGAGGGCGGTCTCGGTGCTGTGTTTGGCTCGGAAGCCGGACTGTGAGGGGTCGAGGGATCCGTTCGTCTCGAGGAAGGCGGCCATCTGCTTGTTGACGGTCTTCTCGATGACTTTGGCTGGAAACGGGAGAAGCGAGATGGGGCGGTAATTCTTGAGGTCGGTGGGGTCCGCTGTTGGTTTCTTGAGTAGAGCGCTGAGTTCGGCGTGTTTCCAGCTTTCAGGGAAGATGGCGGTGTCGAAGGATGGATTTACACCATTTAATAAAAGCATGATCTGTGAACTGAACACTACCCTTTTGCCAAATTTGGTGTAATTCCGTTCAGCCGTTCGGGCTGTAGCCCAGGGTAAAGGTCCTATGGAAAATTGCATGGGGAAAACACATTTTGGGACCCCCTTTTTTCTCAACCCCTGCTTCACGAATCACCCCCAAACTTCCAGGGAAAGAGCGGAGCGGAGCAGGCCATTTTCTTGGAGAAATTGGCGAAGATTCGTCCACCGGCGCCAAAGTTATTCCAAATAGAATGTTGTGGATTTCCTATGGAAACTGGGTCCTAACTATAACTACCTACTGGCGACCGCCAGTAGGTAATGTATGTATGTATATACATATATACATACATATATATAATCTGCATATCTATATAAATACAAATATAAATGCATGCATACATATACATATATGCATACATATGCATGTTATGTACATGAAAGTTTGAAAAATACTAATAAAAGCAGAGCTAAAAAGCCTCCTAATTACAAACTTAACTTAAACGAGGGCGAGACCTATTGCATTTTCACTGCTTGTTTACTTTGGTTCCGTCAAGAGGGCATTCAGATGTGTCACACATTTGACATAAATTCTGAATTTTAGCACTCTAGTTGCTCATTATCTCACTGTAGTAAAGCAAATGCTCACCAGGGAAGTCTGCTGCTGCTATTCAAAGTGCATGTTTTAGTCTGCATGTTAGAATTTTTTAATGAACTAGAAGAGGAGTTGAGAAGTCAAAATATGCCCTCATTTTCCTTTCTGCAGCACTAATCATAATTTGTTTGGCAAAATGAAGCCCCTCATTTTGTTCCTTTGCAAATGAATGTTTTAAGTGTTACCACTTTATTCCAATCACGATGGCTTCAGGTGTTCCATACTTTTGTCATAAGTAAGACTGTTAGCGCTCTAGTTGTTCTTTAGAACACTCTGGAACATTCTGTCAGTGGGCTATACTTGGGCTACATCTTGGTGATATTTGTGCTATGTTTGGGCTCTTTTGTCTCTGGTGGCCATTTTGGGAGACTTATTTGTTATGAAGTTTCCTAATTTCCTCATTTACTACAGTCTCCTCAGTAGGAAATACTTCCAGTTTTTTACTGAGGTTCCATCAAGACAGCATTCAAATGTGTCACACATTTGCCATAAATTCTGAATGTTGGCACTCTAGTTGCTCATTAGATCACTGTAGTAAAGCTACTGCTCACCAGGGAAGTCTGCTGCTGGTATTCAAAGTGCATGTTTCAGTCTGCATGTTAGAATTTTTTAATGAAATATAAGAGAATTTGAGAAGTCAAAATGTTCCCTAACTTTTCGTTCTGTAGCACTAATCATAATTTCTATGGCAAAATGAAGCCCCTCATTTTGTTCTTTTGCAAATTAAATGTTTTAAGTGTTACCACTTTATTCCAATCAAGATGGCTTCAGGTGTTCCATACTTTTGTCATAAGTAAGACTGTTAGCGCTCTAGTTGTTCTTTAGAATACTCTGGGACATTCTGTCATTGGGCTATACTTGGGCTACATCTGGGTGATATTTGTGCTACGTTTGGGCTCTTTTGTCTCTGGGGGCCATTTTGGGACACTTATTTGTTATGAAGTTTCCTAATTTCCTCATTTACTACAGTCTCCTCAGTAGGAAATACTTTCAGTGTTTTACTTTAGCTCCATCAAGAAAGCATTGAGATGTGTCACAAATTTGCCATACATTCTGAATGTTAGAACTCTAGTTGCTCATTAGATCACTGTAGTAAAGCCACTGCTCACCAGGAAAGTATGCTGCTGGTTTTGAAAGTACATGTGTCAGTCTGCATGTCAGAATTTTATTTAATGAAATAGAAGAAGATTTGAGAAGTCACTCAAAATGTGCCCTCATTTTTCTTTCTGCACCCCTAATCATACTTTCTCTAGCAAAATGAACCCCCTCATTTTGCTCCTTTTTAAATAAATGTTTTAAGTGTTAACAGTATATTCCACTTAAGATGGCTTCAGGTGTGCTATACTTTTGTCAAAAGTAAGGCTGTGAGCGCTCTAGTTGTTCTTTAGAACACTCTGGAAAGCTGCAGTAGAGCACAAAAGAATCATCTGACAGCCTCGGCCCTTGTTGGATGTACATGTTTTACTAAGAATGTCAGACTTCATTCTCACATGACTAAGAAAGATAATGTGAATTTACATAAAATATGCTCTCAGTTTAGCTTTTAGATCACCGTCCAAACCTCTGTGGGAAAAGCATGAGAAAATAGTTTTCTAAAAAAAAAATCCACATTTGTAAAGCGCACAATCACCCGTAAGGGTCTCTAGGCGCTGGGGGCTGTCGAGAAGATTAAGCAAGCTATTGTCCATAGTCACATGGAGCTGGGCTAATCTGCCGCCGGTGCCGGGGATTGAGCGGTGATCCCCAGATTTCAGAGTCAGTCGCCCTAGCCGCGGCGCCACACCTCTCCCCTCCAAGTATGATTCATGATATTCCAGCAGAAGGCTTTCTCACATGGCAAAATCACCTTAGAACACACCACAATTCCTAAAATGTTTATGGTACCATCAACAAATGATTTATAATGTAACTAAAGGCTTAAAATCTTCTATTAACTGCAATGCTATTTAATGAGGTGCTACCATGTATATTGGTCCCAAGATGGCTGCCAACACTTCTTGGATGAAGTGCTGACAGCCAATCAGATCTCACGATGGGATGTGTTGTTAGGTTCCGCCCAGATATATATGTATATTTTTCCTTTAATATCTAAAAAACTACTGAACAGATTTACACCATTTAACCAAAAGGCACGAGTGTGAACCAAGGACTACCTCTTTGCCAAATTTTGTGTAATTCTGTTCAGCAGTTCAGGCTGTAGCTGCGATTTAAGGTTCCTATGGGAAATTGCATGGGGAAAACACGTTTTGGGACCCCCCTTTTTTTCAGCCCCCTCTTGACGAATCATCATGAGACGCGCACCGGGGAGCGGACCGGGGAGCGTACCATGAGGAAAAAAAGAATGACAGAGTTTTTTAAAAATGAAGCCTATTTTTTAATAAATTGGAGGTAGTTCTGAAAAGAACAGTTTTTTTTCTTCTTTTTGTTGTTTTACATTTTTTTTAATGTTTTTTGAACATTTTGTGCTTTTTTTGGCTTTTCAAAACAGTTTTATATTTTTTTGTATTTTTTAGGGGCAGAAACAAAAAAAAGGGAATTGAAACTGGTTCAACTGGAGCAAAAAACAAAAAATAGAAAAAAATGACTTCTTTTTGGGGCACTTGTGATTGTCACCTGCAAGGACGATGAGCTTTACGCTCTTTTCACCATAGGCGATAAGCTTGCCACATGCAGTACAAGTGATTTTAAAATCAGCAAATCGTTGCTGAATACAAGGCATCATCTCTGATGTTTCTGGTCCCGATGAAGTGGGTTTGTTTCTTTGGGAGGTGGTCCTTGATGACTGGGTGGGGTTACTGGCCAGTTCCCTGAGTTCTGCACGAGAATAGTTGTTAGGGTGCCTATGGATCATATGTCGAATCATGGTATTATTACCAAAGGAATACTTTTTGTTTGGGTTGCCCCTTGAGAGTTGTTCCTTACAGATTAGGCAAGTTACCTTGTCCGCATTCACTTTTTTCTTTCCCTCTGGGAGTGAAAAAAACTCCCATACAATGTGTGACTTGGGTTTGTATGGGGTATTTTTTTCAGGCATCCATCTTCTCCCATCCTCCTCTTCCTCTTCCTCCTCCTCCTCTTTTTCACCACCAATGTACTGTTGTGGTGGTCCTCTTGGTGGTGGTGGTGGTGGTGCAGATGCACCAGCTGCTGCTGCTACTGAAGCCATTATATAGATGAAAAAGGTACAGAGAGGTACAATCAGGTCTTCCTCAGTCAAAGGACAAAGTCAGAATAAGGAAAAAAGGTGGGGTCTTTCATCATTGGGAAAAAAAAAGGCCTGAACCAATGAGAAGTGTTATTTTCAGGTCACAAGACCAGGGATTTCATCATTATGAAAGTAAAACTGTTCTGCACCAATTAAAAGTGTTATTTTCAGGTCACATGACCGACGCGCTTACATGACGCGCCCATGGGCGCGCACAGGGCGCGCCCCGGGTCGCGTCGAGTAATCGCGTCAGAAGTTTACGTTGCGCGATCGTATTCGCTCAAGTGCTTCCGGGTGCGCTTACACCGTGTGTATCACGCGGACGCGGCTACGCGATACGTCACGATCATGTTTTCGTTCGCGACATTGGCGCTAACGGGACGCTTCCCGGTTCGCACACCGGGGCGCTTCAAACGACTACGCTCTCCGGGGCGCGCCCCGGGAGTGCTCCAGGGTCAAAAATAAAAAATAAAAATAAAATTGTTTAAAATACAAATAAAATATAGGTTTCATTCATTTTCAATAATATTACATTTCATAGCTATAGACATTTGCTAATAACCAAATTTTGAACTTCAAAGAAAAAAACAAAGGTTTGGCGCGTTATATATATTTAGGAATTAGCATTTAAAAAACCTATGAAATTCACTGAAAAAACCATAGGTTTCACACCAGTTATAGTTAGGAATTAGCATATAAAAAACCTATTAAATTCACAGAAAAAACCATAGGTTTCACACCAGTTATAGTTAGCTGCAAATTTTACTGACATAAAACCATTGAAATTCCACGTTATAGTTAGTTGGACTCACTATAACTTGCACGTGTAATGCACTGCTGATGACGTCACATATTACATCACTCATGACATGGTCAGTGACATCACTCATGACATTACTGATGACACCATCTTTGTGACAGAGTGACAGACCTCCTTTCAGTGTAATGTAACCCTTGAAACACATATTCAAAAATAGAAATTAACATTTTCAAAAAAATTGAGATATCCATACCAGTTACAACAACCAATTCAGTAATACCACCATCTATATACACATCCACTCATTCACCAACAGTTCTATATAGTCACTCATACATATACTCACTCATCATATGTAGTGATACACCAATACATCCTGTTACGCACCGACAGTCATCCAAAAGTTACTCACACACATACTCACACATGCAAATAAACTATTGAACATCCATTTATTTGCATTTACAACTATACACACACTACCACCTTACTTCTAAGGAAACTTACACATACTTACTCTCTTTAACAATCACTTATAGAAACACATACTTATTTAAACAGGAACTCTTACAATCTCACATATACTCACTTATAAACATCAATACTCACATATACTAGATTAAAACACATGTCGTTACTGATAAAGACACTAGTGAGACAGCCATTCACTCACTAACACACACATATACACACTCATCCACCCATATAGTCCTGCACATATGCTGTCTTCAAAACACATACAAACAGTGAGTAAGTCATTGATGCATCTATGTGCAAAGTAATACCCCCACCAAACCATACAGACACTCATGCTGATAATAAAAAAATATCTAATAACCCATATACACACACGTAGCTACTCACCAACCCATGTAGCCATTTATACACAAAGTGAAACACTGATACATATATTTAAATATTTTAACATTACTCGCTAATATATGTATTCACTAAGATACACTTAATAAGCCAGTTAACCAATCAATTTTTTTTTTAAACATTCATTAAAACATTTATTTAAACATTTATTCTTCCATCGACCTTTACATATACATATATAAAAAATATTTATTTTTCAAAAAGATACACATTCAATGGATGGTGTCATCAGTGATGTCATGAGTGATGTCACTGACCATGTCATGAGTGATGTAATATATGACGTCATCAGCAGTGCATTACATGCGCAAGTTATAGTGAGTCCAACTAACTCTAACGTGGAATTGCAATGGTTTTATGTCAGTAAAATTTGCAGCTAACTATAACTGGTGTGAAACCTATGTTTTTTTCTGTGAATGTATATATATATATATAAATATGTATATATATATATATGTAAGTGTATCTTAGTGAATACATATATTAGGGAGTGATGATTAAATATTTAAATATCTGTATCAGTGTCTCACTTTGTATATAAGTGGCTGCGTGGGTTGGTGAGTAGCTACATGAGTGTGAATATGGGTTATTAGTTCTTTTTTGAGTATCAGTATGAGTGTCTGCATGGTTCGGTGGGGGATATAACTTAGCGCACAGATTCATGAATGAGTGACTCACTGTTTGTATGTGTTTTGAAGACAGCATGTGTGCAAGACTGTATGCGTGGATGATTGTGTGTGTGTGTGTGGGTTAGTGAATGAATGACTGCCTCACCAGATGTCGCCTTCCTCACGGAAACCTGGATGAATGCCTCTTCAGCGCCCGACATCGCCATCGCCATCCCAGACGGCTACAAGATCATCCGAAGTGACCGCATCAACCAGACCGGAGGAGGCATCGCCATCATAGACAGGAACACCATCCGCATCACGACCAACACAGACGACACCCTCGCACCCGCCGAACACCTGCACTTCCAGGTCCACATCAACCCCAAGACCACCTTCAGAGGCACCCTCATCTACAGACCCCCGGGACCACGCACACAATTCAGCGAAGACATCGCCGACTTCATCAGCCCGCACGCCCTCCTCTCCGCTGACTACATCGTCCTCGGGGACTTCAACTTCCACCTGGAGAACAACAACGACGGCAGCACCACCACCCTGCTGGACAACCTCGCAAACCTGGGACTCAAGCAGCTGGTCACCACCCCCACCCACTACGCCGGACACACACTCGACCCCGTCTTCTCATCCAGCAAGGACATCGCCTTCAGCCACGCCACCGGACTCCACTGGACGGACCACAGCTGCGTCCACTTCAGCTTCAGAAGGACCACGATCCACCACCACCAACAACAGGTTGCACGCAGAAGCTGGAACAAGATCACAGCCGACCAGCTCGCGACCTCCCTGAGCATGAACCCTCCCACCAGCGCAACGAACCCAAGCCAGGCGGCCACCAACCTCGCGAAGTGGATCAGCAACTGCGCAGACGACCTCGCCCCTCTGAAGACCCCGCCTAGCAGACCCGGTAGCAAGAAAGCCCCATGGTTCACCGGCGAACTCAAGAGCTCCAAGAAGAACTGCCGAGCCCTCGAGAGAACATGGCGCAGAGACCCAACACCGGACAACATGACTGCCCTCAAGCTCGCCACCCGAAAACACCACCAACTCATCCGTGCCACCTAGAAAACCGCATTCAAGGAACGACTGGACAACAACACACACAACAGCAAGGAACTCTTCAACATCGTTAAAGAGCTCTTCAACCCCAACGCCGGAAACAACAACATCACCCCTTCGCAAGACCTCTGCAACTCCCTCGCCTCCTACTTCCACAACAAGATCGCAGACATACACAACAGCTTCAGCACTCAACCAACGCACGCCACGACCGAACCACCGCCCCCCACCACCACCCTCTGCGCCTGGACCCCGATCAGCACCGAAGACACCGTCCGTACGATGAACTCCATCCACTCCGGATCTCCTACCGACACCTGCCCTCACCACGTCTTCAACAAGGCCTACGCTGTCATCGCACCCCACCTGCGGGACAACATCAACACCTCCTTCGACACCGCTACCTTCCCAGAGAGCTGGAAGCACGCCGAACTCAGCGCTCTACTAAAGAAGCCATCACCTGACCCCACCGACCTCAAGAACTACCGCCCCATCTCGCTGCTCCCGTTTCCTGCTAAAGTCATCGAGAAGACCGTCAACAAGCAGCTGGCCGCCTTCCTCGAGACGAACGGATCCCTCGACCTCTCGCAGTCTGGCTTCCGGGCCAACCACAGCACCGAGACCGCCCTGATCGCAGCCACCGATGACATCCGAGCACTGCTTGACAACGGAGAAACAGCAGCCCTCATCCTCCTGGACCTCTCCGCGGCCTTCGACACTGTCTGCCACCGTACACTAGTGCTGCGACTCAGCAACGTCGGAATCCAGGAGAAGGCACTGGAGTGGATCATCTCCTTCCTCGCCGGAAGGACACAGAGAGTCCGCCTCCCCCCGTTCAGATCTGAAGCCACCGAAGTCATCTGCGGCGTTCCTCAAGGCTCCTTGCTCAGTCCAACCCTCTTCAACATCTACATGAGCCCCCTCGCAGACATCGCACGCCAGCACAACCTCAACATCATCTCCTACGCCGACGACACCCAGCTGATTCTCTCCCTCACCAACGACCCCGCCACCTCCAGAGCCAACCTTCACGAAGGGATGAAAGAGGTAGCCGAATGGATGAAGAACAGCCGCCTGAAACTGAACTCGGACAAGACGGAAGTCCTCATCCTGGGATCCTCACCCTCCGCCTGGGACGACTCCTGGTAGCCCCCCGCCCTAGGCAGCACACCCAAACCAACAGACCACGCACGCAACCTGGGCTTCATCCTGGACTCCTCCCTCTCCATGACCAGACAAGTCAACGCCGTCTCCTTGTCATGCTTCAACATCCTGCGCATGCTACGTAAGATCTTCCGATGGATCCCCACCGAGACCAGGAAGATGGTCACCCAGGCCCTCGTCACCAGCCGTCTGGACTACGGCAACTCCCTCTACGCCGGAACCACTGCCAAACTCCAGAAGAGACTCCAGCGGATCCAGAACGCCTCAGCACGACTCATCCTGGACATCCCCCGCCGCAGCCACATCTCCGGACACCTGAGAGACCTGCACTGGCTCCCGTTCAACAAGAGAATCACCTTCCGACTCCTCACCCACGCACACAAAGCCCTACACAACCAAGGCCCAGGATACCACAACAGCCGCCTCAACTTCTACGCTCCCAAACGCCAACTTCGATCGACCGGCCACGCCCTCGCCGCCGTCCCCCGCATCCGAAGAGCCACCACAGGGGGACGGTCCTTCTCCTACCTCGCCGCCAAGACATGGAACTCCCTCCCGACCCACCTCCGCCTGACCCAGGACCACCTCGTCTTCAGGAAGCAACTTAAGACCTTGCTGTTCGAGCAGTAGCGGACCCCCCCTTCCCCCAGTGCCTTGAGACCCTCTGGGTGAGTAGTGCGCTATATAAATGCTTTGATTGATTGATTGATTGATTGAATAGTGTATTCATACGTAACTACATATGTTTTAAACTAGTATATGTGAGTATTCATGTATATAATTGAGTATATGTGACAGTGAGAGTTTGAAAGAGTACCTGTATAAATTAGTATGTGTTTTTATAATTGATTGTTTAAGAGAGTAATTATGTGTATTTTTCTGTAGAAGTAAGTGTAGTGGTGTGTTTGTATAGCTGTATATGCAAACAAATGGATGTTTAATAGTTTATTTGTATGTGTGAATATGTATGTGAGTAACTATATGGATGAGTATTAGTGTGTAACAGGATGTATAAGTGTATGAGTACATATAATCAGTGAGTACATGTATGAGTGACTATATTGAACTGTTGGTGAATGAGTAGATGTGTATGTAGAATTACCTAATAGGTTGTTGTAACTGGTATTGGTATCTCCATTATTTTGAAAATTGTAGTATCCATTTTTGAATGTGTGTATCTAAGGTTATATTAGGGTGAGAGGAGGTCTACCAATCTTTCACAAGGATGGTTTCATCATTGATGTCATTTGAGATGTCATCAGTGATGTCATGAGTGATGTCACTGACCAAGTCATGAGTGATGTAATATGTGACGTCATCAGCAGTGCATTGCGGTCGCGCGAGTTATAGGTAGCTGAACTAACTATAACGGGGGAATTTCAAAGGTTTTGTATGAGTGAAATGTCCAGCTAACTATAACAAGGGTGAAACCTATGTTTTTTCAGTGAATTTGTAAGGTTTTTTAAATGCTAATTCATAACTATAACATGTTGGAAACCTATGTTTTTTTCAGTGAATTTCAAAGGTTTTTTAAATGCTAATTCCTAACTATAATGTGTGTGAAACCTATTGTTTTTTAAGTGAATATAAATATATATACATTTTATATATATACATACTCAGTAAACACAACAGCTCTTTTTAGAGCCAACCAACATCTAAACACTCAAACTTGTTATTTAAAAGTTTTTTTGTATTTATTTTTTTCTGATGTGTGCGCAACGTGCGCGCACCCAAGATTTTTTTAACAAAAAATAAATGTTTTTTTGCCCTTCAGGGTCCTTCAGGGACCCCCTGAGAAGGCCCAGGGGGTCAGGGAGTCTCTAATCTGCCTCATTTTCATGTTCTTGACTAATGTTTTTGAGTGACTTCTGCCTCGAGGGTGCGTGCACCGTGCGCGCACCTCGCTATTTTTTTAAGAAAAATAAAATAAAAATTGTCCTTCGGGGTCCTTCACGGACCCCCTAAGAAGGCCTAGGGGGTCAGGGAGTCTCTAACCTGCCTCATTTTCACGTTCTCCACTAATGTTTTTGAGAGACTTCTGCCTCGAGGGTGCATGCACCGTGCGTGCACCTCGCGCCTTCGGGGTCCTTTAGGGACCCCATGAGAATTCCTAGGGGGTCAGAGAGTCTCTTCCCTGCCTCCTTTTCACGTTTTTAAGCCATTTTCAAAATCGGGTAAAATGTCATTTCCGACGCGTGCGTGCACCGTGCGCGCATGCGTGCGCGCACATTACGCGCACGTCAAGACATGTGACTTGAAAAGAAAGTCATGTGGCTTGAAATAACACTTTTGATTGGTTTTCAGTAGTTTCTGTTCCACAATCTTCAAACACCCACCCACTTCCATCACTATTTCTTTCAGTTTGCAGGGAGAAGGTTCTTTCCAGCTTTTTCCCTGTTTTCCTTTTTTTTTTTTTTTTTTTTATTGAGACATATGTCATGTAAATCAAACAAAAACAGAAAAATTAAAACAGCCTTGAAATTTCATACATGTCATATCTCCACAATTTTACAAGATTTTAGCCCCTACCCACCCGCTCCACCCCAAAGGGTCTGGCCAGGGAACCGGGGAAAATACAGAAAAGAAAAAGGGGGCAGAATTAAATAGGCCCATAAAAACAAAAAAAGAATAATATACATTTTGGAAAAAACAGATACCATGAACAGAGCTGGTAGTCCTCTTGCTCTGAATTAATCCAGTTTCTTAAAGGTTTCCACATTTGCTCCCCCTCTCTTCTAGCCCTAAGCCCCCTACTCTTATATACAGATCTTTCCCATTTATATATATGTAAGAATTTACTAAGCCACACATGAATCGTTGGCGGTACAGGATCTAACCATACTGTCGCTAAACATAATCTCCACACTGTCATTGCTGCAAATAAAAGCTTAAGTTCCGATCCTAACATATTTTGGTCATACACCCCTAACATTATTAACTGAGGGGACATTTCAACTGTAAAACTGAAATTTTGACTTAATCGCTGTTCCATTTTACACAACAATTGACTCAAAGAAGGGCAGGAGGCAAACATATGTATACTATCTACAGCTAATTCCCCACAACGAGAACAGTTACTACCGACATTCCCTCCCCATTTATGAATATGAGACGGTGTTATGTACACATTAAACCAGGGTTTATAACATTGGACCTGTAAATTAGCAGAAATAAAGACAGATTGACTAAAAGAATTGGAATCTTCACAGGCCCCTTGGCTAGCTTGGACCCCTCTCTCTAAATAAGTAAAATGCTTAATCAAATCATCTGGTCTCCTAGTTCTCAATAGTTTATAAATAGAGGAGATAGTTGATTGATTCCCATTAATAGCTTCTATTAATGGAATACACTCCCAGGAGATGGGCCTTTTAGAGAAGAAATCTCTAACCTGTAAATATTTAAAGAACTGTCTATTCCCTAGTCCATATTTAAGTTTAATAACTTCAAAAGACAAAAGTTGCTCATCTTTCATTAAGTCCATAACGCGCGTGATCCCCCGAGCTAACCATTCATTGAAATAGGCATCCTTAAAAATTTCAGGAAAGAGAGGATTCACAGAGAACGGTGTGTAGACATGCAACCACCCAATGTCAAACATTTTTCGAACCAACGTCCAAAACTTTAAATGCGGCAAAAAGAGTTGTAAACCTAACCCTTTTAAAATAAGCTAGATCTATATGCCTAAATTAGAACCCCCCTGCCTCCTCCCCCAAAATTAAATGATAACTCGAATCGTCGAGCAATCAAAAGAACCAAAATCTAACATCGGTGCTATATGTCGAAGTGTTATCGACCAATAATACATCTGAAAATTAGGTACTGCCCAGCCTCCCCTTTCTCTGGACGGTGTCATAAATTTCAAAGCTCATCTGGGACATTTACCAGCCCAAAGAAACCATGAGATTATCCAATCTAGTTTTTTAAACCAAATAGAATCAAATAATACAGGAATGGCTCTAAGACAGTATAAAATCTTTGGTAAAAAGGCCATTTTTACCACGTTACATCTACCCATTAAGGTTAAGGGTAGATTATTAATCCGACGAGCATCTAAATCCAATTTTTTAACTAAAGGTTTAAGATTAATTTCAACAATCTAGTCAATCGAGGTAATCTCTATCCCCAAATATTTTGCATTATTAATAATACGAGGATCTACAAAATTAGCTTTGTTATTACATATAATTTGAGTTTTAGTTTCATTGAGCAGGTAGCCCGATAATGCGCCGAAACAAGATGTCAGGATGCCAATCCGTTGTAGAGCCGCCTGAGGAGAGTCAGTCAAAATAGCGAGATCGTCCGCATATCCCAAAAATGTGGTTGCTCCCCCTTTAGACATCACAGGATGGATTATGATACATGCTTTTAATAGTGCTAATATATCTGTCACCGATACCGTAATGTTGTAATGTTGCCCATAAAAAAGGCCAGCAGACCCTATCAAAAGCTTTTTCAGCGTCAAGCAGAATCACGGCCATAGGGTCTCCTGTAACCTTAGTATAATCGAACAACGTGATGGTGCGACGTATATGTTCGATGGTTTCACAGCCAGGGATAAAGCCGTGCTGCATCGGAGAAACCAGCTTTTTAATTGTCCCAGCAAATTGATTGGCTAACACTTTAGAGTATATTTTATTATCACAATTGATCAGAGTGGTATCTATGGGATCTTTCCCTTTTTTTTAAAAAGTAACTATCCTCGCATTTCACCAAGAACCCGGGGGGCACTCCCATTTTGGACACCTATAAAGAGCTGAAGCATTACCGGAAATAACTTGGTGCGAAAGGTCTTGTAAAACTCCCCGGGCAAAAAATATGGACCTACAGCCCTGCCGTTTGGGATTGAATCTATATCCATTCCGAGTTCTTCAATATTAATCTCCATGTCTAGCATATTCACCTCATACTCTGGTAAAGCCGGGGTAACCATGCCCTCCAAATATCCCTGGATCTTCATCTGATTTTCACTATTATCCTCAATATCCTCATCATATAATGCCTGATAACATTTTTGAAAAGCCAAGACGATAGCCTCTTCATCCTTAACCAGCCCAGCCTCTGGAACCATAATACTCAATATTTGTGTAGCAGCTGTCTTTTCTCTTGTTCTCACAGCTAATATCTGCTCTGCTCTTTCATTGTTTTCATACGCTTTAGAACGCCAGGCAAGGAATTTACTAGCAGCTTTAGCCTGAGAGATAGCGATAATATCTGATTTAATAATTATAATCTGAACCTGAGCCAGATCGCCATTCCCTCCATTCGATAATTCACTGACCATTATTTTCCCAGCCTCTTCTAATCTCCCATAAAGCTGCTCTAACTTCGCTTTCTCCCTTTTCTGGCTCTCCCAGCCATAGCGAATAGTCTCCCCCCTGATCCCTGCGTTAAGTGCATCCCAGACGTTCTGAATATTGGTGCTGCCTATATTTTCATTAATAAATCTAACAATCCATAATGACATGGCTTCCACATACTGTCTATCTCTTAGCAGGCCTCAATTAAATGTCCAGACATTTGGTTTCCTAGGCCCAGATTGAATATTTACCTCCAAAACTAAGGGATTGTGATCTGACATTACTCTCGGATATTTATAAATTGAAGACCCCTGTACCAAACTAGAAGAAATAAAAAAAAATCTAATCTAGAATTAATTTTATGAGGGGCAGAATAGTACGTAAATCTTGGATCCTGCTTCCTAAATAAAGCCCATGTATCGACCAACCCATGAAGTTCTTGAAGCTGCCTCAAAGATTTATAAACTTTTGGTTTGCGTCCAAGATATCCAAGATCTGGCTGGATAGCGAGCTCACACCCGATGTTAATTTTAAAATCTCACATAATATACATGGGGATGGCCAGCCAACTAATTAAAGATTAAGCTTATTGTAAAGCGTGGGGTCATCCAACACTGGGCCATATAAAGAGCAGAGTGAAAAAGCTTGATTTTGAAATTCTACATGTATGATAACTTATCGTCCAAACTCATCCACCAAAAAACGGGTTATATTCACAGCCCCTCTACCAATAAAGATAGTAACCCCTTTGGTCTTTGCTTCCAGTTTTGTCCAGGCAGCCAGTTGGAATCCTTCAAACTCAAGAGGTTTATGGGAGCTTGCCTCTATGTGGGTCTCTTGTAAGCAAATGACATCCGCCCTCAAAAAGCGGATATCCTCTCTAAATATCTGTCGTTTAACTGGATCATTTAATCCACAGATATTTATAGATGCTATCCTAATATTCACGGTCCTTGAAAGAATATTTCCAGCAATATACTCCAAATACTATAAATGGGTCTAAAAGAAAAAAGAAAACGCCATTCAATCCTGTCCCCCATAAGACTTCCACTCATTCCCTCCCTTTTCACACACCCCTGCACCAGACCCCCCCCAACAAAACCCACCGCCCCTACCCCTCTCCCCCAATAAGCAGGCAAAAAAGGTCCTCAGACCCTTGTGATGCCTCCTGCGTATCCCGTGCCCCCTGGTCACTCCCTGGATCCTTTTATACCAGCAAAAAAGGAGAAAAAATGCATATTTAGCCCTATCAAATATTCAGCAATCCCAAAGGACATACAAAAGAAAAAAGAAAACAATACAAGTATGAAACATTACGGAAAACCTATTTGTAGAGAATTCCTGCATCTATAGCTACGCTTACTTCAAAGTATGCGAATTCAGTGACATATACAATCAGCCAGCAGTAAGTTCCTTTATATAATTCTCCGCTTAAATTTCTGACACAAACACTCTGGTATTCACTTGATAAATAACCTTCAATTTTGCAGGGTTCATCAAGTATTCCTCACAGCCTTTTTTCTGAAACGGAGTGATCAGCATTCGCAACTGCCACCTCCTCTCCACCATTGTGTGGCAGAAATCTGGGCGTACGAAAAAAGTGTGGCCTTCCATCGATCTTTTAGAGTCAGGTCTCGCTTTTTCGAAAATGGCTTGGTGCAACAGAAAATTTCCCCAAAAAATTAATCTTGCATGGGGTTTGGTGTCTGGGGCAGTATACTTTTTTAAAAACAGCGGAAATCTTTGGACTCTTTGTACTTCGGTCTCCCAGGACCAGTGAGAAAGCTCCAGGGAAGCAGACTTGAATAATTTTAATACAAACCCCCTTATGTCTTCTCCTCCGGCTTTTTCTTTGGTCCCTAGAAGACGTAAGTTATTTCTCCGGAGGCGGTTTTCTGAGTCCTCCAATTTCCATAATACATCTGTATATCTTTCAACATTGGCTGATGTCTTGGTTTCCACAGTCTCAAGCCCCTCTTCCACACCCACTATACACTCTTCCAAAGCTGTAGTCCTGGCAAATACCTCTGCACAAGCTTTTGTATTTTTTCGAATGGCCCCCTGAAGTTTCATTGTTGCTAATTGTGCTCTTTTATGCTCTTGGCATGCTTCAGATTGTATTGATTTGAGCATCGCGTAAATCTGAGCATTTGAGGGAGATTGTAGAGAATCATTGCCTTGCTCCTCAGATTGCGGCCCCAAATCGCGACAACCGCCCCTTCCAGCTAAACTAGTTGCAGCCATAGAGTAATCCCACTGTAGATTATTACTGGCTTCCAAGCAGTTGCTTCCACGTCGCCTTTGACTGTCAGAAATATTTCTCTTGGCTTTACGAAGATGAGGACTAGCCCTTCTTAGCGTGTCCACGGTGGTAGGTGGGCTCCCACTATCTTCTCCTGAAGTATCCGCCAGATTCTCAGAGTCAGTGGAGCCTTCCATTTCTGATTCCTCTGCCAGAGAAAAAAAACTCCCCCCATCATACAAATCAACGATATTGCCTGTGCCGGGTTCCGTGTCAGACCGCCCTCCAACCGGAGTTTGAAAGAAGGAGACAGAATCGGGATTGACAGGTAAGGATTGAAACAAATCCCTTCCGGCATCAATTGCAGCGACATTATAGGTAACTGGAGTCTCAGGCGGCTGACCACCTCTAGTCCCATTTTCTTCCCTAGTGAGCTTGGCAGGGTCACTGCCATCCTCATTACCATCTTCCTGTAAGGGTGCAGCAGTAGAAGTAGGGGGAGGATCAGCAGTCAATCAATCAGGAGTTTGTTAAAGCACGACTACTCACCCGTAAGGGTCTCAAGGCGCTAGGGGTGGGGGGTTGGGGGGGTGCAGGTTCCATTCCATCAAGGAGGGGGTCTGTCGAAGAGCCAGGTTTTGAGGTTTCTTGCAAAGATGGGGAGCGATGTTGTCTGTCTGAGGTGGAGCGGAAGGGCGTTCCATGCTTTGGCCGCGAGGAAGGAGAAGGAGCGGCCTCCCAATCTCGTCTTTCTCTTGCGGGGGACCACGGCGTAGGAAAACTGGGCTGATCGTAGGGTCCTTTGGGGTGCGTGGAATTTGAGTCGGCTGTTCAGGTATGCTGGTCCGGTGCCGTGGAGGGCCTTGTGTGCGTGGGTGAGCATCTTAAAGGTGATTCTCCCCTCGACGGGGAGCCAGTGGAGTGTGCGCAGGTGCTGGGAGATGTGGCAGTGTTTTGGCAGGTTGAGGACCAGTCTTGCGGCGGCGTTCTGGATGTTCTGTAGCTTGCGGATGAGGTTTTTGTTTATTCCGGCGTAGAGTGCGTTGCGGTAGTCGAGTCTGCTGGTGACCAGGGCATGAGTGACTGTCTTTCGGTGTTCGAGGGGGATCCATTTGAAGGTATTACGAAGGAGGCGGAGGGTGTGGAAGCAGGAAGATGAGACAGAGTTGATCTGGCGGTCCATTTTGAGCTCGGAGTCCAGGATGATTCCCAGGTTGCGTGTGTGGTCTGTGGGAGTTGGCGGGTTTCCGAGGGAGGTGGGCCACCAGGTGTCGCTCCAGGCATCAGGGTTTAGGCCCATGATGAGTACTTCTGTTTTGTTGGTGTTTAGTTGTAGGCAGCTGTTTTTCATCCATTTGGCGACGGCTTCCATGCCTTCTCGAAAGTTGCGTCTGGCCGTGTTGGGCTCGTTGGATAGGGAGAGGATGAGCTGGGTGTTGTCTGCATATGACACGATGTTGAGTCCGTAGGTTCTGACGAGATGGCAAGTGAAGCCATGTAGACGTTTGTTGTACTCAAAAGGAAGATGGATACTTCAAGTAAAGTAGATCAAGTTACTTTATTTAAGTTAGTTAGTTAAGTTATAATGATAACCCCATCAGGAGCAGCTGTCCTGCTGCTCAGCCCTCACTCAACTGACATTCACAGCACACCAACATTCCAATCATCCAACAATCTATATGACATACATACTAGCTGAGCAGCAGGGAAACACAAGTTATAACATATCTCCCTTCGTTATGGGTACAATTGCAAAAAGCAATAAAATGGTTGTCAATGAGATGCACTCTAGTACAGATAGTCAGTAATGTAAACACAATGCACTAAAGTACAAATTAACAACACATACGATAAATTTAACACATCCCGCACCGCATTACTTCCTGACATTAACAACTATCTTCATCCTACATCCTTATGCCACTAATTAAACAAGTTGGCCAGACCAGAATAAGAAGCGAGATACAAAGGAACAAACTTAATGTAAAAATACCAGGAAACAACGCGCACACTATAAGTGACAGTACACGTATGACCCATCCATACCGCGGGAAAACATACACTCACAACAAGCACACCTCAGCACAACACGTGCACATGGCAAACACATAGGTAGCCGGGAAACCAGGTGCACACAACGAACCTACAATCACACACAACACCAATTTTGTGTAACAACTCTTTGGTGAAACAATCATTGATACCAAAACAAATGACCAATGAGTGACCATATACAGCATAGCCCTCAAATAACCAATGAGTGACCATATACAGCATAGCCCTCAAATAACCAATGAGTGACCATATACAGCATAGCCCTCAAAAACCAAAGAGTGACCATATACAGCATGGCCCACAAATAACCAATGAGTGACCATATACAGCATAGCCCTCAAATAACCAATGAGTGACCATATACAGCATAGCCCTCAAATAACCAAGTGACCATATACTACATAGCCACAACAAACATGAGTTAATGAGTCAAGACACACTCACACACAACATAAGCCGTGTAACAACTCTTGCTAAATAAGCTTCAACACCCCAAACAACACAACCAAGGGGTGACTAGTGACCATATACCACAAAGCCACTACAAACATGAGTTAATGAGTCAAAACACACTCACACACAACATAAGCTGTGTAACAACTCTTACTAAATAAACTTCAACACTCAAACAACACAACCAAGGGGTGACCAGTGACCATATACCACATAGTCACAACCAACATGGGTCAATGGATCACCCGACATCTAAACACGACCCACACACTAGTTGTGTAAGAACTCCTAAAGAAACAATCACAACACCAACATAGCCCTCACACAGGAATCAAAATATGGGACATACCCTAGATCTCCACTAATACACAGTAACAAGTTACACCCATCCTCCAAAACACCTTTAGCATTGCACTGCACATTAAATTCAGCGACAACTGTCCCGTGAAAGTGTCCGCAGCGGCATCATTCTCCATTGCAGATACAGATATTGTTGTTTCTTACAGTGATAATCCTCAGGTTATTTCTTAAATATTGTCTCTTGTTTACACACTGGTTGACTTCGGTGATAATCTTCAGGTTAAGTCACAGGTATAGTCTCTTGTTTACACACACGCAGATAATCTCTTAAATGTTGACAAATGAGTAAAAAGTCTTGCACACAGTTCTTGTAAATACTACTAGTTGCTCCTAGTTCGCGCTCCTTCTTGTATAAACTACTTAATGCCACTACATCTTGCTCAATCTCTGAAGCACGATGCCTCCACAAGACGCGTTAACCAACAAAACGCATTGCATACTTCGGGGCTCGTTGTCACACAACTCACCCGGTTTCACTAAAACAATGTTCCTTCACGTCTCTTCCAGACGCAACTGAAAACGGGTTGCCTAGTAACCAGTAGCACAACAGAGTCGCAAAATGGCCACCACGCAGCGTCATTACGTCGTAGACACTTCCTGCTCGATTCTTGCCGACGCTCAATTCCTGCCACTTCCTGTAGTGACGCCGCTTCTTGTTCTCTCCTGCCGGTCAGCAACAATAGCTCGGTGACAAAGATTCCAACGGTGAGTAGGCTCGTGTTTCACTGCTCGAGCCACCGTTTATCAAACTTTCAAAAGATGCTTTTGGCTGATGTTTCTGCCGCTTAATTAACTACAAAAAAAAACTTTTCTACACAGTTTCAATTGGTTTCAGTCTTTTCTCTTCTTGAAGCGCACTTTCCATTAAACAGTCCAGCGCTAATCTCTCAGCTTGACACAGATTTATTATCTTTTTAACAGTCTCAGAGCACACTTTTACTTGAATAGTGACAGCGCTAATTTTAACTCTCCCAGTGTTAATCTCTTCCTTGCCACAGTTTTATTTTCTTTTACAGTGGTGATATCATCCTTTTTCACAGTTACAGCGCTAATCTTGACACAGATTTATTATCCTTTTAAGAGTCACAGAGCACACTTTACTTTGAACAGTGACAGCGCTAATTTTAACTGTACCAGCGTTAATCTCTTCAGCCTTGCCACAGTTTTCTTTTCTTTTAAATAGTGGCAGCATTAATCTCACAGCGCTGATATCATCCTTTTCAACAGTTGCAGCGCTGATCTCTTGTGCTCTGTCAAAATTTCATTTTCATTTTCAACAGACAGAGAGGTAATGTCTTATCAAGATGCCAAATATTGATCTTCAGGCAAACTCTGCACTGTCGCTGGTAAATCAAACAAAACCAATCTGGCAAACCTTGGTTTCAGGGCGACCGATGTCTGGGTCACTGATGGGGTTTGTTTGCCAGGCACACACGCACTTTCCATCCAAACTTAATTATTCTTTTTTGTTACCTTTAGTCTTCTTTCTTCCTCTTTACCAGTACCTTTTCCTTCTTTTCTTGGTCAAAATGAAGTTCTCAAATAGTCTTTTTCCTTTGCACGCGTTGATTCTTTTCAGAAGAGTCCCCAAATGTCGCCAAAATGTTGTACTCAAAAGGAAGATGGATACTTCAAGTAAAGTAGATCAAGTTACTTTATTTAAGTTAGTTAGTTAAGTTATAATGATAACCCCATCAGGAGCAGCTGTCCTGCTGCTCAGCCCTCACTCAACTGACATTCACAGCACACCAACATTCCAATCATCCAACAATCTATATGACATACATACTAGCTGAGCAGCAGGGAAACACAAGTTATAACAACGTTGAAGAGCGTTGGGCTGAGGGAGGAGCCCTGGGGGACTCCGCAGGTGGTAAGTGTGGGGTCCAAGAGGAAAGGGGGGAGTCTGACCCGCTGCGTCCTGCCGGAGAGAAAGGAGCAGATCCAGTTGAGGGCCTTGTCCTGGATTCTTGCATCGTAGAGTCTGTGTATTAGGGTGCGGTGGGAGACTGTGTCGAACGTCGCTGATAGGTCGAGGAGGATGAGGGCTACTGTTTCTCCTTTGTCCAGTAAGGTGCGGATGTCGTCTGTTGTGGCGAGGAGAGCTGTTTCCGTACTGTGGTTTTTTCTGAAGCCGGATTGGGAGGAGTCGAAGATGATGTGTTCTTCAATGAATGTGGCGAGTTGGCTGTTGATGGCTTTCTCGATGACTTTCGCTGGGAACGGGAGCAGGGAGATTGGTCTGTAGTTTTTGAGGTCGGTGGGGTCCGCTGAGGGTTTCTTCAGGAGGGGTTGACCTTGGCGTGTTTGCAGTCTTCAGGGAACGAGGCCGTCACCAGGGAGCGGTTGATAGTTTGGCGGAGCATGGGTGCGATGGTGTTGGCGGCTCTGTTGAAGATGTGGTGGGGGCAGGGTTTCATGGGGGCCCCTGAGTGGATTGACTTCATTGTCTTCAGTGTGTTTTCGGTGGTGAGGGCTGTCCAGTCATCAATTGCTGGTTTCCGGGTGTCAGGGGTGGTTGGTGGGGGTTCAGTGTGTTGGTTGTCTTCGTCGAAGTTGTCGTAGATGCTCTTGATTTTGTGGTGGAAAAAGATGCTGAGTTTGTCGCAGAGGTCTTGTGAGGGAGGGATGTCGGTAGACTCACTGGTGGGTTGGGTGAACTCCTTGATGATGTTGAAAAGTTCCTTGCTGTAGTGTGCGTGGGTGGAGATTCTGTCTTCAATCGCTTTTTTTCTCGTTTCTCTGATGAGTTGATGGTGGGCGTTGGTGGTGGCTCTGAAGTTGTTGTGGGCTTCTGTGGATTTGGTGTTTCTCCAGGCCTTTTTGAGGCGGCAGCATGTGCGCCTGGACTCTCGAAGTTCAGTGGTAAACCATCTGGCTTTCTTGGCACGGGTATTGTTGTTTTTCTTGAGGGAGGCTATGGTGTTGGTGCTGTCCGGGATCCATCTATGCAGGGTTCGGGCTGCGGTGTCGGGGTCGTCGTTTTCCACGATGGTTGGGTGGAGTTGTTGAGTGAGGAGGTGAGCTGGTCATCAGTGATTTTGGTCCAGTTTCTTTGTGGAAGCAGGTGCTGGTGTCTGTGGATGGTGGGTGTTCTGAAGGTGAAGTGGACGCAACAATGGTCGGTCCACGGGAGTTCAGTGGTGTGGCTGAAGGTGATGGAGTTTCCTGTAGTGAAGAGGGGGTCGAGGGTGTGTCCTGCTGAGTGCGTGGGCTCGGTCACGATCTGGCGGAGTCCAGTGAGTAACGATGAATTAAATATAGGTTTGGTATTTATGGGCTTGGCAGAAAACATTCCAGGAACCACGGGGGCTTTACCTCGAATATTACCAGATTGAGGTGCCTGAGTAATTACTATGCCGTCCTTTCTAGCCCCAGCCCCTTGCGCAGCTGCCGATGTTTTTTCCATGCATTTCGATTTCAACAGAGCCCCTTTCTTGGTACTCACTGCTACCCCCTTTCCCACTGGTTTGTCTGACTTGTCCGGAATGCTTAGCTTTTCCTCCATAAGAGCCGCCTTTTAACTCCCCGTGGACACAGCGGCTCCCTGAGGTGCTCCAGGTGCTTTAACCACCGGCACCAGTGGAGCTCCATTCTTCCGCGGCAGCATAATCTTGTAATAGGCTCCAACCCGTTCGGCATTGCGCTGGCAATCGTGCTTCTAGTCAGGCTTCATGGCAGACCACGCCCGCCAGGTCCCCAGGTGAGCTCGGCTGCGGAGCTCCAGAGTCATCAGTCTAACAGCGCGTAGCCAGAATCTTTGGCGTCTCGGGTCCAGCCACATGTAATCCGTGAGTAAATGCAATTTTTAGGTGCTGAATGTTTTTAGGGCCTCAGAAATATTGTAGCTCTTACTCCTTCACCATTTCCTCAGTAAATATCAGCACTTACTCCAGGGAGTGACACCCGCACTCTTCACGCGGCCGCCATCTTGCCTCCCGATGTTTTCCAACTGAATATTGAGAATATGGCAGAGCAGCAGCCACAAGATTCATCATCATTATCGGACTCAGATGTGGAGGTGGTACCAGAGCAGCCATGGGCCAAGAATATTAAAGAATCATTTGTGTGGAAATTCTTCACCTACCCACAAGGACAAAAGAAAGTGAATGCTCCTAAAGTTACTTGTACTATTTGTGGGGGTGTTCTCTTCAGGGGAAAACCCAATAAGAAGTATTCTTTTAGCATTCATACAATGCTGCGCCACATGAAAAATGTGAACCCTGACAATTATGCTCAAGCTTCAACCAGAGCACTTGCTGCTGAAGGTCCAGCTGCTGCCCCCTGCACCTCGTCAGCACCACCTACAGCATCGCCGTCTATAGCTGACTTAGATCTCCGGCCACTTTTGGGCACTGTACACATTAGGTGTAATTCTTGCTATGAGATTCTTTGCTACGGGGAACAAAGTCTCAATCTCATTGAGAACAAAATAAGGCAGCACAAATGTCTCCGGACTAAATTTTTTCTTTTTTTTTTGTTCCTGTTGTTTTCCTTTTTCTTATTCTGTTTTTTTTTATGTATAAAACTGTTCAAAAAAGAAAAAAAATATATAAAACACAAAGACAAAAAAAAGTTATTTTCAGAACTAACCTCACTTCTCAAAGAAGAGCTATATCTTGTATATATTGTGTCATACTTTTTTGAATGAATGTGTAGTGTATAAATGAATGACTGAAATGACTGAGTGAAAAGGAGGAAAGGACTGATGGAATGAGTTAGGAAAGGGTAGTATGGTGAGTGAGGAAAAGAGAGTCAAAGAGTGACTGAAACAAGGGAACTAAGGGTAGAGGAGTGAGGAGTGAGGTAAGTGGAGAGCAAGAGTAAGGGAAGGGCAGTAAGGAAAGAAAAGTAAGAGACGAGGAGTGAGAAAAGGGGAGCATGGAACAGAGACAGAGAAGAAGAGTAAGAGATGGAAAGGGAGAAGTAGAGCAGAGTGAAGGGAGTGAAGGTAAGAGAAGTGGAGTGCCGGTGAGAGAAGGAGTATGAGGCTGACGGAAGGGGGTAATGGAAAGTTAGAGATGGGGAGTGAGGCAAAGAGAAGTGGAGTGAGGGGATGGAGGAACTTAGAAAAGGGGAATGAGAGAAGGGGAGTAAAGAATGGAGTGACAGAAGGAGAACAAGGGGGAGTGAGGAAAAGGGAACGGGAAAGTGAAAGGGTGAAAAATACAGATAGGAGGAAGTACAGTGGGGAAGGGTAGTGACGGTGAGTGAAGGACAGTCACACTTAGGGAAGGTGTATGAGTGTGAGGGAAGGGGAATGAGAGAGCAGGAAGGAGATTAAGAGAGAAGAAAGGTGACTGAGGGATAAAGTAGGAGTGAAGGAAAAAGAAAGAGAGAGACAGGAAGGGTGAGGGAGAGAGAGAAAGAGAGGGAGAGCGAGTGACTGAGAGGGAGTAAGGCGGTTACACTGAGTGAGACAGAGGTGGAGAGTGAGAGAGAAATGGAGTGAATGAGAGTGAAGGAGTAAAGGAACTTCATCATCTGACTCAGATGTGAAGTTTTTGAAGAGAAGCCACGTGGTAAGAAGACCAAGAAGATAGAATGAAGTGCAGAGGGAGAAAGCGAATGATGGAGATTGAACAACAGTGACAGTTGGGGAAATAGTATGAGGAAAAGGAAAGATGAGTGAGGGAGAAAAAAGAAAATTAAGACACGGAAAGTGAGTGAGGAATAAAAGAGGAGTGATAGAAATAGAGAGGATAGGAGTTTAAAGATGAGGGAGAGAGAAGGACAGAGTGAGAGAGAGAGGGAGAGCAAAGAACTGAGAAGGAGTGAGGTGGTCAGACTGAGTGACACAGAGGGAAACAGGGAGAGAAAAATGGATGAAAAAAAAGTGAGGGAAGGAATAAGTGAAGGGGAGTAAGTGAGATGGAGTGAGGCAGTGAGGAAAGGGGAGTGATGGAAGGGGAGTGAGGGAAAAGTACTGAGGGTGAGTGAAAGGCAGTAACAGTGATAAAATGAGTATGAGTGTGACAAAGGGGAATGAGAGAGAAGGAAGGAGATTAAGAGAGAGGAAAGAGAAGCTGAGGGATAAAGTAAAAGTGAAGGAAACAGAAAGAGAAAAACAGGAAGAGTGAGGGAGAGAGAGAGAGGGAGAGAGTGAGAGAGAAAGAGAGGGAGAGTGAGTCACTGAGATGGAGTAGAGTGGTTGCACTCAGTGAGACAGAGGGTTAGAGAAATGGAGTGAAGGAGAGTGGGGGAGTAAAGAAAGTTCATCATCTGACTCAGATGTGGAGTTTGTTGAAGAGCAGCCACGTGGTAAATAGACCAAGGAGTCCTTTATCTGGACGTTTTTCACCATTCCAGAGGAGCACAAGAAAGTAAATGCACCGAAGTTCACCTGCAAAATCTGTGGTACGGTGCTATCTAAAGGAGACCGAAAAAAAACTAGTCTTTTAGTATACACACATTGATTAGGCACGTAAAAAATGTAAAAATGTACATTCTAACAACTATGCCAGGGCATCTACACAAACCCTTGCAGCGAACCCTCCAGTTGCTGTTCCCAGCACTTCATCTGCAGGAGCATCTCCTTCATCAACTGCTCTGAATATCCGGCCACTTTTTGCAAATGTCCACCTCCGATGGAACTTCTGCAATGAGATTCTTTGTTATCTGTTAACTGAAAAGGAGTAAAGCAGTTACAGTAGGTGAGACAGAGGTAGACAGGGAGAGAAACAAGGATGAAAAATTTGAGTGAGGGAGTAAACGAAGGGGAGTAAATGAGATGGAGTGAAGGTGTGATGAAAGAGGAGTAAAAGAAGGAAAGTGAGGGAAGCGATAGGATGAAGTACAGAGGGAGAAAGGGAGTTACGGTGAGTGAAGAGCAGTGACAGTTAGGGAAGTAGTATGAGGAAGAGGGAAGATGAGTGAGGGAGAAGGAAGAAAATTAAGAGACAGGGACACTAAGTGAGGAATAGAAAATAATTGATAGAAAGAGAGAGAAAAAGAGTTTAAGAGTAAGGGAGAGAGAGAGACAGAGTGAGAGAGAGGGAGAGAAAGAGTAAGGAACTGAGAAGGAGTGAGCCAGTGACACTGGGTGACACAGAGGGAAACAGGGAGAGAAACATGGATGAAAAAGAAATGAGGGAATGAATAAGCAAAGGGGAATAAGTGAGATTGAGTGAGGCAGTGAGGAAAGGGGAGTGAGGGAAGTTGATTGAAGGAAAAGTACTAAGGGTAAGTGAAAGGCAGTAACAGTGAGAAAAAGGGTATGAGGGTAATAAAAGGGAATGAGAGAGAAGGAAGGAAATTAAGAGAGAGGAAAGGGGACTGAGGGATAAAGTAGGAGTGAATGAAACAGAAAGAGAAAGACAGGAAGGGTGAGGGAAGAGAGAGAGAGTGAGAGAGAAAGAGAGGGAGAGCAAGTGACTAAAAGGGAGTAAGGCGGTTAGACTGACTGAGATAGAGGGAGAGAGGGAGAGAGAAATGGAGTGAAGGGGAGTGTGGGACTAAAGGAATGGGAGTTTCCAAAAGTAAATGAGGAAAGAGGAGTAAGGGAAAAGGACTGTTGGATGGAGTGAGGGAAAGAGAGTGAGGGATGATATAAAGGAAAAAGAGTAAGGGGCAGTGAGAAGAGACTGGTCGATACAGCAAGACAAGGGTAGTGATGGAGGAAGATAAGAAAGACAAGTGAGGGATAGATAGGGTAAAGACGGAGTTAGAGAAGATGAGTGAGGGTGAAGGAAGAGTACTGATGGTGAGAGAAGGAGTGTAAAGGTGAATGAAGGGGAGTAAGTGGAAGGATGGAAGAGGAGGAAGATGAGGAAAGGTAAAGGAGTAAGAGAGAGATTAAAGAATAGGAAAGAGAAAAAGGGAAGTAAGAGAGTGAAGTAAAAGTATTTTCTGTTTGTCATACTTACCTTATAAATAATGACAACTTAATAGAATATTTTTATATAAATATAGTATCTGTGGAAGACAAGAAAAAATTGAGTTATACTATATATTTCATAATACAACAAAAAGTAGAGTTGAAAGAAAACAGAAAGGGAAAGAAAGAAAGGGTGAGTGAGAAACACAGAGGGAGCGAGTGAGAGAGAAAGAGAGAGAGAGGAAGTGACTGACACAAAATAAAGTGGTTAGACTGAGTGAGACAGAGGGAGAGAGGGAGAGAGAAATGGAGTGAAAGGAGTGAGAGACTAAAGGAATGAGAGTTACCAAAAAGGATTGAGGTACAGGGAATAAAAAAAAGGAGATTGATGGATGCAGTGATAGTATGAGGGAAAGTGAAGGAATGGATGCAGGAGAAATAGAACAAAAGTGATGCAGAGAGAAGAGAACATGAAGTGGAGGAAGAAGACTCATATTGAATGAATGGCAGTGACAATGAGGGAAGGGATATAAAGGTGAGGGAAGGGGAGTGATGGAAAAAGAAGCATATTAAGAGAAAGGAAAAATAAGTAAGTGAGTGAGAAGGATTTATGGGAAGAGAGAGAAAAGAAAAGGAAGACTGGTGGAGAGAGAGGGAGACAGTAAAAGAGTGAAACAGAGGGAGAATGACGAACTGTGAGGGAGTAAATCAGTTATAGTGACTAACACAGAGGAACAGACTTAGAGACAGATGGAAGAAAGGGGAGTGAGCTAAAGGGAGTGACGAAGTGAAATAAGTGAAGTGAGTGAAGGTCACTGAGGGATGATGTGAAGGAAAGAGAGTAAGGTGGCAGTGAGAAGAGACTGATCGATACAGCAAGACAAGGGTAGAGATGGAGGAAGATAGAAAAGACGAGTGAGGGACAGACAGGGGAGAGAGGGAGTTGGACAAGATGAGTGTGGGTGAAGGAAGAGTACTGTAGGTGAGAGAAGGAGTGTAAAGGTGAATGAAGGGAAGTAAATAGAATGAGGGAAGAGGAGTAAGATGAGGAAATGTAAAGGAGTAAGAAAGAGAGTGAAGAAAGGATAGAGAGATAGAGAAGTAAGAAAGTGATGAAAAAGTATTTTTTGCTTGGGGTATTTACCTAAATATAATATCTGTGGAAGAGAAGAAACAATTGAGTTATAATATATTTTTCACAGTACAAAATACAAAATAATTTGTACAATATGTTATATATTATATGTTGCTGTTCTCAGAATATATTGAATTTCACTAAAACCAGTGAGTTCAATACAATTCATCATATGACAGTGGGCCAAAAAAACACAATCAAAAAGATTGTGTTTAAAAAACCCATTCAACATTTTCATTAACAATGTAACAATTGGAAAAAAAACATATCCTAAATGTCTTTTTCAAACATCAATTTCTTACGTAAGTAAAGAATGTGAAGAACAATCACAAAGTAACAAAACATTACTACTTCTTTCTTATACACTCTAAATAAAGTAGTATCCAAACATATGCTAATAACATTTTCCCGAAATAGTCATTTGCTTTGTGATACTATTCCTCATGGCCAAATAGTATCTGTGAAATCCTTAGTTTGGTAGTTACTTAATAGTACTCTTAAGCGTCTGTTTCCCGACCTTCTGAAACAAAAGCACCCACATCTTTTGGACCATCTAACAATGGTTATACCTCCACCTGATTGTATTTATCATGAACATAGAACATAGAACCTTAAACAAATAGCATGCTATCAGAACCTGAACATCATCTGGTATGCCGGTCACACTCTGCTCATCCTTTAATTTTCCATGGAGCTGTATACTATTAAAAGGAACCTCTACAAGGGAATATAAAATGTCACCAACATCTGCAACAAAAAAAAAAACATCTCCAACAACTACAACAAATCTAAAACACCTCTGCCTCACTCATGATCAACATTTCCTGTAATACTCATATCACTCACTATGTGATACACTTACACTACCTCTAAGACAAGTGCAAGTGATTTTTATCTTAATCACCCTGACTTACAAAGTAATTCTCAACAGCAGATTAACCTTTTTTTACAGCACTAATCTTCCTAGGCAAATTGTTTTCCCTAAAATGTGGGTTGTTAAAACTTTGTTGTAAGAATTTGGTAAGTCAAAAGGCAAACTTTGTTTAAAAGTCAATTGAGTGTCATTACAATGAGTCCAGCCTTTTGCACATTTTAAGTAAGCTGTATAATGACCTGATGTTCTTCCTGAAATTGATATTTGAGAAGCCACAAACATTTTAATTAAATTTGTCAATTTTGTTCCATCAGGTCTGCATCGTTGGATCATTAAAATTACATACTGTCCATATCTTTGGATAAATAATGTTGATAACATTTCTGAGTTACATTGGGTACAGACCATGTTTTGATTTGCTTCTCTCACTAGATTATTAAAAGTCACCGATTTGCAGTATGGTAATGTCAAATATATAAATCTTTCAGTGTCTATTTCAGTACAACTTGAAAACGAACAATTATCACAGTCATGTTGCCGTTTATAAGAAACACCGAATATATTTTCAATATCTATACCTTCATCTTGCAATACAACAAGCATATACATAAGAAATTCCTGACAATCTTGCTGAATATTCTAAGAAAATTGATTTACTCCAGAACATATGTCTAAAACATTTCGAATATCAGAAACACTTTAAATTTTTGTTTTATCACTGCTACATTTTTCAAAGACAGAATTCAACAAACAAGAAAATCTTTGATCCCGATTATCAACAATCTGCTGCTGTAAAGTTTGAAGAAAAAAAACAACATTAGCCACTACATTAGCATAGCAGTTGACACCAGAACTGTTTTCAACCTGAAATCCAACAATCTCTTCAATACTATCTTTTTTCTTTTAGTTTGCAATTACTGGTTCATCTAGTTTTTTCTTTTCTCTACAACCTCACTACAATTTTTCTCAAATCTTCTTTTTCGACCTACCACACGCTTTTCAAATAAAGGATATTGAGGTAAATTTGGAGGATATTCTCTTCTTAACCTATTATACTTTTTCACACAATTTAGATCTGCACTAATCTTTGTCTCATCAAAATCAATCAAGTATAATCCAGATAAAGTTCTGACTCGAGATAAAGCAACATATGCCATACTCTCCTTGAACACAGTACTTCCAATATTCACCAAAGCACTATCTACACTTAAACCTTGAGATTTATGAATAGTCACCGCATATGCCAAACAAACAGGAAACTGTTTTCGGCGGACATATAAATCTTTTACAAGCAAAAATCGAGCTGAACTACGACTCAATTGTTGTACTTCTTCAATTTCATCAAATTTGATTTTCAAAAATTCAATGTCATCTCTATTAGGGTAATTCACAAAATCAACAACATGACCCATTGCTCCATTTACTAAGCCTCTTTCCACATGTAAATTTTGTCATAAAATTATCTGACAATTTATACATGCATATAGATTCTTTTCTAAACCAGCAGTTTTAGACATTGATTTCTCTAAAGAATCCAATTTTGACTTCAACTTTTGTGACAAAATAATAGTAGTTCTTTCATGCTCTATTCTATCAATAGCTTCTAGTTTTGTAATTTCTTGTTTTTCTAACTTTAACATTTTTTCATTGGAGATTGCACATTCTTGCAGAGTTGGCATCAAGCATATAACTGATTTTTTTTCTGCGATTTTTCTATATATATTCTCTGCAGCAACATTTTCATTTGGAAACAAATTGGAAAGTAATTTTGCCTGTAAAGCTTCTTTGCCATGTTCACTCACTTTTCCAATTCTTATATCTTGAAGAATACTTTTATAATCAGCATCCTTTGCTTGTCGCATATTTTGAATGAGTTCTGAATATTCAAAATATGACCAAATATTAACATTTTCAATGCTTCCCAGGCACTATCTGGTATCTTCATGTGTAAGGTTTTCAAACACTGGTTGTCCTTTCACAGGAGTTAGCTGTAGTAGATCTCCAAAAACGATGACGTGTTTGCCTCCAAATAACATATCATACTCTGTTTTAAGAATTTGTTGCATTCTTAAATGCACAAAGGCAAGCATTAAATTTGATACCATGCTTACCTCATCAATATTGAGAAGTTTCATTTTTTCAGGACTCTGGAAACTTCACAACAAGCTTCTTCAGATAGCTTGTGGTATTCTGATTTATTTTCGTGCTCTACTGGCAGCATCAATAAACACTGTAAAGTAATCCCTTTAATGTTATGTGCTGCCAACCTAGTTGGAGCGGTAACAACACAAGAGAGTGATGACTCAGTTCTTTTCTGTAGATAAGTTGCAATTGTTTTAATTAGAAAACTTTTTCCAGTTCCTGCTTCTCCACTCACGTACAGTCGGACTGGTTTAAATGACGTACATGAGCACTCTTTTTTCTCATGACATAAACCATGCTCAATCTGCTCTGTCACTTCATCGTATATTTGGTTTTGCTCAACATTTAGCTGTTTTTCTGATTCTTCTAAGTTTATTACATCCTCCTGAGCTTGTTCCATTGCTCTTTCCACCTCATCCATGGCAGTGGCTGCTTCATTTTGGATAATTGGTCCTCCTAGTGGATCCTGACTCAACGAAGCAGAACTTCGACTGTCTTGAGAACTGTCTCTAGCAATCTCTGCTGCAATTGTAGCTTCTTGCTGTATTTCCTTGTTCAACATTTGCAGATAATTAGTAAAAACAGGACATTCTGTAGTATTTTTGGTTGCATTGAATGAATCTTCATAACTGAGAAAATCTCCAAGTAGTTCCTCCTCTGTACGCCATGGTTTAAAGAATTGCAAAAGGTCTAAATAGTAAAATTCCCCTTTTGTCAGGAGTTTCGCACCTCAGTTTCCGATGATTAATCAAATGTCCTTTTCTTTGTTTCACCAGACAACCTTCAGATCCAATCACAGCATATACTCCTTTATTAATATCTTCAGTAATATTCCTCTTAAAAATATAGCTTTGTAGTACTTCATAGAGACAAACGTTCTCAAGATGATTACTTCTATTTAGATAGTATGTATCCAACATATTTGTCTTCAAAATATCTGTACTGTTTGGTTATTTCTCTGCTAAATACTCAATTTCTTGTACAGATTTCAAAACTCGGTTTTGTGTTCTAGCGAGACCTAAACTCACCCAAATAATTGTTCTAGATTTGGCATATAGACTTGCAGATGATAAGCGATCGGAACATTCATATGCTCCAATTTCTAGATGAGACAACATCTTCAAACTGCAGCTGTACAATTTCTTACTTAGGCTCTTTTCATGACAAATTTCCTCCCACATTTCCTTTAGTTCTGTCTTCTCAGATTTCGTAAAGTAAGATGTAACATATCGAGCCACAGCAATGGAGTTGTCTGTAACATATTGAATATCCATATTAGCATTCCACATTGACAAAATGACTGGTTTATAGTCATTTATGTATTTTGACTCTTAATTTCTCCTTAAGTTGTAGGTATTTTTCGGTGATTTTCTTGTCACCGTATGTCGATAAGATGACATAAAATTGTTCACTCTTCCTTTTGATATTACTGGTCATGGAAATCCAAAACGACTTTTTGAGTAGAACTTGTCCTTTGATTTGTACTTTCGACAACAGTATTTTCTACAGCGATGGGTTTGAAACCATAAGACTTGATGTTTCAAATTCTTTTCTTCTGTATTTTTAGGAACAGCACAACTCATCACTGTCTCATCCAAATCTGTTCCAAATTTGGGGGCATCTTTGATCCATAGCTGCATATGTATGTGAGGAGCACCTCTTGCTTGATACTCTTTTCTCCAAAAGAAATCCAGAACCTCTCCAAGAGGAGGTTTTTTTTTATTTGTGATAAAAGACATCATAGCTTCAAATCTATGATTGAAATACCTGCATACATTAACTGGATCCAACGAGCACAATTCTCCAGGTGTCTTGTATTCTATATTTTTTATGTTTGCATTTGCCTCTCAAAGAAATTGAAGCAAATCTTCCCAAGCATACTCAGCACAGCTTAGAGTAAGGAACCATGTAGGAGTTCCTAAGTTTCTTTGCATACATTTCAATTCCCCACGACGACGGTACCAATGCTCATTAGTACCACGCTGACATGCCATGAGATTAATTAGCTGAGATTCCAAAACAGTGTTATTCTGTTGGACTTTATCCATAAAGTCCCTTGCTGAAACATTCTGCAGATGTACTCCACTTTTTAGTATGTGGTTCACTGCGTAAGAAAGTCCACACAAGTCACTCTCAAACAGAAGATGAAATAAATATGGAATACATTGACAAAACCTTGGATCTTCTGCATATAATCTTGATGTCCGGTATTCAGTTTCTGGTATCTGCACAGGTCGGTCATCATATCATCCACCTTGACCTGTTGGAAATAACTGAGGAAAACAACAAGCTTCAAAACTTTCTTCCCATACACTAATGGGACTTCCTTTTGCTTCTTTCATTTGGAATAACTCAATAGCATTCCCCATTACTTCTTTGGAATGCAGTGGATGAACACTATAATGTTCATAAATCTGTTCACTTCTGGACATATCCACATTCTCAATTTGTCCAGCTGATAAATCACTGTCCTCTTATACAGTTGTTTCCTCTTCTCCTACATATACATTTTTGTAGTATTGATTGTTTTTTTACCAAATACAACGTTGCCTTTTTCACTTTCCTGACATCCACTAATTCTTGCCATATTTCCTTACTCTTCGTAGGTACGCCAATAACTAGAATAACTAGATGTTCCTCTTCCTGACACTAATTGTTTCTTTTTTTTTTTTTTTTTTTTTTTATTTATAAGATTTTTTTATTTTTCTTCATTACAACAATAGATTATGAGCATTACCTATATCACAAGCCTTAAATACTGACAAATAAATTATACAATAAATCTGACCAAACACAATGTACACAATTATACAAATCAGCTAAAATTAATAAACAGAGTCCGAAATCAGTAAAAAAGAAAAGAAAAAAAACAAAAAGAAAAACTCAACATCAAAGTAAAGGCAACTACCTACCCCTACCCCTAGCTATTCCTTCTTTGTCTCTCTTTCCATTTACATAATGGCTCCCAAATTCTTCTCCCCAAGCGTCTTCCACTCCTCCCCTTTCGGGCAAAAATTTTTTCCTCTATATTATATGCATATAGGGTATTTGCCAGCCAGCATTGCATTTTCGGAGGGCTTTTATGTAGCCATACCCTGGCTATTGTTAGTCTATAGACAGCCATTACTACAAAAAGGAATTCAGCATATTGAGTCTGCTCGTCATCGCTCACCCCTAACATAATCAAAGCTGGTGTAAGAGATATCTCAATATCCAGTGAGTTCGCCAAAAACCCCTCAATTTCCCTAATCAGAGTTCTTAGTTGTGGGCATGTAGCAAAAATGTGTACGCTATCTGCTTCCAGTTCATTACATCTGGGACAATTGATTCCTTGATTCCCTCCCCATTTTGCAATCTTTGCAGGAGTAAAGTACAAAGAGTACAATGTTTTATAATGCTGCGATTGCAGCGGGGCAGCACATAATATCGTAGATCCAAATTTCAAAGAATCATAAAAAAGTCTAGCATCAATACCCAGTTTATCTTCCCATTTTTTACTAAATTTAACTAAATCATCCTGCTTGTCTTTCACCAATGCTGCATAAAAGGACTTAATGGTACAATCCCCCGACAATTTTATTTTCTCCATTATTTCCATTTTATTAAAACCTGCCGGACCCCCAACTTTATTATTAAGGAAACTTCTAACCTGTAGATATTTGAAAAATCCCCTATTATCTAAACCGTATTTTCCTCTCAACTCTGAAAATTGCATAAAACCATCTAGTGCATATAAATCTCCAATTTGTGTAACCCCCTTTAGTGCCCACTCTGCCATAGTATGATCTCCAGAAATTTCCTTGGGGAGTGACCTATTGTTATTTAATAAGACATATCTGTTATATCTCCCAAGTTTTACCCTCTTCAAAAATGCATTCCATGTCGTAACAGCCGCTTTGACAGTTTTAAACTTAGTCCTCTTGAAATAGCTATAATCAATGCACTTTAAAAAGCAGTTCTCAGCATTTACCCCTAGGGCGACAGCATACACATCTGTGGACATTTTCTGCATTCTAACATCGTCAGGGCTTCCACCAATAAGGCCTTGAATATATTGCAGCACAGAGGCCATATAATATAAGCGAAAATCCGGTGCCCCCCACCCCCCTTTTTCTCTAGGGAGTGTCATGTACCTATAAGCTCTCCGAGTTTTACCTTGGGCCCATATAAACCTATTACATATAGCCTCTATGCAAATAAACCAGCTGGCTTCAATCAACAATGGTACAGCCCTGAATACATACAAAAATTTGGGTAAAGTCATCATTTTGATAATATTTGTGCAACCAACTAGCGACAGGTGTAAATTATTCATTCTTTCTAGATCTTTTTTCATTTGGGTTATCAAGGGATCCATATTTTTTTCCACAATTTTACCTACTTCTGCCGTCATTTGCACCCCTAGATAAGTTGCCGTATTTGTCACTCTTATATCGTTACACGTTACCTACTGATTTTTAACTATCTGTGTTTTAGTTGTGTTCAAACTATACCCAGAGAACTGGCCAAACCTCTCAGCTTCTGATTCAATTGCCCTAATGGCGGCTACCGGATCTGGAGTCAAGATAGCGACGTCATCCGCGTAGGCTAGTGATTTAAGTCTACAACCGTTTAGTACTAATGGTAATATTTGTTGATTCGTTTCCAATTTGCGGATATAAGGGTCAAGATATAGAGCAAACAGTAAGGGAGAAGAGGGACAACCCTGCCTTGTACCTCTCTGGATGTTAACTGCGGCTGAGTAACCTCTATTGACTCTTATCTTGGCAGTCAGGGCTATGTATAGCGTCTGCAGAGCCTTTATAAATCCTGGTCCAATACCGTGCCACCTTAGAGCATCCCATAAATAACCCCATGAGACCCTATCAAAGGCCTTTTCAGCGTCAAGAAACACCGCTGCCATTGGATCTTCCAGGATGTCTGCTGCATCAAATGCCGTAATTACCTGCCTGGTATGGTGGGTTGTTCCTTTCCCTGGAATAAATCCATGCTGAGAGGGTGTAACTAAAGATTCAATTATCTTAGATAATCTTTTTGCCAATATTTTTGAAAACACCTTGACATCGGCGTTCATTAAGGTGATGGGTCGGTAGGAGCCTGGGACATCTGGCGGTTTACCTTTTTTTGGGATAACAATGATGTCTGCGCCACCCCAGGAACATGGAACAGTTTCACCCAGTTGTGCTGACGCCATTATATTAAACATGTCTGCTAGCAGAGAGGGCTGGAAGACCTTATAAAATTCAACTGGAATCTGGTCCGGGCCAGCAGCCTTCCCAGATGGGAGTTCCCTCAATGCTTCAACAAGTTCATCCACCTTGAGTTTCTCTTCCAGCTCTGTTTTGTCTGACTCCTCCAAGTATGATGGCTCAATATCCCTCAGATATGCCCTCATGTCCTCCTCTCTTCCATGCCCATCTGCCTGATACAATTCCGTATAAAACTGCCTAAAAACCTCTCTAATCTGTTCTGCACCCTTAACTTTAATTCCTTGACCATTTTTGATCTCCTTAATATCAGCCATCCCATCTCTTTGTCTAGCTCGCACCGCTAATATATGACCCACTCTTTCGCTGAGTTCATACGCCTTTTCTTTATTGGCTAAATATTTCTCCACCGTCTTTTTTGCCATCCCTTCCATGACCACTGCTTTGAGAGCGACTAGTTTTAACAATATCTGCTCAACTGGTGTGTGCGCTTGTATAGCCAACATGAGTTCCTCCTCTGCCTCTCTAATTGATTCGTTATTCCTTTCTAGTTCCTCCCTTTCTCTTCTTTGCGTTCTAATAACATAACTAAGGGTCTCTCCTCTTATTCCAGCTTTGAAAGCGTCCCACACAATCCCTGGTGATGAAGTACCTCTATTAATTACCCAGAATTCCTTAATCCATTCAGCCATTCTTTCCCTATATTTATGATCCTGAAGGAGTGCTCTGTCGAATGTCCATTGCGACGGCTCCTTATTTCTCCTTTGCCCAATATTTACATCTAACACTAGCGGACTGTGATCTGATATGATCCTTGGTTCTCTTACTATCCTTGCACCATCTAGCAGCCCTCTTGTAATTAAAAAATAATCCAGCCTGACTAAGATCTGGTGGGGCGCTGAAAAGAAAGTACTCCCGTCGAGATTCGGGTGGCAATGTACCCAAGGATCCTCTAGAAAGTTATTCGTTACTAAATCTGCTAGAGCCCTATAGGTTCTTTTTTTCCTCCCCGCATACTTCCTGTTGGGGTCTAAAAAACTACTATCTGAATCATGAATATTCAGGTCGCCGCATAATATAATAGGCTCAGGCCATTGAGCAAGTTCTGCATCTAGGAATTGAGGAACATCTGGGTCATCTCCAGTAGAGCCATAGACTGAGACTAGCGTAAAGGTTTCCCCCCTAAACATTAATTCAACTATAACCCATCTTCCCCATTTATCCTCCAGCTTTCTCTTAACTATTGTATCCTGTTTCCTGCCCAGTATCGCCACTCCTCTTGTCTTGGTGTTCTGATTAGTTTTTGCTAGAACATTAAAACCTAATTGATCAAGTAGATAAACCTTAGTGCCCTCAATGTGTGTTTCCTGAAGGCACACTAAATCTGGTTTAAAAGATTTTAACAGCGATGCAGCTTTTAACCTCTTATTGATCTCATTGAGTCCACAAATGTTCATTGACACTATTCTACACGACATTTATATTTCATAACATTTCCGTTTTCCCAGTTTAACCAGCAGGATTTAATAGTTATCTTTAGCCTTTGATCTTTCCAGCACAATTTCTCCCCCCTTTTAGTTTGTTTGTGTACCTCGATCCCTGCAACTTTTTTTTTAAGTCTTTTTTACCTCTTTCTTCTACACCATAACTGTGCTCAAAACCATCATGTATGTCTCCCCCCCCACCCTCCACCCTCCCCCCCTTACCCCCCCCTTGAGAGCCCCCCCCCCCTTACTACAGGCAAATAGGCCAATCCTGGCCTATGTGTAGCCAACCGTACTCTGCAGCGTCGCTACTCTCTCCCATCCTGTTTACCCCTCTGTCCGGTATTGCCAAATAAGCTATTTGGCATTACCATCTAACCGTCTTACGGAGTTTTTGGTGGAGTTCTCCGGGGAGACTGTGATGGGGTTCTGGTTCTAGCTCTACTCTCCTTCCCTTTATTAGTTTCCGAAATTTCTGCTAGATATTCTGCTGCTTTTATCTCGGATGTAAACATTTTGGTATAACCTTTCCTGATAACTTTCAACCTAGACGGGAACAAGAGATATGCTTCTGCCCCTTGCTTCTGGAAAGGCCCAATCATCTGTCTTAATTTCCACCTTCTTTCCACGGTAACGTGGCAGAAGTCTGGCCTAGAGAAAAAAGTATTTCCATCAGCTGTAATTCTTGAGTCAGGTCTAGCTTTATCAATTATCTCCTGTCTTGCTAGAAAATTACCCAAAAAAACCAACATTGCTCTTGGTAGTTCCGTCTCCTGCCCTCCCCGATTTTTCTTTTTTGAACAGTGGGTACCTATGTGCTCTTTGCACTTCCACATCCCATTGCCATTTTGAGTCAGGAAAGGCCTCTTCCAAGATCTTGACCACATAACCTCTGGGATCCTGCCCCTCTTTTCCCTCCTCCAGACCCAAAAGTCTCACATTGTTCCTTCTTTGGCGATTTTCAAAGCTTTCTAGCTTCCACTGAAGATCTTCAACCACCTTCTCTTGATCCGTTTTAAAAGTCTGCCAATCTGTCACTTCATCTTCCACCCTACTTGTCCTTTCCTCCACTTGTAAGACTCTTTCTTCAACCTCTTCCTGTTTTCTACTTACTTTCCTTATTGATGCTTGCAGTTTTTTTGTGTCTCTTTTCGCCCTTCTGCTCTCCATTCTTGCCTCCTTCTGCATCTGTTTCAAGGTCCCAAACAACATTTCGAGGGTTACATTTTGGTTATTCTGCCTCCCCTCCTTCTCCCCTCCTTCCTGCTCACTTTCTTTGTAGGTCTCTGAAGTAGCGGAGTAGTCCCATGATAATTTCTTAGTCATACTGCTTCTTGAACCTCTTCCGCTTCTTTTTTTTACTCCCACAGTACCTTTTTTCTTTTTTGTGACTAATTCGCTAGATCCATTGCTAATATCTGAGTCAGACGTACATTCAGTTCCACTCTCCTCTTCCTCTGATTCCACCTCGCTCGGATTTGATGAATCCGAGCCCTCATTGACCGAAAAAAACTCAGGCGAGCCTCCCCTCACACTTCTGTCTATGCTTTTGTTATTTCTGCTCAAATCCTGATCCAAGTGTAACCCATGCTGGTCGGTTAAACTCTGCGTGCTGCCCCAGCTTGCCTCAGTGCCCTTCGAATGTTTATTGTATAACTCTGCCTCTACTGACAGGAGAGCGTCTAACATCTGCGTGTTGTTTTGTTTTTCTAGTTGCTTAGAAGCATTGTCAATGTCAGTATCACAGCCAAACTCCTTACCAGCCTCCACCTCCGCCTCCTCTCCTCCCGCGGCTTCTGGAGCTTCTACTCGCCGCTCTGCGTTCACCGCGCCGTCTCCTGCACTGCTTCCCGGTTGCCTAGCAACCGGACCTCCGCTGCTTGCGTCCTCGCGGTCCGTTGATTCTGCTTCCGCGTTTGTCTCACAGCTGTCTCCCTGGGCGCCGGTAGCCGTCGGCGACTTCTCTTCTCACTGCTCCTTTTGCTGCAGACCGTCTGCCTGGATCTCTATTCGTGGAACAGACAGAGGAGCCCTTGTGGTGAACGACTCCGGTAAGGTCGCTTGCCTCTTCTGATCTTTAACGATCGTTTGCGCTGCATGCACTCGCTGGGGCTTTCCATCTAGTGCAGTATCCCTCGTTGATTTAAACATCGCTGAGCGGGTCTCCGGACCTGCTTCCAATTTCTTCTCCTGCTTCTCCGCTTTTTTTGCTGCTGTGTTCTTCAAGCTCCGATTTGAAAATTCCGCCGCTTTTCTCACAGAGGCTGTTTTTGGAATAGCCCCCTCTCTCACAGCAACTCCTGAGGGTTTAATCGGTCCTACTGCCGATATTTTGTCTCTATCCGCCTTCAGCCTTTGGGACATCTTCAGAGGCACTTTCACGTCGTTGAACAGACTTCTCCAGCAGTTCAGCCAGTCTATCACCTTCTTTATCACTTTCTTTGTAGGGAAGCCCCTCAACCAGTCTGGGTTGAGTATATCCACTGTGTCAAGAAAAATCCGGTTAGTCAGACCCCACATCCCTGGGTTCACCAATACTCCATCATCCTAGGGTAGGAGAGAGTAAAAAATGCGACTTCTCTCTACAGAGCCACGGCGGCCATCTTGCCTCCCCCCTGACACTAATTGTTTCAATATTTTTCTTTAAATTTAGAGGCAAATATACAACTCTTCCATTTAAATCAGAAGGAGGCAATTTCCCTGTCTTAGGCTCCATACGAACAATAGCCTGAAATGGATGTACACATTGAATCAGAATAGACTCATAAGTATTCAAATCCATTAGTTCAGAAGGAATATTTACCAACTCAAGTTTATTATGTACAGCTCTAGCTGGCATTTTGTTTTCATTTAATTTATTATAACAATACTTACAAATACGTTGATCAGAACCCAAATCAAAACAATTCTCTAATAACAAATAAGTTGCAAATTCCTTCCACTCATTATTATTCTCCTTTTCACTTTATAAAATATAGATCAACTAACATGGTCTGATTTTCATTATGAATTCTTCTAGAGCAAACACAAGAAAAATTGGGCCTTTCTCCTGAAATGACCTTAAACCTTGCAATTTCTTGGTCAAAATTTTCTGTACTAACATTTTGTACATTTTCTTCCACATTTTCTCCTATTACTGTATCAGTTTCTGCACTGTCCTCTCTTTCACAAAAGAAACTAACCTCAATTTCTTCACAAATGTTCTTTACATCTAATACAGATCCATGTAAAAGAGCGCTGTTTAACTGTTTTAGCTTAAGTGCTTGACTTTTTGCATAATACATCATTCTCACTAATTTCCTCACTTCAGTATGATGCACTGCTAACATCCTAAAATGGTGAAAAACACTTTGGCATACTTTTTTAGAAAGACAAGCCAGAGAATGACCTTGCAAACCCGTTTTTTCTCTAACTCGGCAGGGGTCTAATTCTTGCAACATCTTCATCTTCTGTTTAATACTTTTCTTAGTATACTTACGTAAGAAATTGCAGAAAAAATCAATTGAATCCTGTCGTACAATACAAATACTACTACAATTCCAAGTGTACACTGGAGCCTTAGGACGTCTCTCTAAAACTTCATCAGCTAACACCTCTTCTGCATTTCTAGAGACAATTCTCTCTTTTTCAATCGGACAACCGTCCTGCACCTCATATGCTCGACCACTGGTGTCAATTGCATGCAACAAATCATTAGTCTGAAAGTAAGTCTCTTCATTAAAAAATGGCTCAGAACTTGAACTATGCTTCCATTCTCCAGAAAAAAACATTACAAAAATTAGTTCTATTAATAAGTCTTTTCCGCTTGCTTTTCGCTTTCAAAAGATTAATTGCCTTGTCTAGTGTACAAAGTCTATTGATTACTAAAATAAACAATTTATTTTTTAATTCAAACGCCTGATCCACAATACTTTCTATTCTTTTTTTTTTGCTTATAAAATGCTGTTTTCCTTTTAGAAGTCTTACCACTTTTCAATAAATTTAAATACAATTCTGTTATAAAACATTCTCTTGCGAATTTCAACAAACTGATTTTTACGTCTATTACTATAGAGAATTTGATCGCCACACACTTTTCCAACATTTTTCTTTTTTAACTCCTTTTTCTGTGTTCTTACAGATCATTTTTTTATCTTTTCCACATTGTCCAGATTTTTTTTCTTATGGTTAATTTCCTCATAAAATCCTTTGTTGTCTTACCAGGAGCATTCTTCTTTTTCTCTGTACAATGCTGTTTGGATACATCTTGTAATTGTGTTTTCTTGGAAAAGAAAGCCTGTTTATATTTTCTGCTTTTGGCATCCTTTGTAGGCTTGTTGGTTTTTCTTTCTGTAGATATGAACAATCTATTGTGAAGAAAAAAAAACATGTTATAGACCACTACTAACATACTACATAGCAATTAGAACAACTATATGATGAAAACACTGGTTCACTGCATAAGTAAGTTTAAGGTACAGCAACAGTGGCTGAAAAGAGTAGGAAATCATGCAGTGAGTGCTGTTTCAGACTTTATGGCACTGCAGTGCTGTTTCAACCTTATAGGGGATTTTGCTGAGAATGGTGTTTCAGGGTTCAGAACAGTGCAGTGGTGTTTAGACAGTATAGGGGGTCATGGTGGGATTGATATTTCTGACTTTAGAGCAATACAGGTGTGTGTACGTAGTGTATGGTATCAAGCAAGTGCTACGAGTCTTCAGTACACAGCATGGAGACTATTTTCAAATTAAGAGGCCTGACAGACGTACTACATAGCAGTTTCTAGTACTACATATCCTAAACCCTGACTCACTTCATCAGAACATGTATTACCATATTTTTTAAACACATCAACAAATCAAATTATTACAAGACTCACTTGAGTAATTTAATTATAATGTATAAATGTATTCATTAAACATTTCATACTCTAATAAAACCTACAACATCACTTCATCCGGTATTTCATTAACATTGTCCTCAATTTCAAACTTTTCATCTTGAAATTCAATGTCTTCCAACGCTTCTAATAATTCAATATCCAAACTTTCATCAAATAAATCTGAATTTTCTTCATTAATATCGTCTCCAAAAGGTCCATTTGTGTCCTCTATTACTTCATATGAGATGTCAAATTTTGCAGCAAAGTTCTCCGGATCCTGATCCATTTGAGCAATATGATAATTTTGCTGCACCTTGCCAAAAATATAAACACTTAATTATATCATATTCACTAATAGATAATAAAAAACTACTTTTATCAATTTCATAAGTACATGTATTCCCTACGCAAATTATTCAGTCACATTCCTCTGAAATGAAAACTGACACTGTGACCTTAGACACATAACACTATCCCTTCCTATTCAGTAAAATGATTACTACAACGAAAGTGACCCTTATTGGGAATATTGATACAGGGTTTACAACACTGCAGTTGTGTTGCAAAAGTTTAGAATATTTTTCTAGGAATGGAGTATCAGGGTTTAGGACAATGGAATGAACTTAAAGCAGTGTAGTGAGTCAAGGTGGGACTGAGAATGTACAAATGAAATTCACTGTAATGATTACTACATGCTACAAACACAGTTGCTTTTGCATTTCAACAGCACACCAAGCATCTAAATTGCACAGCATAAACACAATTTGAAAATTAAGGGGCCTGAAACACATACTGCATAGGACTTTCTACAACGACATCACCTCTGTGTCTCTGCTTCAACTATTTCAACCTCTCTCTGCAACATCTTTTCACTGACTGCAGCATCTGTCCCTCTGCCTGCTGCCCTGCACCATCTATCCTCTGATTGTACCAGTTTACTCTCTGTCTGCAATATCTCATTTTCTGTCTGCACCAACCCTCTCCCACTGCCTGCACCTTCTCATGTGCATCGGAAGAGGCCTATTAAGATATGGCTGCTGGTGTGTATTACGCAGCGCTACCATGTTAAATCTTTTCCTTCTCTGTCTGTAGTATCGCACCATGTCTGTGTCTGCTTGCACTATCTGTGTCTCTGCTAGAACTATTTCACCCTCTCTCTGCACCATCTTTTCTCTGACTGCACCATCTGTCCCCCTGCCTGCAGCCGTGCACCATCTATGCTCTGATTGTACCAGTTTACTCTCTGCCTGCATTGTCTCATTTTCTGTCTGCACTAACCCTCTCCCACTGCCTGCACCCTCTCATGTGCATCTGCACAGGCCTATTAAGATATGGCTGAAGGTGTGTATTACACAGCGCTACCATGTTAAATCTTTTTCTTCTCTGCCTATAGTCTCGCACCATGTCTGCATCTGCTTGCACTATGTGTGTCTCTGCTTGAACTATTTTACTCTCTCTCTGCATCATCTTTTCTCTGACTGCACCATCTGTGCCTCTGCCTGCAGTCCTGCACCATCTATCCTCAGATTGTACCAGTTTACTCTCTGCCTGCAATATCTCATTTTCTGTCTGCACCAACCCTCTCCCACTGCCTGCACCCTCTCATGTGCATCTGCAGAGGCCTATTAAGATATGGCTGCTGGTGTGTATTACACAGCGCTACCATGTTAAATCTTTCCCTTCTCTGCCTGTAGTCTCGCACCATGCCTGTGTCTGCTTGCACTATCTCTGTCTCTGCTTCAACCATTTCACTCTCTCTCAGCACCATCTTTTCACTAACTGCACCATCTGTCCCTCTGCCGGCAGCCCTGCACCATCTATCCTCTGATTGTACCAGTTTAGTCTCTGCCTCCATTATCTCATTTTCTGTCTGTACCAACCCTCTCACACTGCCTGCACCCTCTCATGTGCATCTGCACAGGCCTATTAGGATATGGCTGAAGGTGTCTATTACACAGCGCTACCATGTTAAATCTTTTCCTTCTCCGCCTATAGTCTCGCTCCATGTCTGCATCTGCTTGCACTGTCTGTGTCTCTGCTTCAACCATTTCAGCCTCTCTCTGCACTCTCTATTCTCTGACTGCACCATCTGTCCATCTGCCTGCAGCCCTGCACCATCTGTCCTCTGATTGTACCAGTTTACTCTCTGCATGCATTATCTCATTTTCTGTCTGCACCAACCCTCTCCCACTGCCTGCACCCTCTCATGTGCATCTGCAGAGGCCTATTAAGATATGGCTGCTGTGTGTATTACACAGTGCTACCATGTTAAATCTTTCCCTTCTCTGCTTGTAGTCTCGCACCATGTCTGCGTCTGCTTGCACTATCTGTGTCTCTGCTTGAACTATTTCACCCTCTCTCTGCGCCATCTTTTCACTGACTGCACCATCTGTCCCTCTTCCTGCAGCCCTGCACCATCTATCCTCTGATTGTACCAGTTTAGTTTCTGCCTGCGTTATCTCATTTTCTGTCTGCACCAACCCTCTCCCACTGCCTGCACCCTCTCACGTGCATCTGCAGAGGCCTATTAGGATATGGCTGCTAGTGTATTACACAGTGCTACCATGTTAAATCTCTTCCTTCTCTGCCTGTAGTCTCACACCATGTCTATGTCTGCTTGCACTATCTGTGTCTCTTCCTGAACTATTTCACCCTCTCTCTGCACCATCTTTTCTCTGACTGCACCATCTGTCCCTCTGCCTGCAGCCCTGCACCATCTATCCTCTGAGTGTACCAGTTTACTCTATGCCTGCATTATCTAATTTTCTGTCTGCACCAACCCTCCCCCACTGCCTGCACCCTCTCATGTGCATCTGCACAGGCCTATTGTGATATGATTAATTCTACTTTGGTGAGAAAAAAGTTACATGCAGAGGCTAATGTGAGCACACAAAGGAGGAGCCTCTGCAGATGTACATGAGAGGGAGCAGGCAGAAGATGCACCCAGAGAGAGAGGGATAGTGCAGACAGAAAATACAGTTCCAATTTACAACACTATCTCTTCACCAGCATTTATTCAAAACATGAGACACAATATCCAAACAGACATGGGAGATTATAGAAAAAGCTGCAAATATATTTTTTTTAATTTACACTGGCAATCAGTGTGATCCTGGACAAAAAGTTTAAAACCAAACATTTTACCAAAACACATTTACCACACAAATAAGTTTAAGAGACAGAACACATTCTATCTACTTCAGCACTACAATACAGTGCAGAAACGTGAATCATTTTCAAAATAAATTTCCAATTTGCAGCATTACTTTTTTACCAGCATTACATCCAAACATGAGACACAATATCAGAAGAAAGAAGACAGTATAAGCAGAGAGAGGTAGACTGTGAGGAGAGACAGGGGAGATTATAGAAAAAGGTGCAAATATAATTCTTTAATTTACAAAGGCACTCAGTGTGATCCTGGACAAAATGTTTAAAACCAAACATTTCACCAAAACACATTTACCACACGAAAAAGTTTAAGAGACAGAAAACAGCCTATCGACTTCACCACTACAATACAGTGCAGAAACCTGAGTCATTTTTAAAATATCTTTCCAATTTGCAGCATTACTTTTTTGCCAGCATTACATCCAAACATGAGACACAATATCAGAAGAAAGAAGACAGTATAAGCGGAGAGAGGTAGACTATGAGGAGAGACAGGGGAGATTATAGAAAAAGGTGCAAATATAATTCTTTAATTTACAACGGCACTCAGTGTGATCCTGGACAAAAATGTTAAAACCATACATTTTACCAAAACACATTTACCACACTTAAACGTTTAAGAGACTACATTACAGTGCAGAAACCTGAGTCATTTTCAAAATACATTTCCAATTTACAGCATTACTTTTTTGCCAGCATTACATCCAAACATAAAACTCACACTGTGACCATCGACACATAACAGAAATCCTTCAATTCAGTCAAATGATTACTACAGTGAAAGGGGGAAGGATGAGGTCTTGCTAGTAGTGTTGTATAAAGGGAGCAAGGGTGAGGGAGAGAGAAAGAGAGAGACAATGAGAGAGTGAAGAAATAAACCAAAGAAAGTAAATCACATGGAGAGAGGGAGTTAGAAAACAGGAGTAAAGGAAAGGGATAATGACAGTGAGTTAAAAGATATGAGAGTAAGGAAAGGAGAGTGATAAAAAAGCATATTAAGTAACAGGAAAAAGGAGTAATTGAAACAGAAGGATTTATAGAAAAAAGAGGAAGGAAAAAGAACAGTGCTGAAGAGAAAGGAAGACAGTGAGACAGAGTGAAAGAGAGAGAAAGTGAGTAACTTCCACATTAGAACGCATTTATATTATTAACTTACATTGCACAACATATATCCCCTTACAAATTAATAACTCACCTTTAAAAATGCTTTTGAAGATTTAGAACAGTGTCAATCACACACCAGATTTTCTTAAGCAGAATCTCTGAAATGTACCTCAGACACTGCAACCACAAAATGGCCCTGATTCTCTCTAATTTTTCACACATATTTCTGTACATGACCAATTAAATTTCTTCCCACACTAATTCAAAACCAAACCAACATTTTAATTGGTTGTACATTTCAACACTATCAACCTTCCCCCACTGCTCTCTCTGACCGTTACCATGGTAACTCTCCATAGAACACCTAACTGAACTCAAAAGGTGAAAAGTTCATCTCTCAATGTTGCAAAACAAAGCAGCAAGTGTGTTTGACTTCTCAATATTCCAGCTTATCCTGTGCAATGTTCTTTTCTAAACCAATAGTTTTATTCCTTTTAAAAAACAGTAGGATGCTCCCTAGTTTTCAATGTTAAATTATCAGAAACCACCAATCATTTCTTTGTGTTTCAAGTGCACTGAATCTCATCCACATTTTTTTCTAAACTCCAAGTTTTCAAACTGCCATTTTCTTTCCAGAGCCCATCTGAGTACAACCAGATCTGCCTTCAAGATGCTTAGAGTATGGAATGTAGGGCACAGTTTTATATTCTGTAGTGAAAGGTAAGCAGCAAATAGCTACTTTCTCAACCTTGATTTACCAAATGTGGATATTATGTGGCTTGGCCAGAGAGGATTAAGATGTCACCAATTGATACCATTGGTAAAATCCTTTTTGCATCTCCCAAACCTTGACCTCATAATTGTGCACTGTGGTGCAAATGACCTGTGCACTTTGACTGGGGTAGGTCTGGAAATGCTTTTAAAGGACACCTTTGGGCAATTGATGTCACTTTTCCACAAACTGCCTTTGTATATTCTAATTTATGCCACAGGCAAAAATGGAACTGGTCCAACCAATATTGTCCACAGATTAAGAAAGCAAGGAAACATGTGAATAAGTCTGTTTCTGCTTTCCTCAGAGACTATGGTATGGGTTCTATATACCACAACAACTTGCGTTACAACATGCAAGGCATCTATAGGAGAGAAGGTGTACATTTCACAGATGACGGGAACAGAATCTTCTTTTTAAACTTTAGACTCTGCATCGGTACTTACTTGTAGGCACAAAAAACACTCATTGAACACAACGGCTCTTTTTAGAGCCAAACAACATCTAAACACTCAAGCTTATTATTTACCTGTCTTTTTTTTGTTGTTTTTTTCCACCGTGCGCGCAACGTGCACGCACCTCGCAAGTTAAAAAAAAAAAGGTTTTGGGGCCCTTTGGGGTCCTTCGGGGACCCCCTGAGAAGGCCTAGAGGGTCAGGGAGACTCTACCCTACCCCCATTTCACGTTCTCAAATTTTGTTTTTCACTCTCTTCTGCCTCATACACAAAATGGCGGCTAACGGGTGCGAGCACCGTGCGCGCACCTCGCAATTTTATTTGAAACAAAATAAATGTTTTTTTTGCCCTTCGTGGACCTTAAGGAACCCCCTGAGAAGGCCTAGGGGGTCAGGGAGACTCTACCCTGCCCCCTTTTCACGTTCTCAACTTTTGTTTTTCACTCTCTTCTGCCTCATAGACAAAATGGCTGCTAAAGGGTGCGAGTACGGTGCGCGCACCTCGCGATTTTATTTGAAACAAAATAAATGTTTTTATTGCCCTTCGTGGTCCTTTAGGGACCCCCTGAGAAGGCCTAGAGGGTCAGGGAGACTCTACACTACCCCCTTTTCACGTTCTCCACTTTTAATTTTCACTCTGTTTTGCCTCGAGAGGTGCGAGCACCGTGCGCGCACCTCGAGATTTAAAAAAAAAAAACATTTAGGGGACTTGGGGGTCCTACAGGGACCCCCTGAGAAAGTCTAGGGGGTCAGGGACTCTCTACCCTGCCCCCTTTTCATGTTCTTCACCTTTATTTTGCCCTCTTTGCTGCCTCGCACTGACAAAATGGTGTCCAACGCTTCCTGGTTTCCACCGATTCGAATGTTGACAGACGTCTAACAGCAAATCAGAATTCCGTTCGCGCACAATGGTGCACGCACAGGTGCGTGCACGGGTGCGCGCACGGTGCGCGCTTATAGATATATAAAAAAAATTCCATTTGATTTTCTAAACAACTACTGGAAGGATTTACACCATTTAAACAAAAGGCCGATCTGCGAATCAAACTCTACCATTTTGCCAAATTTCTTGTAATTCCGTTCATCCGTTCGGGCTGTAGCGGTGTCTAATCGTCCTATGGAAAATTGCATGAGGAAAACATGTTTTGGGATCCCCCTTTTTTGTCAGCCCCGCTTCACGCACGAATCACCCCCAAACTTTCAGGGAAGGAGCAGAGCAGAGCGGGGCATCTTCTTAGAGAAATTCATCAACCGGCGCCAAAGTTATTCCCAATGAAACATCAGTATACTTGCAATTATTCAGATAAATCCCTGAATAAATAAATAAGTATATAAATATTTAAATATTTATCTAACAAAGTGCAGTGTGCCAATACATGGTTAAAAACGAATGAAAAGACACACACACACACACACATATATATATATATTCACTGAAAAAACCATAGGTTTCACACCAGTTATAGTTAGGAATTAGCATTTAAAAAACCTATTAAATTCACTGACAAAACCAGTTATAGTTAGCTGGAAATTTTACTGATATAAAACCAATGAAATTCCACGTTATAGTTAGTTGGACTCACTATAACTTGCGCGTGCAATGCACTGCTGATGACGTCACATATTACATCACTCATGACATGGTCAGTGACATCACTCATGACATCACTGATGACACCATCCAGTGAATATGTGTCTTTCTGAAAAATAAATATTAGTGAGTAATGTTTAAATATTTAAATATATATATTAGTGTTTCACTTTGTGTATAAGTGGCTACATGTGTTGGTAAGTAGCTACATGCGTATGTATATGGGTTATTAGATGTTTCTCTTAGTATCAGTATGAGTGTCTATATGGTTTGGTGGGGGTATTACTTAGCACATAGATGCATGAGTGACTGACTCTCTGTTTGTATGTGTTTTGAAGACAGCATATGTGCAGGACTGTATGGGTGGATGAGTGTGTATATGTGTTTGTTAGTGAGTGAATGACTGTCTCACTAGTGTCTTTATCAGTAACTACATATGTTTTAATCTAGTATATGTGAATATTGATGTATATAAGTGAGTATATGTGAGAGTAAGAGATTGTAAGAGTTCCTGTTTAAATAAGTATGTGTTTCTATAAGTGATTGTTTAAGAGAATAAATATGTGTACTTTTCAATAGAAGTAAGGTGGAAGTGTGTGTATAACTCTATATTCAAATAAATGGATGTTCAATAGTTTATTTGCACGTGTGAGTATGTGTGTGAGTAACTTTTGGATGACTGTCGGTGTGTAACAGGATGTATAGGTGTATCACTTCATATGATGAGTGAGTATATGTATGAGTGACTATATAGAACTGTTGGTGAATGACTGGATGTGCATATAGATGGTGGAATTACTGAATTGCTTGTTGTAACTGATATGGGTATCTCCATTTTTTTTTAAATTTCAGTTTCTATTTTTGAATATGTGTTTCAAGGGTTACATTACAGTGAAAGGAGGTCTGTCACTATGTCACAAGGATGGTGTCATCAGTGATGTCATGAGTGATGTCACTGACCATGTCATGAGTGATGTAATATGTGACGTCATCAGCAGTGCATTGCACGCGCAAGTTATAGTGAGTCCAACTAACTATAACGTGGAATTTCATTGGTTTTATATCAGTAAAATTTCCAGCTAACTATAACTGGTTTTGTCAGTGAATTTAATAGGTTTTTTAAATGCTAATTCCTAACTATAACTGGTGTGAAACCTATGGTTTTTTCAGTGAATTTCAAAGGTTTTTTAAATGCTAATTCCTAACTATAACTGGTGTGAAACCTGTGGTTTTTTCAGTGAATTTCAAAGGTTTTTTTAATGCTAATTCCTAACTATATAAGACCTGAAAGCCCACCAGGAATCTCCAGTATGCGCCAGGGGACTGCATTGCAGAGAGGTGTAATGAAGCCACAACCCTTTTTACACCTCTCTGCAACGCAGCCCCCGTGCATGTTTGAAGAGGGGAAACTAATTCCCCTTGCATACTGGGGGCCCCTGGGGGCCAATTAGCCCACCTGGAACCTCCAGTATGCGCCTGGGGCTGCATTGCAGAGGTGTAATGAGACTATGCCCCTTGTTACACCTCTCTGCAACGCAGCCCACTGCCGCGTTTGCAGAGGGGGAACTAATTCCCCTTGCATACTGGGGGTCCCTGGGGTCAACTAGTCCACCAGGAGCCTCCAGTATGCGCGAGGGAGCTGCATTGCAGAGAAGTGTAATGAGGCCACACCCTTGTTACACCTCTCTGCAATGCAGGCCACTGGCGCCTTTGCAGAGGGGGGACTAATTCCCCTTGCATACTGGGGGTCCCTGGATCATATCTGCCCAAACACCGATATTCCGAACGATTGTAAATGACTTTTCTTGAGAAACATTTGGATTTGGATTATCATGTCCTATACTTTGGAATTTTTGAAAGACTGACTTTGAGGATGCTATAAATTACTCAAGTCTGCCCGAATTGTGTGGGTAAAATTGATACCTAGTCACTTTTAATAAGAATATACTTATGTCTCGTCTAACATTTGGAAGAAATATCTAGTTATATGACAACGGGATACCGACATAACTTGAAGGAAATAAGAACGCCCTGAAGAAGTTCTGTTGTATAGAATGAAACGTTTCGGCTGGCTGTGGTACATAAACTTAAGGAAAATAAAAGCATTTGAATATACACCAAGATTCAGCGCTTCAATAAGTACTCTAAGTGATATGATTTGATTGGACTCATTGTGAAAGTGGTGCTGTGCCAAACTTTTGAATATTCTCCACTACTCTCTACTACTTACTCTCTCCCACTCTCTACTACTCACTCTCTACTGCTCTCTACTACTCACTCTACTACTTACTCTCTACTACTCTCTACTACTCAGTCTCTACTACTCACTCTCTACTACTCTCTACTACTCACTCTACTATTCACTCTACTACTCTCTACTACTCACTCTGCTACTCTCTCTACTGCTCTCTACTACTCTCTACTACTCACTCTCTACTCTCTATTACTCACTCTCTACTCTCTACCTCTCTACCTCTCTACCTCTACACCTCTACCTCTCTACCTCTCTCTACACGCACACATATAGACATATATGCATATATATATGTGCATATGCATTTATATATATGTATGTGTATGTATAAAAAAAACAACTAAACATTTTTTTTTCTAATCAGCTACTTTTAAAACTGTCATTCTTTTTCCCCATGGTACGCTCCCCGGTGCGCGTACCGGGCGCTCCCCCCGCGAAAATCAAAAAAAAAAATTTTTTTTTTTGCCCCGTGGGGCCCTTTTATGGCCCCCACATCAAACCTAGGGGGTCAAGGGGGGTCTACTCTGCCCCATTATGGTCATTTCCCCCTTTGTTTTGGCCACCTCTTGTGTCTCGATCCTACCGAGACACAAGATGGCGGCCGCTCCGGACTGTTTAGAATGTTTACAGACACCCCAGAGCCAATCAGCTTTCTGCGCGCAAGTCGCGTGACGCGCCCGGTGCGCGTACCGGTGCGCTTACCGGAGCGCTGCTATAGATATATATATTTTTTTGAACCTTAATTACTCAAAATCCACTGGAGCACATATCTTGAGACATAGCAAAGGCACATCGGGCTACCAGTCCCTACAATTTTGCCAAGTTTGGTGGAAATCCATTCAGCCGTTCGGGCTAAAAGTGAAATCGACCGCCCTATGGAAATTAACATGGGGAAAACGCGTTTTGGGACCCCCCTTTTTTCTCGGCCCCCCCTTGACGAAACCCCCCCAAGTTTTCAAGGTCTGCTCAGAAACAAAATGTGCCATTTTCCTGAAAATTTCAGCCGATTCCGTCCACAAACGCCAAAGTTATTAGACATAGAATTTTCAAAAATCCCATAGACAAATAATCCTAACTATAACTACCTACTGGCGACCGCCAGTAGGTAATATATATATATATATATATATATATATATATATATATATATATATATATATATATATATATATATATATATATATATATATATATATATATTACCTACTGGCGATAGCCAGTAGGTATATATAGTTAGGATTATTTGTCTATGGGATTTTTGAAAATTCTATGTCTAATAACTTTGGCGTTTGTGGACGGAATCGGCTGACATTTTCAGGAAAATGGCACATTTTGTTTCTGAGCAGACCTTGAAAACTTGGGGGGGTTTCGTCAAGGGGGGGCCGAGAAAAAAGGGGGGTCCCAAAACGCGTTTTCCCCATGTTAATTTCCATAGGGCGGTTGGCCTCACTTTTAGCTCGAACGGCTGAATGGATTTGCACGAAACTTGGCAAAATTGTAGGGACTGTTAGCCCGATGTGCCTTTGCTAGGTCTCAATATATGTGCTTCAGTAGTTTTTGAGAAATTAACGTTCAAAACAAGATATATATCTGTAACAGCGCTTCGGGCAGCGATCCGGTCCGCTTACTTTTCGCGAAACGGAACTTTGCGCGCAGAAAGCTGATTGGCTCTCTGGTGTCTGTCAACATTCTAAACAGTCCGGAGCGGCCGCCATCTTATCTCTCGGTAGGATCGAGAGAGAAGAAGAGGTGAAAAACGAAGGGGGAATTTATTGAAAGGGGGCAAGGTATACCCCTCTTGACCCCCTAGGAATGTTGTTGGGGTTATTAAAGGGTCCCGTGGTGAAAATAAAAAAAAAATGATTTTTCACGGTAGAAGCGCTTCACGGGCCGCGAACTGGGCCGCAAACTGGTAGCGAAACGGGAATTCGCCATTTTGTGCTTCGTTTTAATTGTTTAGAGACAAAAATTATCGCCGCACATCGGCCACAATGCATGAATATCGCTGAAAAGTCAGCGATATTCATGCATTATCCAGCAAATGCTCTTAGCCATGTTATCCACCTTCCATTGGATAACATGGCTAAAAACTGCTCTGTGCGTGAGCTTTTTTTTTTTTTTTTTGCTGCGTGACGTTTGTTAACGTTCGATTCGATGGAAATCAGGAAGTGTTGACCACCATTTTGTCACTGCGAGTAAATATTTTGTTATAAATGAATCCTTATTGATAAACATTGTCTGCGCCATCTTGCGTTTTTGACCAATGCCACAATTTTGTCGTGCACGGCAGCCATTTTAGATGCCTTGACCAGGGCCACTCTCTGCACGCCGCCGATCCTCAGCATGGCTCCCCACCCTCGCAAGCATCTCCCCCACGCACTGGTCACCCCCGCTCTTTCTCTCATGCATGGGCCATATACTTCCCCCCATCTGCGCTGCTCTTCTCTGAGAATCACACCCTGTGCCCGCCCGACACCTCCCTTTCACCCTATTCACTACCGCACCCTCTGACACTCCTCTTCCTCTGTGTCCGATTGTCCAGGCCGGACCTAGGCTATCACCTAGCCCTGCGGATGCAGTTTATGGCCCCAGCTGTAGAGTATCCAGACATGCCAACCCTCCCGATTCAGGCGTGAGACTACTGATTTCAGTGCTAGTCTCCCGCCTCCCGATTCCTGCAAGCAAAAACCCGGGGGCATATTACCAACAACTAGCGATAATTTTTGTCTCTAACTTGTTTAGAGACAAAAATTATCGCCGCACATCGGCGAATTTTATCGCACATAAACCTTGCTATTAGCAAGGTTTATCGCAAATGCGATAAAAAACGGCCGCAATGCATGAATATCGTTGAAAAGTCAGCGATATTCATGCATTATCCAGCAAATGCTCTTAGCCATGTTATCCACTTCCCATTGGATAACATGGCTAAAACTGCTCAGGGCAGGTGTTAGGTTTTGGAGATATTCGCGCTTAGCGCGAATATCTCCAAAAGTTGGTAATAGGAGATAGCGATGGTTAGGGACTGTTTCCAGTCGCTAAAATCTTGGCACGCCCACTTTGCATGTCATTAGTGATAAATATCACTGATATGCAAAGCGGGGCCCAAGATGGTCGCTATCTCCTTTTAGCTGTCACTAACTGGTGTTAGCGACAGCTTGGTAATAGGGAGTTAATTTTATCTCTTTTTTTTGGCTTTTAAAGCCAAAAAAGCGGAAATAAACCCCCTTGATAATATGCCCCATGATTTCTCGGGGGTTTCAGCTGACAGGGCTTGGTATTGTGTTACGTGCTAATTCTTCCAGGAAACGTCAGAGGGTCGATGCAGGGGTTCTAGAAGGGGTGATAAACCATTTAAGCCTCATGAACAAGCGCATGGTCTTTTAAAGATTTGTGAAGTACTCGGGGCGGCGGTGTGTGTGTGCCCTCTTTCAGGAGCGGGCGGGGGGGGGCACTGCCAGCAACTTGCCAGGCCAGGCAGTGTTCAACACATGCATCACCCTTTCTCTGCCTGCTATTGCGCTCCATGCTTCGGAAAGGTAAGAAAAAGAACGTGCATTTGAGTTTGAAATGTCCGATCTTGTAGCAGTACACTTGCAAAGCCCACACATGACAATAACCCGATTAAAGGCCCCATTCACCCGATTTTTTAAACATATATAGCACTCCAACAAAGTTAGATTTTAAAACTTTATTAACTTTTAACTATAATGAACGGAACAAAAACTGTAAAAACATTTAAACATTTTTCACCCAAAAAAGCAACAATGGTCAGAAGCTGTCTTTTGTGCGAATAGTCCCAAGGCAGCACAACGTGCAGAGTTCTGGACGGCACCCAGGTGATGTCGCCTGGGTGCCGCACTGGTTTTGGGATCCTACAATGCTGCTCTGAAAATTGGCGTGGGGCGTCCCGGGTGGGGCGGGGGAGGCCTCGTCAGTAGCGGTCTGTTGTGCGAATAGTCCCAAGGCAGCAGAACGCGCTGAGATGTTGATGGCACCCAGGTGATGTCCAGTAAACTGCCGCACTGGTTTTGGTATCCTACAATGCTGCTCCGAAAATTTGCGTGCGGCGGCCCGGGGGGGGGGGGGGGGGGGCGTGGGGGAGGCGGCGTGAACGGGCCTCCCCAGGTGGCGGCCATCCAGCTGAGTTGCGCCCGCTCTTGCGGCTACAGCGTCTCGCTCACCATGTTGTTGAGTTGCTCCCACTCTTGCAGTGCAGCGATAGGCGCCTGCCACATGACTCTTAAAATGGCGGACGGCTCTTCGGTTTTGGGCCTGGTCCACTGAAATGGCCCTGGGACACCTTGGAACTCGGACGCTTGCCTGCTAGGGCTTGGGCTCCATTCTCGAAAAGCGTCCCCTCAGCCGTGAAGATTCTACAAAAGTCTTGGGGGCCCCCGACTCCCGCAGGCTTCCGGTGGGGAGCGGCTGCCATGATTGCTCGCGGAATGACCACGACGGAGCCACGAGATGGTGGTGCTCTCATGCTGACGCCAGCTTCAGTCTGAATGATCCAGAAACAAGGTGGGGCTTTCATCGTTTGGGAAAAAAAAATGTTCTAAACCAATGAAAAGTGTTATTTTTAGGTCATATGACCAAGCCTTCCATCTTTAGGAAACCAAAAGTAAAATGAACCAATGAAAAGTTTTATAAACAAGTCACATGACCTGTTATGCGGCATAGGGCTACAAAAAGCGTAGAAAATCCGTTGGCACGTGAGGCGGCGTCAGTAGCGGACCGATGTGCGAATAGGCCGAAGGCAGCACAACGCGTCGAGATCCGGATGGCACCGAGGTGGTGTCCAGCAAATTGCCGCACTGGTGTGGCCATCCTACAATGCTGCGCCGAAAGACGGCTTGTCCAGCTGAGTTGCGGTCACTCTTGCGGTACAGTGACTCGAACGCGCCGAGATCCGGATGGCACCGAGGTGGTGTCCAGCAAATTGCCGCACTGGTGTGGCCATCCTACAATGCTGCGCCGAAAGACGGCGTGTCCAGCTGAGTTGCGGTCACTCTTGCGGTACAGTGAGTCGAACGCGCCAAGATCCGGATGGCACCGAGGTTGTGTCCAGCAAGTTTCCGCACTGGTGTGGCCATCCTACAATGCTGCGCCGAAAGTCGGCGTGGGGTGCCCCGTTGGCTTATGAGGTGATGTCAGTAGTGGACCGATGTGTGAATAGGTCGGAACCAGCACAAGGCGCCAAGATCCGAATGGCAAGTCCTGGATGTTGAGTGCCTCAGTTGAGAGTTCTGAGCAGTGCTTGTAAGACTGTCTGAAGCTTATTTGCACCTGCTGCAGCTTCACTATTGCCCTGGTGTGGCCAAAGGTCGCACATGACATAGGCGGCCGGCTCCCGAGGTCCGGCGGAACTTTTTTCCTTTTCCTTTCTGCTTCTTTTCCTACAATCCGTTTCATCTGAAGACACGACCAGGTCCCTGAATGTGTGCAGGGGGACGCTATTGATTGAATGAAAATGGCGGCTTGACACAAAGCTGACTCAAGCGTTGCTGTTGATGCTATACAGACAAAAATTGGTTTTCAGTTTGTACATTCTTCAGGATTTTTTTTTCCATCCAAGTCTGATTGAGAGTTTGTAGAAAAATGGCTTCAGATTTTCCACATACTACTCTTCAACATTCTTCCTAAACGTAACAATGTGAAACTCACTAGGAGAACGGCTGTTTCTGTTTCCTTTCAAAATGCTGCCAACAATATTTTCTGAATGGAAGACACCATCTTGTAGCATAAAGGGCCGAAAGGGGTTCTGGTCTGGCCGATGGTTGGTGGAGACATTTTGACTATATCTTGGACCTGCCCGGCCTCGCCCAAAATGGCGCCGGTATAAATGGGACTCGTAACTCCTTGCCCGCAAATGTATATCTAGAAAATGTTATTGTAAGTGGCCCTGTCGTATTTTAATTACAAAATGTACGTCCACCGATTCCGCAACTGTTAGACACCTTTGTTCTTGCAACCTAATGGCCCGCTCGTTACGTTCCTCTACAGTGTAAATGTCTCCTCATCATATACGATTTCAGTTTGCTCCGTGGCCGGCCCACGTGGTTATAGGCCCGTATTTGTATACTGACATTTTCACAATAAAGGTTTTTAAAACAAAACACGGTAGTAGTATTTACATTGGTAAAGTTTTTACTTTTAGTCACTGTTTTCGAATCAGTAAAAGGCAAGTGAAATAAAGCAGTCCAATTACATGACGGATAAAAGGTATAATATGTAGGAACGCAGTAAAGATAAATGGTCAAGGGCAGTTGTGTTTTTCATTTCTGCAACATAAAGTGATCGATAAGAATCTGATAATCAGGCGTATCGGCGACTAAGACAGCAGGCCGAATCTCTTTTACTCAACGGCTCCGTCATGGAAGGAAGAAACGCCCTTTTTCTCGAAAAAGGAATATATTTTACTTGCAGGACAGTTGTAAATTTTCCGGGAAAGTACATTAGCCTGGAATATTATAACATATGTTTAAAAAAAAATAATGTTCGAAAACAATAAAAAGCGTAATTTTTAGGTCATATGACCAAGCTTTTCATCATTAAAATAACAAAAGTAAAATGAACCAATGAAAAGTTTTATTAACAAGTCACATGACCTGTTATGCTTACGTTACGCGCTGCGCGCCGCGCCTCGGATCACTTCTGGGTGCGCTAACGCGGCGTGTCATATAACGCATTACGCGACAACGTAGGTCAAGAATATAGTCAAAATGTCTCCACCAACCAGCCTTCGGAACACAACCCCTTTCAGCAGTCCAAAAAGTTCTGTTAAATGACAACAGAGGGGACAGGCAACAAGAACCATCAGTCAAAGAGGGGAGGGCAAGTTCTTCTCTTCCGGGTCATGTTGGGGCGCTACCGGAACTGATCGAATTGGTAGTCTACAGTGTTTCTGGATGTTTCAGACTAAAGCTGGCGTCAGCATGAGAGCACTACCATCTCGTAGCTCCGTCGTGGCCATTCCATGAGCAATCATGGCAGCCGCTCCCCACCAGAAGCCTGCGGGAGTCGGAGGCCCCCAAGACTTTTGTAGAATCTTCACGGCTGAGGGGACGCTTTCGAGAATGGGACCCAAGCCCTATCAGGGAAGCGTCCGAGTTCAAAGGTGTCCCAGGGCCATTTTAGTGGACCAGGCCCAAAACTGAAGAGCCGGCCGCCATTTTGAGAGTCCTGTGGCAGCCGCCTATCGCTGCACCGCAAGAGCGGGAGCAACTCAACTACATGATGAGCGAGACGCTGTAGTCGCAAGAGCGGGCGGTAAACAGCTGAATGGCGGAAGAGGCACAGTGTAGCAAAAGCGGGCGGAATGGCAACTGAAACGGTAAAGGGGCGCCCCACTACAGCGTGTCTTCAGGTCAAACGGATTGTGGGACAAGGTCCAGAATTGAAGAGTCATCAAAAGGCAAAAAGTTCCGCAGGACCCCGGGAGCCGGCCGCCTATGTCGGGGGCGATCTCAGGCTACACCAGTGCTATAAGACTTGGGGAGGGTGTCGGAGCCAAGCGTCTTCTCCGAGTCCATGGCCATCACACCGCCCCTCAGGGGCCTCCGTCAAGCTGTTTAGGAAGGTAACATATCACATTGTTTTCTAATGCAGTCAGGTCCACAAACGACACTCACTTACTTTGAGAATAGTGAAGCTGCAGTAGGTGGAAATAAGCTTCAGACAGTGTTACAAGCACTGCTCAGAACTCTTAACTATGGCACCCAACATCCAGAACTTATGCCATTTGAGAATGGCAGTGACATTGAAGCAACTCAGGGACCAAAACCATTAACGTACTTTCACGTATGAAAATCTTACTTGGGGAGGGGGCAGGAGCGAAGTGCCCCCTCCCAGTCCGCGCCACCACACCGTATGTTGAAAATCTGAAGCCATCGTTCTACAAAGTCAACCAACCTTGGATTGAAAAATCTAGAAAAATGTACAAACTGAAAACCAGTTTTGGTCTGCATAGCATCAGTAGCAACGCTTGCTATCAGAGTGCATGAGTTTCATGCTCGATCGATTGAGCTAGCCGGATCGGGCAATAAAAAGTATAAAATAGTTATGTAAATAGTTATTTAATAAAATGTTTTACCCTGTTTCTTTGCTGGTGTGTTGTCTATATTTTTAATATTTGCATAGGGTTTGTCGTTATTTTGGGCGGGGTGGGTGACGGAGTCGAGCTGTCTTGCAGCCCTCATGGTGTGGAGCTCAGTTCATCTCACTATTTTCGTATTTCTCATGAAGGGTTGTTCCTAATATTTCTATTTTAGCGAGGTCAAAAAGAGATCCAATTAGTGGCCTACTGATTTTGCTCGATTACTTTTATTTTTTTACACGATTTTTCACTATCTGCAAAGACTAAACAGAGTATTGCGACTTTGTGCTTGTTTGTAAATAGAGAATGATCCAAAGAGAACCAATTCTAAAACAGTAAATGCTAGGATAACAATCAATCAATTTATTTATTTATTTATTTATTATGCAAATTATAACGCGCAGACTAAACCCGAAGGTATCAAGGCGCCTATCAAAATCAATAAACAGAAAATACAAAATATCACTACGGGTATGCAAGTGTGAAAAGATGAGTTTTAAGCGCGGATCTAAAAGTTTGCAAAGAGGGACTGGATCTTACTTCCAAAGGGAGGGCATTCCACCACTTGGGTGCCAGAAAGGAAAAGGCCTTACCTCCCCATCTTGCTTTTCTGACACGGGGTACAGAGAGGAGAAGTTTGTGACTGGAGCGAAGATTCCTACTAGGGTTATGCCGAGAAAGAATGGATCCCATGCTTGAAGGACTCGGTTTAGCAAGAGCTTTATACACCAGGCACATGGATTTGAAAAGGATCCGGTATTCAACGGGGAGCCAGTGCAGTTGATTTCGGGCTTCAGTGGCAGAGGCACGTTTTGGTAGGTCAAGAGCAAATCTCGCTGCCGCGTTCTGGACCACCTGCAAGCGCTGTAGGTGACTCTTGTTCAGCCCTGCATACAGCGCATTGCAGTAGTCCAGTCGTGAGCCCAAAAGAGCGACAGCAAGTTGCTTTCTTGCCTGGGGTGACAAGAAGTGCCTGATTTTCCTCAGTATGTGGATAATCCCCCAGCAGGTCGAAACAGTCCTGTTGACCTGTTGGCACATACTAAGGTTGGGGTCGAATCAAATGGAGAGACAAGCAGGCACGACGGATTACAACGGGGGCAATGGTCTGCGTTAACTACCGTTCACTATCTGCAAAGAGAGAGTACTACTAAGAGAAAAGAGGGGAGGGGGGGTGCAGCGTTCAAAGCACATCAGCATGCATAAATACGCAAATGTTTTTATCTATCACGTACTTGACATTTTAAAGCTTTTCATATTTGCTATTAAAAAACCAATGAAATTCACAGAAAAAACCATAGGTTATAGTGGATATATAGTTAGGAATTTGCATTTACAAAACCTTGAAAATTCAATGAAAAAACCATTGGTTTTAGGCCATATATAGTTAGGGATTTGCATTTACAAAACCTTATTTTACTCGCATAAAACCATTGAAATTCCATATATAGTTAGATGCGCTAACTATATATCGCGCACCCGCAATCCACTGCTGATGATGTCACATATTACATCATTCATGACATGGTCAGTGACATCACTGATGACATCACTGATGACAACTCAAATGACATCACTGATGACATCTCAAATGACATCACTGATGACATCACTGATGACAACTCAAATGACATCACTGACAACATCACAGATGACATCATTCATGTGTTAATACGATGAACCTCTACAGACTCTGATATATCCTTAGATACACTCAGTGAAAACAGACACTCACAGATTGTCACTCATCCATGGAGTTACTCATACACCTAGACAGTCATGCAAAGAATCAATCACACCTCCAATTCCTCAACTATACAGTTATACACACCTTACTTATTGAAACATATTCTAACACATATTTACTCTCTTATATAATCCCTAATAAAAGTTCACAATGATCCATACAGCCACTCACACATTCACTGGCTCTAATGCACAGTTATTTATATATGTCAACTGTCACATGGAGTGTGTTTTACATATGTACTTACTTTGACATGTATCACTGAGATATCCATTCACTCACCAATACACTCATGCACACAGTCAACCGCCCATACAGCTGTTTCCACATGCACTTTTGAAACCATACATCTAGTGAATCAACTGCTCACACATCTATGCACAGAGTCACACACCTCCCAGCCACCCCCACACACACACTTACTCTCCCATAGAAATACTTAGGCAACCAATCAATAACCCATATAGTTACTCATATAGCTACTGATTAACACATGCAGCACTTCATAGAACAACAGATATAATGATGCACAAATTAATACAGTTTAATCACTAACCCATGCACTCAGTGAGACACATTTAATCACTCCCTCATACAATCAGTCATGCACCTACTAAATCCTTTATCCAGACATTTATACATCCACTCATTCTTCAATATGTAAGACATATTTTAACTTTACAGAAACATACAGTCACTGGATGTTGTGATCAGTGATGTCATCAGTGATGTCACTGACCATGTCATGAATGATGTAATATGTGACATCATCAGCAGTGGATTGCGGGTGCGCGATATATAGTTAGTGCATCTAACTATATATGGAATTTCAATGGTTTTATGCGAGTAAAATAAGGTTTTGTAAATGCAAATCCCTAACTATATATGGCCTAAAACCAATGGTTTTTTCATTGAATTTTCAAGGTTTTGTAAATGCAAATTCCTAACTATATATCCACTATAACCTATGGTTTTTTCTGTGAATATATATATATATATATCTATATCTATACTACTATAATAAAGGAAGAACTTTCAGCCTTTGAGGCGGGTAAACTCGGGAACCACAGCGCCAATCCACACACCCGATACACCGTTGGAATCGTCAGGGTGTGTAGATGGTTATAGGCTATATAAATGGAAAAAAAAACGTTATCTAAAAAATTTACAGTAAAAAAAACAGCAGTCCCTCCGAAGTAGCGCCGGCCGCGACTTGCGTGCTCACGTCAGGAGCGTGGGGAGAAGCGGCGTCCAGGAGCGCGACAAGGAGTGGCGGACATGGTGCGGGGGAGAAGCGGTGACGTGAGGAGCAGCGGACAGTCCAGCGGTGGTGCGAGCAGTGGACAGGCAGCAGGAGTGGCGCTGAGGTAAGGGGACCCATGTCGGGGCAGGTGGGGGTCGGGGCAGGCGGGGGTTGGGGCAGGCGGAGGACGGGCTCGGTGGGGGCCCGGGCTGCTGGACAATGTCGGGGTGGGCGGGGTCGGGGAAGCCTGCTGCTCCCGGACAAGGTCGGGACGGGTTGCTAGTATATATATATATATATATATATATATATTGCGACAATTTAAGGCATTTTACTTGGTTTCTTATTCACTAGTATAATAGTAACCATATTTCCTTTGTTAGCTATAAGTTCCTCTGTGAACTGAATATAGAACTACACTCAAAGTGCTTAGGAAAGGGCTGTTTTAAGTGATTAAAGTGCTTAAAAATGAATAAATAAATAATCGCAATTAAATTGGATTTACTTAATAACCCAATTTTCTGGGAATAACTAGAAAGATAAAAAAGTAAATAAATAAACAAAAAAGTGGACTGCTGATAACAATTAATATCATGGATGATTCCAAGTATTCAAATCAACGTCGATATATATATATATATATATATACATCACCAGTATGTAGTTATAGTGAGGACCTTGTTTCTATTCAAAAAGTGTTTTTTCTTTTCCCGATAACTTTGGCACCGGTTGATGAATCTTCGCGAAATTTGCAAAACTATTGGGGCACTCTAGACAGCTCCTGTCTTAAAATTATTGGGGTGAATTGTCAAGCAGGGGCCGAGAAAAAAGGAGGGGCCCAAAACGCATTTTCCCATTGGTATTTTCCATAGGAAACTTAAGACAAAGCTACAGCCCGAACTGCTGAACGAAATTACACCAAATGTTGCAAAAAGGTAGCCCTTGGTTCAGAGAGAGCCTTTTGTGTTAAATGGTGTAAATCTGTTCAGTAGTTCCGGACAAGTTTAAAAAACAAACATTTTTGATATCTGGGGCAGCTGTGGGTTCGTGAATCCTCCCGGGCACAAGCTTCACGCTGATTGGCTGCCAAAACTCCAAAACAGGAAGTGTTGGCAGCCATCTTTTGACTTGTTAGAGTCACAAGAAAACAGTAAAAGAAAGTGAAAAATGAAGAAAAGGGGGCAGGGTAGAAACACCCTGACCACTTAGGCCTGCTGAGGTAGTCCCACAAGGACCCGCAGGGCAAAAAAAAGCATTTTCTTTTTTTTTAAACTGCAGAATTTGAACTGGGTGCGTGAATCCTGCTAAAAATAAAAAGTAAATCTTTTAGATTTTGAAGCTCACAGACACAAACCCCTGCACTCGACCTCAATCTTCGTGTTGTTGTTAAATTAATACCGTCTACACTTCTTCATGTGTCCTGTGTGAAACTCAGCATAGAGAGCTCCTAAGAGCTGGCATAGTAAAGAAGGGGGATTGGCGGTACCCGGCAACGGCTTGTAAAAAATCAAGAATATTCAAACCGGTTGAGGAAGAGGCTGTGGCCCCGTCAGGACAGGGGTATGCTGTTGGACAGGTAGCCGGCAGCCTGCAAGGAGCGGCAGATGGAAACAGCCCGGCCAGCTGACATCGCTCTTCAGCTCTAATATTGCAAACCTCTTTACTCTCATCTACGTGCCAGTGCCGCTTTCTCCAAGAAGGGAGACAAAATCTGCTACCACCCAACATAGTAGGCCAGGAGGGGATGCCCAGACGCCGGTGCCTAAAACGCCTAAAGTCCTTCATCCCTCAGAGCTGCTGGTGTCTGCCAGAGAGGGTCCCTTGGAAGAAGCTTATCTCCAGGTGGAGCAGTGGGAACAGCAAGTCCACCAAAAGCATAAGGAGCTGCGGTTGCAAGGGGCCGTTGAGCCAGAGGACTAGGTTAAGGGTCCCATGAGGCCAAAGCACACCAGGAAAAAGGCAGAGGAGCGGACCAACGATAAGAGAACGGTCTTTGTGGGCAATGTGCCGGTGTCCTTTACTTAGCAGGCACTGCGAGCTCTCTTGAAAGGTTTCAGGCCATTAAGTCTGCCCGCTTCCGCTCAGTGGCCTGTCCAGAGCCCACCCTCAACCGTAAAGTGGCTGCCATTCAGCGCCAGGTGCACCCCAAGCGTAGGAGCATCCACACCTATGCTGTTTTCAAGGACGAGGCAGCAGCTGGTTTGGTCCTAGCCTGCAATGGGGCCCAGGTGTAGGGTGGCTTCAACATCTGAGCCTCTGGTAGCCACATTCATAACAACCAACCCTCAGCCTTTTTTGGCCAACCTACCCTCCGATGTTGAGTACCAGGGTCTGAGTGACTGATAGAGGGCGCAGGTCACCTCCTCAGTTTTACCATACTCACCTGGGCCCTCAATCATGCAAACCTTGACCAGGTAACCCTGCCTATCAATAATTTATTTACTTTAATTAGGACTTAACCTATGCACCTTGACTTACCAATCCTTGTCATCGGTACCTAAAGTCCTAAGGGATCAAGGGAGTTAGAATAATAGGTAGAAAAATAACATTGATACTCATAAAATAGCCACAGACTCGAGAAAAATGTAAACACTTTGTCTATGTAAATTCTTAAATGTCAGAGTCCAAGTAATTTTGATCAAAGCTCTTTTGAGTAGAAAAATTATGATCAAATTGAAAATATGCAAAGATTTTATGAGTCTGTCTTCAAGCATTTGACAATAGGAAGGGTAGAAAAGGGAAAACAGTACAATGACATACCCACACTGATTTTATACCTACCTAGAATGGTGTGAAGACCAACCCTGGCCACGGGCTGGGATAAGGACAGGATTGCGGATAGTTCAGGAGTCAGCAAGACAGAACAGGTGCAGATCAGGATAGGTGAAAGACCAAATTGGAATGGATGCAGGTTGGAACAGGTACCCTCAGCTAAAAGTGCAACGCCTGCATCACACCCCACTCTGCGGCTAACAGTCGGACCCCGATTGGGTTATCAAATCTTCTGACAGAGTGCTCCGTCAGCACCTCTGCTCCCGAACCCCGATTGGGTTATCAAACTCCTCCCGAACCCGGATTGGGTTATCGAAACTTCTGACAGAGTGCTCCGCCAGCTCCTCTGCTCTCGATCGCCTATTGAGTGCGTTGCTTCAGTGACAGGTCAGCTATTCGGACAAGTCGGACATTCTAACAAGCTAAGTCTACCATAGTTATACCATTTTCCAGGACTGTGTACCACCCCCCAATGTTGCGAATGTGTGTATCCCCAATTTTGATTGGACAAAAGACAAAGAGAGGTCATCACATCATGCCAAAATGAAGTCATTTCATTCAAATATTGAAATTAGCATTCCCACCCATACCTTTATTTTCCCATGCACTTTTATTCCACCTGGCAGTGAATGTATCAATAACAATTACAATGTAATATAACAACTTTGTTCAGCTTTCTCTCCAAAGGGTCAAAAGGTAAGGTTCCCAAGAACATCTTCTAGCAAGTCAGGATTTGGCTGTGTTTCAATGCCATGACCAAGATGGAGTTTAGAAGTGCATGTCAGGCCCAAATAGGAGCTAGCAGTAAAATAAAAAAGAAACAGTTTTAGAACAGAGAATAAATGAATGCACTGTATACCACTTATCTCTACACTATTCCCACTTACTTTATTTAAACTACATCATTAAATATTAGGCAGATTGAACATCGTTTAGTTAAGCAGCAAGCAGGTGCATTAGTGAATAATCACATGAAGCAGCCATCTTTCATCCAGTGCATAGAAGCGAAGTTTCCCGCCAAAGAAGATAAGAAGTCATGCCACGTGAGTGTGACTGACGCATGCGCAATAGAGTTCCCACGTTGCGGCGGACATTTAATGCAATTGCATTATTGTTACTAAAAGCACATAGGTAAGTGTCCCCTAGATACCAGAAATGTAATGTGGTGCATTATTAGTAAGACAAAACATGTTGGTTAATACGTGAACTATTATTTTGAGAGGGTTGAGTCCCAGCAAGTCACTCTACGTGCGAAACCTTGCTCCATCAATACCCTCTTTGATGATATTTTATATCATCACATATTACAGAAACAGATGCCAACTTTCAACATTTTCTCAGTTCAATTTCTTCAAACATTGTTTTGGGGTCTTTCTCATTATTCATGTGAAAGTTTTTCATTTTCTTGTACAAATTCCCATTTAATTCTTCAAGCTCAATTTCATTGCAGTTTCTTTTCTTTCCTCTTTTGTTCACTTAGGTAGCTTTGGCTTCTGATTCTCATGATATCTGCAGTTATGTAGACTACTAGAATCCAATCATCCTGACTGGTGCTCGGTTGTTCCTCTTCAGCTACTTCAGGATCGATTTCTTGAGACCCCACAACTGTACAACCTTCAGCTTCTATTTCATCAGGTTCAGTCACTCTTTTGGTGTGACTTGCATTGATCCAGTTCGGAATTCCCTTGCACTTCACAGCTGTGGTGGTAACCAATATCACTTGATGTGGCTTTCCCCACCTTGGTGCTAGGCAAGATTTTCGAGAATGTTCTTTTATCACTACCCAGTCACACGGATTCAGGTCATGTGCTGGAGTTGTTTGTCTGCGACAGCGCCTTCCCCAACCTGGTGAGAGAAAGAACGCACTTAGTCAGCCAGTTCTTTGCAGTATTCCAGTACTAAATCATCAGTTATATTTATCGGCTTGTGTCCTGGTACCAATGCCTGCCTCATTGCTCTTCCCATGAGTATATCGTGGGGACTCAAGCCTGTGTTTCTGTCTGGGATGCTTCTGAGTCCCATCAGAACAAGAGGTTAGGCATCAGGCCATACCAATCGGGTAGATTCATATATCTTTCCCAATCTTGATTTGATCGTGCCATTCAGTTGTTCTATCACTCCAGAAGCCTCGGCGCGGTATGCACAGTTTAGCTTTTGCTAAATTTTGAATGCTTCATAGATTAGAAGAATTATTTTATTATTAAAATGTTACTGGAAAACCGAAACAAGGTATAAGTTCTCTGAGTAAAAGCTTGGCTACAGTGATTTTTTTTTTGTAAATATCTTTTTATTGCAGCAAAATCAGAAAGGCATACAGTAGATTTAATCCATTCCCCTTGGAGCTCAGTGAGTGCGCCGCTCCCTCACCCCTGTATCACACAGCCATTTAGCTCACACCCCGGAGGTGGAGCGGCAAAGTCACGGGTACAAAGAAGCTGCGCTGGAGCGTTCTGAATATGGCTATAGCCACCATGTGGGTGGGAAATGGCAGAGCTGCTTTTGGGTCCTATCACCCCCTCTCCCATGTCCCAAGTCCAGTTTGAACCAAGAGTCACTGTACACCCTCCTTGCATAAGCCCCCCCCTCCCCCGTAACACCCTCATTCCCGCCTACCCCGCTACCCTCGTCTAGGATCCCCCCTGACCATCCCCTACCCCTGCCCGGACCCCCCACCCCCCAGGCGTGCCAGAGTATCACCAACCGAGCTCTCTACCCCTCCACCAAGATCCGAACCGAAGCATGGCTCCAGGATTCATCAGCAAACATTCTTAGATTATCACATTGGAACGCAAAGGCAGTGAAGCAGCAAAGTGGGCCTAAACCATCCCCCCGTCAGGCGGGTGCCCCGCCGGAGCCGGACTATGCACCGGGGAGTCCTCCTCTTCCACGTCCAGGAGCATGAGAGCTAGGACCAGCCCCTCCAACGCCCTGGCTCTCTCCAGTGCCATGTCATTGTCTATCCTGAGCGCGGCCCGCAGGCGAAGCTCACCCTCACATCTGGCCCATTTTAGCCGCTCAGCCTTCCAGCGCTCTACCACGGGCCCCGGGACGCCTTCCATTGGGACGTAATGGCCCGCTTCGCCAGGAGGAGCCCCAAGTCCAGAAACTTGCTAGTGACTTTATTCTTTGACGTGTGTGGGAACCAGTGTAGTATGCAATGTGCCATGGTGAGTTGCAGGTCTCTCTCCGTCACCTCCCTCAGAACCTCCACTACTTCCTCCCAAAAGGGCCCCAGCTCAGGACAGGACCAGAACATGTGTTGGAAGTCGGCGGGATCCGCCGGGCAACGTGGACAGGACGCCGGGTGTGCCGGGAAGTATTTATGTAATTTATCAGGGGTCAGGTATGCCCTATGTAGGACATAAAAGTGCACCAGCTGGAACCTTGCGTTGCGCGTGCCATTCCGGGCCCCCTCCAGTATGCCATTCCAGGCCTCCTCAGGGATCTCAGTCGCCAAATCGGCTTCCCATTTCGCCTTCAAGGCCAGCAGGGGAGCGGTGGACTCCGAGACCATGCGTCGAGACAGGCACGTGACAGCCTTGACCGTCCCCGCCATCATCACGACGTACTGACAGCCCAGGGACAATGGCGGCTCCGACATGCCCGCCCCCCAGTGTTTGCGGATCGCCGCCGTTAAAGCCGCATGGAGGAGGAAGTCTCCACCCGCCAGCTCAAAACGGTCCTGCAGGAGGTCAAAGGGCAACAGCACCCCGTTTTCGTACAGGTCACCCATGGATGACAGCCCCTGCTGATCCCAACCGTCCAGCCCGTGCCACGAGCCCCCATGCGGAAGCGCCCCGCAGAGTCTAAGTGGGATCTCAGGTGCGTACGGAACCGTAACACCGCATCTCCGGCGATATCTGTTCCAGCATTTCCGGGCCGTCGCAAACTCCTGAGTGAGGTGGAAATCCCCCATCGGAAGTCCCAGGACAATCCGGGACAACACCTGGACCGGACCCGCCGGCTCTCCCGATCCGTCCGCCCCTCTCCTGGCCCGCGCCACCCACTGTGTCAGCCACTGCAGCTGCGCCGCTAAGTAGTAGAGCTCATAGTCCGGCACTGCTAGTCCTCCATCCGCCCTCGGGCGGAGAAGTGTGGCATGGGCCACCCTGCGCCTGCCCGCCCCCCACAGGAAGCCGATGACCATCGATCGCAGCCGTCGGAAGTAGCTCGCCGGGATCCAGATCGGGAGGGTCCCGAAGAAGTAAAGCAGCCGCGGCAGGGTTACCATCTTGAGTAGCGCCACCCGTCCCATGAGTGACAATGGGAGCGTGCTCCAAAAGTCAAAGTTCCCTTTAGTGTGCCTGATCGCCGTACCGATATTCCCCTCGAGGATATCGGCTCTGTCATGGAAGATCGAGGTGCCAAGGTATCGCAGGCTCCTCTCTTCCCAAGTCACGCCCTCCGTAGTTTGCGGGCATGCTCTCCGTGGGCGGGCCGGGAATAAGTGGGACTTCGCCCAGTTCACTCGGAGGCCCGAGATTCCACTCAGTGATTGCAGGAGAGTCTTAGCTCCACGCAGGGAGTCCGCCGAGTCCGCCAGGAACATCAGCAGATCATCTGCGTATAGTGCGATGTGGTGTACTTGGCCATAGACGTCCAGTCCCCGATACGCCCGGCCCAGCCGGGCCCGCGCCGCAAGGGGCTCGACGGCCAAGGCAAACAGCAAGGGGGAAAGAGGGCAACCCTGACGGGTGCCCCTGCCCACCCCGCACATCTCAGAGATGACCCTCCCTGTCCTGACCCTCGCCGTCGCGTTCGTATAGAGCAGTCTCGTCCAACCCACGAAGCCTTCGCCAAGGCCCATCGCCCGTAGAACATGGAAGAGATAGGGCCATTCCAGGCTGTCGAAGGCCTTCTCCATGTCGACAGTGAACACCACTGCCTCGTCGCCGTCATAGGTGTCGGCCTCTAGTATATGCAGGAGTCGCCGCACATTAAGCGCCGTATTGCGGGCCGGGATAAAACCGATTGGTCCGCATGTACCAGCATGGGCATGTGGGGGAGCAGACGCGTCGCCAAGATCTTGCTCAGAATCTTGTAGTCCAGGTTGAGCATGGACAGTGGGCGGTACGCCGATCTGTCCCATGGCTGCTTACCCGGCTTCAGTAGGGGGACAATCAGCGCCTCTCTCGTGGTCACAGGGAGACAGCCCAGCCGCTTCGACTCGTTGTACAGCCATGTCAGCCGGGGCGCTAGGAGATCCGCGTAGGTGAGATAGAATTCCGTAGGGAATCCATCGGCGCCCGGTGTCTTATTCCTCGCCATGCTCTTGATGGCGACCCGCACCTCTCTCTCCTCGATCTTGTCCCCGAGTCGTTTCGCGACCTCCTCTTCCAGTTCCGGCAGGTCAAGACCCTCCAGAAAGGCCCGGAACTCCTCCACCGAAGGGAGGACCCTGCTGCGGTAGAGCTCTGTGTAGTAGTCGTAAAACAACGCGTTAATCCCCTGTTGATCAAATCTCGCCGCCCCCGCATGGTCTATGAGCTCAAGGATGACCGAGCTCCGGCGGGTCGGGTTGGCCAGCCAGGCCAGGAGGGCCCCCGATTTGTCACGTTCCGAGTGCGCTCGCGTGAGGTAGGCCTTGTAATCAAAGCATCTGAGACGCTCCACCGACGCCGCCACCGCCTCCCGCGCCCCCAGCAGGGCCTCGTGAGTGTCCGGCCGCTCAGGTCTTGTCCTCTCCAGCCTCCGTAGGGTCTCGTCCTCCTTCTCAATTTCTTCCAGTAGCGTTCTCCGCACTCCCGATGCCGTCGCAATGCACTGGCCCCGTAGTACCGATTTAAAGGTGTCCCATTCCGTCGCGGCCGAACCCGCCGTGCCCGCGTTCACCTGGAAATATGCCTCGATGCCCGAGGCAATCGTGGTACGGAATAGCTGATCGTCGAGTGCCTCAGGGCGGAGTTTCCAAGCCGGAATCCTCGGGCGGATCTGCGACCAGCGCAGCCGTACGAGTAGCGGGTTGTGGTCCGAGATCGAGCGCGTGAGATACTCACTGTGGCACACTTCCGCGTGCACGTCGTGCGAGCACAGGAAGGCGTCGATACGGACATGTAATTCGTGGAGAGCGGAGAAGAACGAGTAGTCCCTGTCCGACGGGTGGTTAGCCCTCCAGGGGTCGACCAGTCCCCACTGGCGTTGCCAGGCCGAGCGCGCGAGTGCAAGTCTACCAGCTGGTGCGTTCGGAAGGGGGGGTGGGATCTATCCAGAGCAACGTCGGCCACGCTGTTAAAGTCACCGCCCAGGAGCAAGGGCTCCACCAGGAACTGAGCTAGTTTTTTGGACAGTAGTGAGAGGAATGCAGGTTGGTCCACATTTGGGGCGTACAAGCAACCCAGGTTAAGGTCCCTCCCGTCTAGCTTGCCACGCACCATTATGTATCTCCCCTCTGGGTCAATTACCTGTTGTGTGCACTGGTAGGGTACCCCCGCCCTTATCCAGATGGCCACCCCCCTAGCATAAGCAGAGTAACCAGTGTGAAAGACCTGCCCCCTCCAGCGCCGCTGCAGTGCCCTCCCTTCTTTATCCAGCAGATGAGTTTCCTGAAGGAAGGCGATGTGTATGCCCCGCCTGACCAGATAGGAGTGGATCTTATGACGCCTATGCATCGAGTGCATCCCCCTTACGTTCCATGTGAGACATTTGTAGCCTAAGTCGGATCCCATGGTAGAGTCCACCAAGCCCCATCCACTCTCTCTGCAACCCCCCCAGCATGCCTAGGCCCCACCCCCGTCCCCCCCCAACTTGCATAACCAAACTACCCCAACTCCCACACCCCTGGACAGACAACCAACGTGGAAACCCCATCCAAACTCAAGTATCAAAAAGCGTATCACTACAAAATAGGGCTGGAGTGGCAGCGATGCCGGCTCCAGACAGGCCCAAAGCCCCCCGCCCCCGCCCCACCTCCCCTAACAACAAGCAGGAGAGTACCCCCGACTCCCCCCGTCCCCAAAGTTTCAGTGATAAGTCCCGGGGGGCATCCGCACCCCACTGCATAGCGTCCAGAAGCGCCCCCCCCCCCGCCTGCGTACCCCAGTACCTTACTCGTGCGGCCAGTGTCTCACGAACCGTCTCAGCCAAGGATATCATCCGACGTCTGGGGAGTCACCACCGGCAGGTCCGTTTCCGACAGTTCGTGCCCACTGCTGGAGCCAGGGCTGGGAGTACTGGCCTTCGACTGCTCCGACGCGCTGCTGGAGGGACTGGCGTCCCCCTGGCTGATGGCCGCCACTGCTTGCACCGCCTTCGCTCGCTCCTGCTGCCAGCCCGATGGGGAACCAGATCGTCGCGTCGGCGTCGCCTCTGTGGAGTGTCTCCCAGGAGGGGTCCGCGGCGTGGGGTCTGTGCCCGGCTCCCCCCTCGCGTCCAACCAGCTCCAAGCTTCCTGCGGCGTCAGGAAAAAGTGGGTGCGCTCTCCATCGACCACCCGCAGCCGCGCCGGGAACAGCATGGCGTAGGGCGGTTGCAGTGATCTCAATTTCCGCTTGACCGCCAGGAAGGAGTCCCGCTGCTTTTGCACATCTCTGGTGAAGTCCGGAAAGACCATGACCCTGCTGTTGTCGACCCTCAGGTCCGGGATGTCCCTCACCCTCCGCAGTATATGGTCTCTGTCCCTGAAGTGTGGGAGCCGCAGTACAATCGGGCGCGGGGGCGCCCCCGGCTTGGGGGGACGCGCAGGGACCCTGTGTGCGCGTTCAATGGCAAAGAACGGCGAGAGTCCCTCCGGGGCCACCTCAGATCGTAGACAGCCCTCCAGGTAGGTGACGCGTCTCGCTCCTCCGCGTTTTCAGGGACCCCCACGAGGCGGAGGTTATTGCGCCGAGAGCGCCCTTCACTGTCCTCAGCTCGGAGCTCTAGCACCCGTACCTTCTGCGCCATTTCCGCCAGTGTCGTTTTTAGCTCCGCCACGTCCCCTGGCAAACTTTTCAGGGTAACCTCGGAGGTCGCCACACGCTCCTTCAGCTTCCTGTGGTCGTCCTTCAGCAGGGTCAGGTCCGATCCAATGGTGTCTATGCGCTTCTCAAGAGCCTCTCGCGACGCCACAATCGCCTGCATTATGTCCCCCAGGGAGGGATCCCGCGGGCGGGACGAGCTCCCGGCCCCCTCCCCCGGCGGGACATCGTCGACGAGGTGCCCCGGGTCGTCCAGCCTCAGGGCCTCGAAGCCTTTCTTCCTGCTGCCACGTACCATCCTGGCGGGCAGCGATCGTCAAGTGCCCCTGCGGTGGTCGCCGATTCTCCCGCTCTCCGCCCTTGGTCCGCCTCAGGTCTGCCGTTCCCTCCGATCTCTGGGCCCGCGCCTCGTGGGGTCCAGTTCATGTAGCCGTCCAAGGGCCAGGTCTCTCTTCACCAGGGTCATGGGGCACCAGTGCCCCGGGTCCGGGCGCGTAGGAGGCTCAGGCAGGGTGTGTACCTATGAGCACCAGTCTCGATATGGCCCGCTGCACTCGGGCGCCCCCGGCCAGGTAGGCGCCTCTTCCTGCCCGGAGATTCAGTGCCTCGGGGGGTGGGGAACCAGCACTGCATCCCCTGCACCCCTCTTCGTCCTCTTTGCACGTGCACCAGTGGCGCAGGCTCCCTGGTAATTCCACCGCAGACCCAGCTCTCCACGCGGTCCCCGCGGCTCCGTGGACGGTCACCGAGGCCACCGAGGCCAGGTAGGCGCCTCTTCTTGCCTGCAGCGTCAATGCTTCGTGGGGGAGGGCAGCCAGCCCCTCGTTCCCTGCTCTCCCCGGCGTCCTCTGCACTCGTGCGCTCCCCAACCACCTGTGGTGCGGGCTCCCCGGCAATGCCACCACTAGGAGGGCGGGTCGGGTGTCGCACGCAGATTCAGCGCTCCACGCGGGTCCAGCGTGGTCACCGGGTCTCCTTCGGCGCCATTTTAGGGTCAGGCAGGGTAGTCGTCTCCCGTCCTCCAGATCCGCCCGCGAGGGTGCCAGCCAGTCCCCCTCACCTCAGCCCGCTCTCCGGGGGTCCCCGCCGGCCAGCGAACAGCCGCCACAGTGTTAGGGGGCTCCTCTTCGCCTCGCAGGCTCCACCGCCAGGCGCGTCAGAGCGGGACAGCAGCCGCCATTTTGAGCGCTCCTTTCTCCGGGCGCCGCGCTCGGCTCTGAAAGTCCAGCGGGGGTAGTTACAGGGGCCCCCAGTCTTCCAGGATCACCCTGCGTGCCCCCGATGCCCTCCTGGGCACTTCTGAGGGGTCGGGATGTGAGTCGGGGCACAGGATATGTGGTGGTGCGAGGCGGGCACGGAGGAGCTCCGGAGTCCCGCTTCCACCTACATCGGCGCCTTAGCCACGCCCCAAGCTTGGCTACAGTGATGCTATCATTTCTGCGGGTAGGGTTGGCTTCTACACATTTTGAAAACAGGCAGACAATGACAAGGACATACTTCAGTCCTCGACATGGGGGTAATTGAATTAAATCAATCTGTAATATTATAAATGGGCCTTCTGCTTTCCCAATTTTAACAAGGCAAACTATAGTTTTCTTACCAGGATTCATTTGTTTGCAAATTAAACATCTTTGGCAAAGACACTCTGCTATGTTCCTGAACTTTGCATTGAACCAAGTTTGCCTAAGCAATCTGATCATCACATCTCGCCCCAGATGTGAATCTCTGTGGTACATCCGAGTGTTATAAGAGCAAGCCTACAGTCTGGTAACACAGGCCTACCATCAAGATAAACAATGACACCATCTCCAGCCCTTATCCGACAGCCTATCTTTTCCCAATCTTCCTTTTCCTTTTGTTATGCTTTTGTTCTGCTTCATTCTGCAATTCTCTCACTTCCTCCTACTTTCTCACACCTTCAAGCAACATCAGTTGGCAGCTGTTTCCACATTTATCAACTTTCCAGTTTATTGCCATTTTATGTTTGGCACAATGTTGGGCTAACTGGTCAGCATATCTGTTACCGGCTGTCACTCTGTCATTTTCGGATTGGTGAGCCGCACTCTTGACCACAGCCACTTCTTTTGGTAACTGAATTGCTTTTAGCAAATCTTTTACATAGTGTCCATTTTAATAGGCGTACCTGAAGAAGTCAGAAACTCCCTCTGCATCCAAAGTTGGCCGAAATCATCCACAACTCCGTAACCATACTGGCTATTAGTATATATGGTTACTTTCCAATTCTTTCCAAATTTGCAAGCTCCTGTTAATGCAATTATGTTGGCTACTTGTGCAGACTTGACCCCAGGTAAATAGGATGCTTCAATTGGACCCCCCAAGGTACATACAGCATAAGCAGCACGTAATCCTCCCTCCTTATAACGCATGCATGAGCCATCTACAAAGAAGCTCATACTCTGGTCTTATTAATTGCTCTTCTCGTATGACTGGTCGTGGTTTAGTACTGTACTCTGTGAGGTGGATACAATCATGTTCGAATTCCTCCTTCACTTCTGCAAAATGTGAATCAGGTAACAGTGTTGCTGGGTTCAAAACAGTACATCTGGCAATTGTTACATTTTCTGCACATGAAATGATTCGCTCATACTTAGTCAGCCAACTAGGAGTTAAATACTGAGTGCAAGTTCTTGTCAATAAAATCACAACTGCATGTGGGACAAATACAGTTATGGGATGTCCCATAATAAAGGATTCACTTTGCTCAAGACTCATGCAAGTTGCTGTTACTGCTTTCAGACATCCCGGCAATGCAGATGCCACTGGCTCCAGTGTGGAAGAAAAATATGCCACAGGACGTCTCATTAGACTGTGTGTTTGGGTCAGAACGGACAATGCACAATTGTCTCGTCCATGACAAAACAGAGCAAAATTTTTTGAATAATCAGGCATCCCTAATACTGGTGCTGAACACAGATATTCTCGTAATTTTAAGAAAGCAGACATGCTTTCGTCATCCCATTCTACTGGGACCTTTGCTCTCTTCTTTGTCATTTGTATTAGTAGTTTTGCTAGGACAGAAACTCCCACAATCCACTGCCTGCAATAACCTACAACTCCTAGAAACATTCTGATTTCTTTCTGAGTTTGAGGTAGATTCATGTTTCTGATTATTTTGATTCTTTCTGAGGTAACTCTTCTGACAGTGACACCTCTCTCTATCTGGTGCCCTAGATATTTCACTGATGTGGTACAGAATTGCAGCATTTCAGGTGACACTTTATGTCCACCTTTGGCCAAGTGATTCAGAATGCAATTGTATCAACAACACAGTCATTTCGAGTATTAGACTCCACCAGTAGGTCGTCTATATATTGCACCAGGACTGATTGTCCGGGCAGCACACAAGATTCTAGAAATTTTTTCAAGATCTGATTAAAGATCGAGGGGCTTTCTGTATATCTCTGAGGAACGCGGTTCCAGACATAGACATGGTCGTCGAATTTGAACGAGAATACACATTTGCTATCTGGATGCAATGGAATGGAGAAAAAGGCATGACATAAATCTATTACGGTGAACCATCCGCCTCTCCAGGGTATCTGATACAGAATCACTGCAGGATTTGGAACAACTGGGCAACATGGGACATCAATTTTATTAATTTGCCTAAGGTCCTGCATGACCCTGTACTTTCCGCTTGGTTTCTTTATGCCAATTATAGGAGAATTACATGGACTGCTCATTATGTCCTGTAAAATGCCTGTTTCAAACAAATGCTTTATTTCTGATGCAACTCCTGCTTTTATTTCTGGGCTTATTTTGTATTGTCAAATGTTTGGGTAAACTGCACCTTCCTTCACTGTTACTTTTATTGGGTCTACATTTGCCATTAATCTGACATCTTTTCCAATAAAATCCCTCACATCAGGATTTACAGTTTTCTGCAACTCAGTTGGTAAATCGTCTAAGGTTATCTTTCTATTTTCAGTTTCCTGCTTGGCTAACATTAATTTATGAATTCCATATTCATCTGGGGTTTGAATTTCAACACCATTTGGGGTGCAAAAGATGGTGCAATTCATTTTGCACAACAAGTCCCTACCTAATAGGTTTACTGGAATAGAATCACATATGACAAATGTATGCATTTCTTTAAAATTCCCTATTTGCACTTCCATGGGTTCTCTAACAGGAGTCCTAATATGTTTATTAGAAACGCCCACTACTTGGATCGCTTCTCCCGAGAGGGGCAGGTTTGGAACGTCTTCTGTTCTCAGAGTAGAACGGGCAGCGCCAGTGTCCAACAAAAAGGTGACATCATTTCCTTTGACTTTTCCCTCAATGTATGGACCTGACTGATCTACCGGCAAGGATGCGCCAAGTACGCACTCCTCGCCCTCCCCTCTCAGGCACCGTCAGAAGCGGTCTTCCTCAAAAAATGTGTCACTAAAAAGAAATTGTGATGTCACTGCGTCTCTCCTACTATTTCCCTCCCAATTTGTGGTATCCAAACTATATTTGGCTTGGCTCACAGAATCTAGCATAGGTGCAAGGGGTAACTGGTTTTGTATTATCTGCTGCTGTTGTTTCCGTGGCACCCACTTCTGCGTATGTGGATTCAAATCGTTAGTTTGCACGTTATTATCCAAAATAGCCTTACACTCATTCCTACAATGCCCTAACATTCCGCACCGGTGACAGGGCAATTTCTTCTTAGCCTCATCTCTGTTGAATTTTCCCCTTGGCTTACCCCCATTTCCATCACCTTGAGTTTGGTTATTTTTCATTTGACTCAATTGGAGTTCCTGTTGTTCCGCTAATTTTACTTGTGCCCACATTACCTTTTCTTTTAAATTCTTTCGTTTATTGATAATTTCATCTCCGCAATATTTTGCATATTTTAGAATTTCATCTATAGGTTTGGCTTGCAAGCAAATTTTATGATCTTTAATCATTTGCGAAATTTCTGCCTTCAATCCTGTTAGACCTGGCATCCTTGGCATGGTTTCTCCCTATCTTTTTGCCACTACCTCCTGTAATTTTGATGCTGTGCTGGATTTCGTTTTTTGCTGGTTTAGGGATCAGTGCCAGAGTGTAAGTGCTCCTTATGGAAATTGTTATTATGATTGGCTATCCATGTTTGGCATATTTGTATCACCGAGAAGTCCCTAGTTAAGTACACCAGGTGTGCCAGGGCTGGTGATGACAAATGCTACCAGGCGGGCCTGCAGCACTGATTGTACCACCCACTTGAGTAGCCCTAAAATAGTGAGTCAGACCTGCCACCGCAGTGACTGTGAGCAGTCTGTGAACTGCCGTGTCCTCCTGGTCAGTGTCCCCACTGACCGGGCCTAACCCTTCCCTTTCTGCGCACATTGGTCCCCCCTTTGGAAGGCCCAGGGTACCCCCCTTGGGCAGGGTGCAGTATATGTGAAAGGTAGAGCATGTACTAGTGCAGGTGACATGCTCTGGTAGTGAATGACAGCCATTTTGTTTTGTCACTGCTGCAAGGCTATCTTGCTTCATAGGCTAACATGGGGGATGCTGGTTCCAATGACTGCCAGCATATCTTCCCATAGGAACAAGATAGGACATAAGAGTCTAGTATCCCTGAACTCAGAATTTAATAACACATCTTTTAGGAAAGGTTGTTTTTAAATCCTGTGTTTGAGAACAGCACTTTTAGAAAGTAGCTGTTCTCTTGTCTGACCTTTCTGTGTGCCTTGGCCTGCTTGTGGATTGACTGCCTGGTTTGAGGATGACAGGGGCTGGGGAGGCCCCAGGAGGTTGGCTAGGTCAGCCCTAGGCTGAATGACTACATTTGCAATTAGAGTGGTGGGAGGGGATAGCACCTGGGATTGAATAGGGCTGTGCCTGCCTACCACAATGCTGGCTCCACCTCCTGCTGGGCGGCTGACGTCCCTGCCCCAAGGAAAGGAGAAGTCAGGAAAACAAAGTGCTCAAGGAACACCCAGAACTGGTTCAGACCGGGCTCAGGGCCCACTTGCACAAAGAGAACAAAGACTTTTAGGGGTAATAATATAGGACCCCTGACAACAGAAAATTAGACTTTTACAATCAAGAGGAACCTCTGCCGGAAGAAGAACAGCTGGAGAAACTGAGGAAGACTGCCCTTGCTGTGTGCTCTGTGGCTAACTTGTTTTGCTGCTTCAACTAAAGGAGAGAAGGGGACTTTGCTGTGTGCTGTGCCCCTGCCTGCTTGCAACCCAGACTTTGCTGTGTGCTGTGTCTGTTTGGAGTCTTCAAGGGCCTGAGAAGAGCTGACCTCCTGTTTCTGGAAACCAGGGTTAAAAGGTTCCCAAGAAACTCCTAGACGCTGTAAGGAACGTCCGTTAGTGCACTGTTACAACTGCCTGCCATGGAGAAGGATCGGTGTGCTCATCGGCACATAATGGCTGAGTGCCGGGGGATCGTTGGGCCTTCCTCCATGAATATTCACCCCAAAAGATCTGTGGCCTCGTGAGCGGTCTGTCAGCAACCTGCGCCCTAAATTAGCCCATGCTGCTTATCACCACCACTGCCCGGGGCCTAAAATCGCCAGAGAAATCACCGTTCTCAGCCCGGGGCCGCGGACGGAGAACCGAAGGGGCCGCGCTGTGATTGGGCCGCTGTTGGGGGCTTGTCCCGTGGAGCCGCGCTCTGATTGGCTGGTCCCTGGGAAGGAGCTGCCGCGTCAAGTGGGGCTTGTCCAGTGAGCGGCGCTGAGATTGGCTGACTCCTGGAAGAGCTGTGGCATCACGAGGGGCTCGTCTGGTGAGCCGCGCATGGATTGGTCCAGCGCTTGTGCCCCATCCGCGAAGGAGCCGCCATCAAGGGAGCAACATCCGGAGTGCGGGAGGTGCCGCCGGACTGCCAGTCCTTCACGGAAGAGCCGCACCCGGGTAAATGCTCGGAAATATGTCCAGAGCTGTGGTGTGTCCTTGCTTGGGGGGATTAAGTATTAAAGGGCTGCCCCGCCGCCATAGTTGGCCTCAACCGCACTGCAAGCGCCGAGTACTTTGGGGGCAATTTAATAACAGAGCTGACCGCGAGGCACGCAGGAAACACCGGCAACCTGCGGGGACTGTCCCCAGTATCCACAACGAGGCAGTGAGGGGCTCAGAGGATATTTAGAGTCCCGGTTTGAAAACCAGCAGGGACTACTGTGTGACTAAGGCCCATCCTAATAACTGCCTAACTGTGCTTTTTGAGAGGAGAAGTGAACTAATAGTGACTATTACAGTACAAGACCTCGTTTTTGTTCCAAAATACAAGTACCACTTGCCTTCTCACCATCAAAGAAGTTATTAAGTATGCTGGCCTTGCATTGTTGATTTTTTTTTCCTAAACTAGATAAAGATATATATTTTTTATATACCTACCTGTGTGGTGTCAATTTGTGGTGCGTCATTAAGTTATTGTGCGTGTTGGTGCAACTACCGTAAACACATTGCCTCGGGGATAAGCCTGTCTGCTCGTGCCAAGCTACCAAAGGGGGTGAGCAGGGGTTATCTACAGTGTGTATCCCTTTACCCTGACTAGAGGTAAGGGTCCCTATTTGGTCAAAGGTAATTACAAATGCAAACTAGAGACCCCCAATTCTAACAAATCCTTACACAAAACAATAAATAAAATGTGTTATGTCTTTCATATCAATACTTTCTAACCCACTGTACTGTTTCAATACTTGTAAAAGACGTTCATAATATGCGTGCACTGATTCATCTTTATTTTGGGTAGTTATATCTCTTGTCCGATCTGTCTCTTTCGGAGGAACTTTCCCTTTCAAATATAGTATTACTTGATTATATTTTTTCATCACCTCATCCGATGGGGCTCCTGTTTTTGGATCTCTAGGGTATACATCACTAGGCCAATCAATTGCAATTTTACATTCTGTCCATAAATCCACAGGAACAACAATATCAAATAAGTCATCCAAATCCTTTAACAATACTTTTGAAACTTTCACAAATCTTTGGACTTGCCTGTACGACTCTACCGGTTTTTCTCTGAGTTTCGGGAAATCATTTGTAAATGACCAGAGATTCAAGAAATTTTTTCAAGATCTGATTAAAGATCGAGGGGCTTTCTGTATACCCCTGAGGAACGCGGTTCCAGACATAGACATGGTCGTCGAATTTGAACGACAATACAAATTTGCTATCAGGATGCACTGGAATGGAGAAAAAGGCATGACATAAATCTATTACATCATTCAATTAGGACATCTGTAAAGTGCACTACAAACCTGTGAGGGTCTCAAGCCGCTGGGGGGTGGCTGCTACTGATCGAAGAGCCAGGTCTTGAGTAGTCTTCTAAAGGCCAGTATGTCTTGGGTCTGCCGCAGGATGGTGCAGAGGGTGTTCCAGGTCTTGGCGGCAAGGTGGGAGAAGGATCTTACTCCGGCTGTCATTCTTCGGATGCGGGGGACCGCGGCGAGGGCGGCAGAGCATAGCTTGCGAGTGGGGGTGTGGAAGCTGGGTCATCTGTTGAGGTACGCTGGGCCTGCGTCATGGAGGGCTTTGTGTGGGTGGATGAGGAGCTTGAAGGTTATCCTCTTGTTGATGGTAAGTCAGTGTAGGTCTCGCAGGGGGGTAGTGATGTGGCTGCGGCTGGGGATGTCGAGGATCAGACGTGCAGAGGCGTTCTGGATGCGTTGCAGCCGTCTTAGGAGCTTGGTCGATGCTCCAGCGTAGAGGGCGTTACCGTAGTCTAACCTGCTGGTGACGAGAACCTGGGGGGCTGTTCTTCTTGTTTCAGTGGGGATCCACTTGAAGATCCTATGTAGCATTCGGAGGGTGTTGAAGCAGGAGGAGGAGATAGCGTTTACCTGCTTAGTCATGGTGAGGGTGGAGTCGAGGATGACCCCTAGTTTGCGCGGGTGGTCTGTGGGAGTCGGAGCAGTTCCCAGTGCGGTCCGCCACCAGGAGTCATCCCAGGCTGAGGGGGTGGACCCAAGGATGAGGACCTCCATTTTGTTGGAGTTCAGCTTCAGTCGGCTGTTGCTCATCCAGTCAGTGATGGCCCTCATTCCTTTGTGGAGGTCGGTTTTGGCTGTGTGAGGGTCTTTGGTGAGGGAGATGATCAGCTGGGTGTCATCGGCATAGGAGATGATGTTGAGGTCATGTTGACGGGCGACGTGGGTGAGGGGTGCCATGTATATATTGAACAGCGTCGGGCTGAGGGACGAGCCCTGTGGTATGCCTCTGTAGTGTAGTTCCTATTTTCGCCAATGGGCCCTGCGCATTGGAATAACATAAACAGCAGTGTAGACGTAGGACTGCGGTCTTCTAGGTCTCTACTGACTATGTTAGGCTTAATGTAGGTTTGCGCCAGCTAGCTCAGAGGTCACTGGAAACTTTCTTGACTGAATAGGAAGTGATCAGCTTTCCTGGCTCAGACAAGAAGGGATTCAGCTTCCGACAACCGCATAAACATGACAACTTTGCTCCCCAGAATAAGAGTCAATCTTTAGAGTCGTGTGAAACAATAGACAGCTATTCCACTCAGTCAGTTGTGCAAATTTAATTTCACCAGGGTGCAGAGAATAGAGAGACGGGCGTTTTCAATAAAAGATATTATTTATTGAGCAGTCTTCTTTCTCATGCAAGAGAAATGAATTGCCACAATTGCAAGACTTGTTATTAAGAAAAGTGCGTACAGTAAAAGGAGTATTACGAAATAATACTGTAAAAGCATTGATATGGTTTCTTAGCCATAAGATAGTTAAAATGAATAAAATATATACATTCATATATACATTGGCTAACGACCTCAACTGGTGCTTCTAACTACGCCTACCCCGGTGTACCTGACCTAAGCCTAATACGTGTGAGGGAGTAAGTAAGTAGCAGTTTAAGTTAAGTTGGTTTTGCGAAAAGAGTTTGATTCAAGAATTCTCTCTAAGGGTTTAGTCAGCACCGTACCTCTGGAATAGAATGTAGGAGGTTCTGGTATCTCCCTCTCAGGACCCGATATCCCAGTCACTCGCAAGGGTAGGCTGGAAACGCCGGAGCTGGATTTTCTCGGCAGGAGAAAAGACAGCGTCTTTCTCAGCGCGTCAAAGAGGAGGGGCAGCGTCCGTGGGCTTCTCGCATCTGCTGGGCTTTCTGCAAGGGGACAGCTGTTCTGCTCCAGTATTCACCACCACCGTGTGTTTGCTTAAGGCAACGTTGGTATATTTATACCTGAAATGTGCCGAGTTTGACGTAAGTTTTTGGACATAAGACGTCAAGAAAGATGTCACTAAGAACTGGTCGTTCTTACAGTGCTCGCAGGAGTTCTATTACTAATCAAAACAAAGCAAGCGCGGCTTTCCCAAGTTGCTGGGGGTTTGGTGTGTCAAAAGAACTTGGTGTGCTATCTAGGAATCTAAGGAAGTGGCTTCTGCTGTGTCATGGGCTGTCATGGACTGCAGAGGCCAGTTACTGAAATATGGCTCTGATTATTATGCCATTATAGGGATATTTATTGATTATAGCGTATAGGGGCATAAGGTCACAATATTGATCGGTTTCCTAGATAAAACACATCACCCACTCCACGAATTTATGTCCATCAATTACTAAAAACTTAAGCAATAAGATGCACGTGTATTTCTACCCACCCCAAAATACATTTCGCATTTGAAAATTATGTACATGAAATACATGAAAATGATAATAGGTACTGTACGTTTTAAGCAGAGTAATCATTCAAAATGTTTTTGCATAAATATTCAGTTGAACGATTTTGCGAAAAATTACACATGAAATGTCTCTTAATACAGAAAAGAAGGGCGAGACTATTTCATCACACATAAATTCAGTTGCTGAAAATGTGCGGTAAAATGTGAGGTAAAATTTTGTCTCTAGATCTACTAAAAATAGAAGCTCTGTTCTTTATGAATAGTTCTACTTTAAGCAAAGTACTTGTGCCAGAAAAAGGTAAATATTTTGGATTTTTGGAAAAAAAATAATTTCATGATGAGCGGGGCAAAAAATAGTTCCAAACGCTTTTCAGTAGCTTTTGTTTATCAAAGCTGAAGGCCGAATTCAGAGTTCATGGGAACGCTGTGTGCCGGATTGTTTTCCAAAAAGTTATTGTTTCTGTTCAGGGTAGAACAACATTTCAGATAGGCTCGCAAAGAATTGGTCTACATATTCAGGTGACAGTTCGACCAAGTTTGATAACGCTGTAACCTGGCAGTTGTGAGAATGATTGCTATCATCGATTTCAGGATCAGCAATGCTCACAGAAGGTCGTACCTGGGTGATGTTGCTTTCATGTCTTGCTTCACTGCCACCACCTAGTCGTAGCGCAGGAGTCTCAACGAATGCCGTCATCAGGATTGGTAACCGCTGGGGACAACACGATGCATGAGCCGTTACTGGACTTAGCAAAGTATCGATATCCATTGGTACTGCTGATTGTAGTGCAAGACAGGTGTCTAACACGCATTCCTCTCCGCATAGCATACATCGAAGCACAGTTAAGATGCAGGTCTGCCATTTAGGTCTGAATGAAAGAAACCAGGTCATATTCAGATCTCTTAGCCAGGCTAGTCCAAGGACTTTAGTTATGCGGTCCCGGTAGCGTATTGCTAAGATCGTTTCTTCCATCCTTGCCGGAGTCATGTCTGCGTTTTGGCTTGCCATATCGGAGCAGGAGGGTCAAAAATAAAATACCTGCTACGAGTCCCAAAAGTAGTGGTAGGCCGCCAAAGACCGAATGGACAAAATTGGGAAAGATGCCCAGGATTACTTCTAAGGGTGTTAACAGTCCCGAAAAAATTGTCTTAAATACATTCGAGATACCACTGGCATTCGACATATTTAGGATTTGGCTGAGCATTTCTGTGAAATGCACGGGGCAATTTGTTGATAAAAGTGTATGTATCTCTGCAGTTGTCCTTGCAACTTGGAGATCATACGTCTCTTTTGATGACGTGATGGGCACTGTTGTCTGCAAAAGCACAGACTTCATTCTGCTTAAAGTATCAATTCGTATAGAAGAGATATTCAACGGAGGCCAAATCGGAGCCACTGAGTCTCCAGGGCCATTTGGATACAATGCTTGCATACAGCAAGTGACCATGGAACTCACGCTTAAGAGATATGCTTTCCCTGGCACCAAGCCACAACAGCTGTGATCCGTTATTAGAACGTAACTCCCGTTCGAAAGTTGTCTAAAGAATGGCTCTATCTGTGTTGCAGGTGTGCCGTGCTGGTGGAATGAAAGGTTATTTGATGTCCCCTCACAGGCCCCATGCAAGTTAATACCTTGGCACAAAAGTATACCGCTTAGTGATTGTTTACACTCCTTACCACTACGAAATACATTGTTGTTGTTGTCACCATAACATGTATGTGTATAAGGTAATTTCCATGATGACTTAATGTATCCTTTACCCAACCTTTCATACTGGCCTGCTGGTATATACTCAAGGCAATTTTTAAACTGGAAAGTTGTTATCGGAATTGTGATAATCCCGTGTATTATCCATTCAATGACAGGTCTTTCTGACATTGTCAATGGTAATCTCTCTAGTTTTTCGATGCTCAGGATTGTATAGTCTGCTCCTTTTTGTGCCAAACTGATTTGTTTATCAGTAAGGTTAAAGATAGAAAACAATGACGTTGTGCTGATTAAACGCCATGGCACATAGCCCGAACGGAGGTTTTGCAACGTCCAGCCTAGCTGTACAATAGAACGTAATTGGGACTGGCCATGTTGTAACATTAGCAAGTCCTGGTCTACTATATCAATAGTAGATGATACAATACTGTCCAGTGAATATATTCGGGAGGACAGAGTCATAAACCCATTGTCCACAACAGAAAGTGATTTTTCCAAATTAATACGATCAATTTCTCGTATTTTCTCTGCTGTTTCAATTTGAGTCTCTTTCCATGCCTCGTTGTAAGCAGCATATATACTGGCCGCTATGAAACATTTTTGACGCTGTTTGCGTGGTCCCATTATGAAATCTCGCAAGTCAGCACCATCTTTAAGTAAAGACAAGTGTTGCTTAATTTGTGCCAGTGTGGATGTTTGTAGCCATTCAAGACATAGTTTCCCTACAGTGTATGTTGTTATTATCCCTGGATGTTGTCTCTGGGAGTATCTAGGGTCTGGTCTGGTCATTTTTAACCCCTGTATTTTGTTCAGGAATCTGTCTTGACAGTTATTTGTGTCTGTAGGCCAGATTAACCACTTTTTCCAATCAGGATGTGTTCTGTTTTCATTTAAAATTTGTGATACGTCTACTTCAATATCTGTGGTTGCATTATCAGGTATTGGGTTTGGAATAGACGGTTTGTTAAGGTCTTTAATCTTGGCTAGGCCAAGACAGGTTGTTTGTTGAATTGTGTCATTCAAGAACATTATTTGTTCTGGGATCATGCAGGCTCGAAATAAAGCTTCTAGGCCTTGTACCTGCCAATCTTTTGTACCCCAGATGGTTTTTGTTTCAATGTTATTCTTCCAGAAATCAAAACCAAATGTAATCATTTTTTAATAAAAAGCTTCTGAATTTATCAATTTAGTATTTGTCAGCATGGTTTTTGTCCCTGTTTTATCTAACAGTTTATAATGAAATGTTTCTGTATCACTTGTGTTAAACCCTGAGAAGTATTGGAATTTCTCATAGAATGTTTTTGAACTGCTTTTAGGTGGAGTAGCACAATGTTCCCATTGGTTATATTTAAAAACATTTCTAGGTTGAGCAGATTTATGTAAATAGTGGTCTGCATAATGAGTAAAACAGTACATCTGTTCATAATTCGATGAACCTTGCAAATAATCATGTTCTGTAAATTTTGCTGACAAAACTAAATCTGACATCATATTATTTATACTTTCAAAGTCCCAATCATCACAGAATGTACTTGGTTTTACGAAGTCACTTAATGAAACCTTAAATTGATGAGGATATTTCAAGAGTTTGACCGGGCCATATATTTCGTAGTCTGTCTTGTCCCAAACTACCCCGCCGGGTATTGGAATGGCTGTGACATTTACTGATGATAGTTCTCTTTTCTCGATGTGAGATGATTTGTGAGGCTTCAGAACTAAGTTGATGTTCTGACTTGCTGTGTCCATTGTACTGTATATTCCCTCAATGAATTTTCCCAAACAAAGAACCATGATGATCCAAAGCAGGAGGAAAAATACACTTAGCCCAATCCAAAATTCTAACCATGGAGAAATAAGATAGGTTTCTTTGAGTTGATGAAAGAGTTCTGTTGCTTTTTCTTTAAAAGTAATTGTTTCTGGCGTTACTTTGATCTTCAGAAAAGTTATCGAAATTGATGAAGTAGCCAGATGCAGTTCTGTCGATTGTTGGAATTGTTTTTTTCCATTTGCCTTTCATTAGCACATTCTGATGCTACATCATTGTAGACTGGTGTTTCATGACGAACTGTTTCAATTTGGGTTTCAAGAGGCACAAGTTCTATGACATTTCTGCATAGTCCTTTTTTATTCACTGTAGGTTTATCAAATGTGATTAGTCTTTCAGTTTGAACCTCTTCGATACTTGCAAATTTGGGTATTCTGTTACTTCTTGGGAGTCCACTGGGCCTACTATTTATTATAGGCCACATGATTGTGATTTTACCAGGTCGATGGATACAACTCTGTTCTCCTTTTTACCAGCAAGGGGCGGTAGTACGACTGATCTTGTTCCGTTGATTGCTAAGACAGGTTCTGTTTTTCTGTACGAAGGCCCAAATTCCTTCTTCACCGCTATTTTCTCTCTGACCAGATCCCCAATCTTTGTAATCCAGACAGGTCTTGCTGGGACAGGTGGTGTGTCTTCAGTGGTTGTTGACTGTTGCTTCAACTTTATGTTGCGCAGGGCTTTTCTTGTTTCATTTAAGTCCTGTAAAACAGCCAAACGATCTTTGATGTCTAAGTCTTTTTTCTTATCTTCTACCCCTGAAGCATGACTATCCAAGTCCTGAACATACATTCCAGTTCCGAACAATAGTTCGTACGGGCTGAACGCTTTTAGAGAATTTCTTGGCAAGTTGTTAAGACTACGTTGGACCCACCCATCACCCGAACCTAATACCTTTGCCGTTATAGATTGCTTCATGTCTCGGTTTTTTCTTTCCACTATCCCGTTTCCCTCAGGATGGAAGGGACAAGAGAACCACAATCTAATGCCCATGCTGGTCATGGCCTCCTTATAAGCTCGAGAGCTAAAAGCAGGACCCTGGTCAGAATGAAGCATGGCAATTGCGTATGTGCCGATAAAGACTCGCAAATCTTTATAACAGTTCTGGCGTCAGCCGAGCGCTGGGGCTACATCCATATGAATCTCATACAGGAATCCACTGCGACCATGATATATTTATAGTTAACATCCCTTTGTAGGGGACCACAGTGGTCCAGGTAAACACATGCTAATGGTTTATCTGAGATGAGAAGGGGTATCTGCGATGGTCGTTTCACTGTTGATACTTTCATTTTTTGGCATATTTCGCATTCTAGCACATATTTCTTAGTTTGTATTCTCATGTGGGGCCACCAATATCTCTGTTTTAATAATGATATTGTTGCGGAAACGGTAGCGTCTGCAGTAGCAAGCCCTTCGTTTGCCGTTGTAATTAGTCCTAACCTTTGTTCCATGTTTGGAATTACTCTATCCCCCACTCCAGGGATTCGAGCAAAAGGAACATTATTCGTATCTGTTAAATATGAGTACTTTTCTGGAAAGCCTTTTGGGAGTGTTTTTCTATCATCTTTTTCTGACGCACTGACAGCTTGTAGTATATCGCTGTCTATTTTTGTTTTTGACCGGGTGATAGCAGCTACGGAAGCCGTTTGCACAGCTGCCTTCGCGGCTTCATCAGCCAATGAATTCCCTGTAACGTGAACGCCATCACGTTGATGACTCAGAGTGTGTATCACCTGAGTCTTTTGTAGTTCCTTCTGTAAAAGAACTACTTGTTCCTAAAGCATTTTATGCTTGATTGTGCCACCTTTTGCATCTTTTAACCCGTTTTCAACCCAATTCTGCAAGTATTCATTATAAGATTGAACGCAATAATATGAATCGCACACTATAAGTGGGGGGAAATCGCAATCGGTATTTTCAAGCGTCATCTTCATTGCTAGTAGTTCAGCTCGCTGAGCTGTACAATCCCCTAGAGATTGCGTCTTAGTGACAAGTGGTCTAAATTTTCCTTTGTGCCAACGACCTTTAACAATCGCGCACGCAGCACTCTAAGCTTGTTTATCCCCAACTGCGGGTTGTGCTGATCCGTCTGTATATATGATACTTCCGTATTGTTCTAGAGGCAGGATTTCAATTGGCAGAGGACATTCATATTCATATTGTAAAAATTCCTGTGTCTTTAGGTTAGGATCAAATTCATACACTACGTCTGTTGCAGCAAGAGAATTAACCCATTGGATCCATCTTGGATGCAGAGCTTTAGCATTTGGAATGCTCGCTTTATTTACCGCTTCTAAAGCAGGTATAGGTGTAACGATTATTATTCATTTACCTTGTGCTAGGTCCCTTTCTTTTCCTACGGCAGTCTGAACCGCAGTTAGAATTTTTTCCGTTGAACTGAATTTTATTTCAGCTTTTGCGTACAAATGTGATTTGTAAGCTATTGGTACCGTTTCTCCCTCATTAGAGGTCAGGTACGTGAATCCGCATCTTCCTGGGATGACCCGGATTACAAGGTTGCGTGTGTTGTCACGTGTTTCTAATCTTGTTTTAGCTAACATGTCTGTTTGTAATGACCTCAATATTTCTGTGCGTTTTTGAGTCCAGGTGATTGGTTTAAAATCAGGTTTTATTAATTCGTAGAGAGGTTTAATCCTCTCTGCATAGTTTAGAATGTAAGTTCTTCCGAAATTCAGGAAGCCTAGAATCGATTATAAGTTCTTCAGCGTTTTTGGTGCTTGGAGTACAGCGCACTTCTCTAAGAAGTTGTCCGCTAGGCTTTTTCCTGCAATTGAAAATTGGTATCCTAAAAATAAGACTGTTAGATGGGCAACTCGTGACTTTTTAAAGTTGAATTTGTAACCCTCTGCTGCGAATCCAAGTATTATGGTGTTCACTCTTTTCAAGTGAGTATCCAAGTCGTCGTCTGTGAGATAGATGTCATTGACATAAGATAATGCCTGATCATCATACATTTGTAGTAACTCTGTTACTCTGGCTGAAAATAGTCCTGGGCTGTTCTTGAATCCTTGTGGGAGCCTACAGAATTTTTTCTGTGACCCCATTATTGAGAAAGCGGTCAAGTACCTGATTCTGGTGCAATATTTTGACAAAAGAACCCATTAGATATGTCTAATGTTGTTTTGTATTTTTTGCGAACTATGTTATTCATTAGTGCCGCACTGTGCGAATTTTGTACCGCAAATATTTTGCAACATGAGTTAAGGTGTCTGTAATCCAAGACTAGACGATACGAATCGTCTGGTTTGGAGACAGGAAACAAAGGATTATTCATCTGAGAGGTGCATGTTTCAATTACCCCTTGGTATTCAAGTTTATCTAACATTTCCCTGACCTGTCTTTTAGCTTCTTGCTTAATTGGGTACTGCCTTTGTGCAGTTGGTTGACATTTCAACTGGATTTTGTGATGAGGAGAGTCCTCACCCCATCCTACATGATTCTTATATAGTGCAGGTGCTTGAGCTACTGCCCATTTCCTTGCATATATATATTTATTGTGATTTGGAATATGATTTGAGAAGGCAGGCATAATCATTTCTTCGCCACGAGGGCACTCCCTGACAAACTCTGGGGGCCAATCTTTCTCGACTAACAGGATGTCATAGCCTTTTGAGAGGTTATCCCAAAATAGACCCCTTATTCTCCTAGTCTTATCTCCTCTCTATACGCAGTGTTATTTCGTATATCTTATGAGGTTCGCTAACTCTGGTGTCTGCAGTTTCTACTTGAATGTATTCATTCGTGTCCACTGTCTCCAGATGACTCATCAGGATCTTGCGAGCTGTGCTGATTTCTGCTGCGCGTATTGTCTGTGCCCACTCTCCGTTTTTCAGCTGTGTCCTCAGTATTCTCGGCATGTTCGATTACTCTAATACTGGCTAACTTCTTTCTTGGAAATTGTAATTTTTTACTTTGAGCAGGTTCCTTGTCTTTGGACTTGGTCTGCTCTTCCCTTGGTTCTGACCGTCCTCTTCTTTCCGATTTCTGTGAAAAAGATTGAGAGGGACGTGTATCAATACTTTGATATCTATCAGGCTTTTTCAAATTATCCCTATTTCTAAAGTTGTATCTTTTTTCAGAGTGCTCCCTCTGGGGAGACTGGTGTTCTTGATTCGGAGTTCTTTCTCTCCGTCGAGGAGACCTTCCTCTGGACTGGAAAACTTTTTCTTTGGGAATGGATTGTTCATTTCCATCCCAGCTCTTTTTAGGAATGTTTAGATTATTTTTAATAAATAATTTTTCAGGATTTTCAAGTAGTTGGGGTTTTACTGGTTTCCCACCCAAACTATCTCTACCTAATTCTTCATAGCATTTTTCTATTATTCTGGCTAGCTCAATTGGTTGATCTGTTATATCTGTTTCTTTCAATTTTTGGAGGATCGCCACAGATGCTGCTTCTCCCTTTATGTTGGCTAGTAAAATAGCGGAGACCTGCTTGAAGTCTTTCAGTAATTTCATACCAAGAGTTAAAGCAGGTTCTGGACCGTATTCATTCTGAATTTGTTTTAGCACATTTGGTATTACCGCCATGGACGGAACACCATGTGTTTTTGTGTAAATGGAAGCAAAGACTGTACCCCAAGTGTCACAGTCCTCCACATGTGATGTGACCCCCATTGGAAGGCAGATAGTCAGAATTCTGTGTTTCTCAATAGGGGTAGTATTCGGGAATACTGCCTCTATTTGAGTAATTTTCTGTGCTAACCAGAAAGGAATTTGTTCCCGTCTTGCAGGAGTTTTTCCAAGACATGATTGTATGTTCTGTGGTGTGATTTTATTTGTGTTCCCTGATGAGGGGTTAGCTGTGGAATATTAACAGCTGTTTGGACTGTTGCAGTCCACATTACATATTGGACTAACTGTCTGTGTATTTTAATTAATAATTTTAGCTGTGCTAAAAGTTCTTCTCTTGACATTTTTTCAATGTCTGGATGTGGTGTGTAGCTGGCTAGAACCGGTCACGTTGCTCCTGGTCTACCTAGTGGACCGAGCCTGGTGATGTGATCATTATGTTTTAGGGCGCCTTTAAACCAGAGCAGGTGCTCCTGGTATTTTATTGGGATTTCAATCTCCTCGAAAGGAGCGTACTCTTCCGGTGGTTCCTCCATTTTGTAATAGTGGAACTCGTGTGTTGTAGCGTTTGCCGCTGGAAAGTTTATCCAAGAATAGAATACCTCTGTCTGCCATATTTGTGTGCCTCTATCACGAAAATGACTGTACCACCTTGTGATGTCAGTCCGTTTTCTATAAGTTTTAAAGTTATAGTTTTTCTTATGTTGACCGGAATGAGGATAGCATTCGGGTCATTATGTAGGAGACTTGTGTCATCCTCTAGGAGTTGATTTGCTAATATAGCAGCATCCCTTTCCTCATCACTATCTGGCATTTTACTTTCAGAAAGGTTTTTTGTTGCAGATCAGGTTTCAAGGAAACAAAAGATTAGGTGCACAATATTTTGGAACACTGTATCCTTCAACGTTGACTAAACCAGAAACACTACATAGGAATCTCTTCCTACTAAGTTCCGGCGGAATTTAACCTTTCACCCACTCCAGACGTCTATTGGAGTATTTACGGGAGAAAGGGTCTTTGTGAAAAAGCACGACTGAGTTACTCTAACATCTTGCGTTAGTTTTATCGCCTTACCAAATGTTGGGCGCCATGTAGTGTAGTTCCTATTTTCCCTATAGGCCCTGCGCATTGAAATAACATAAACAGCAGTGTAGACATAGGACTGCGGTCTTCTAGGTCTCCACTGACTATGTTAGACTTAATTTAGATTTGCGCCAGCTAGCTCAGAGGTCACTGGAAACTTTCTTGACTGAATAGGAAGTGATCAGCTTCCCTGGCTCAGACAAGAAGGGATTCAGCTTCCGACAACCTCATAAACATGACAACTTTGCTCCCCAGAATAAGAGTCAATCTCTAGAGTCGTGTGAAACAATCGACAGCTATTTCACTCAGTCAGTTGTGCAGATTTAATTTCACCAGGGTGCAGAGAATAGAGAGATGGGCGTTTTCAATAAAAGATTTTATTTATTGAGCAGTCTTCTTTCTCATGCAAGAGAAATGAATTGCCACAATTGCAAGACTTATTATTATGAAAAGTGCGTACAGTAAAAGGAGTATTACGAAATAATACTGTAAAAGCATTAATATGGTTTCTTAGCCATAAGATAGTTACAATGAATAAAATATATACATTCATATATACATTGGCTAACGACCTCAACTGGTGCTTCTAACTACGCCTACCCCGGTGTACCTGACCTAAGCCTAATACGTGTGAGGAAGTAAGTAGCAGTTTAAGTTAAGTTGGTTTTGCCAAGAGTTTGATTCAAGAATTCTTTCTAAGGGTTTAGTCAGCACCGTACCTCTGGAATAGAATGTAGGAGGTTCTGGTATCTCCCTCTCAGGACCCGATAGCCCAGTCACCCGCAAGGGTAGGCTGGAAACGCCGGATTTTCTCGGCAGGAGAAAAGACAGCGTCTTTCTCAGCGTGTCAAAGAGGAGGGGCAGCGTCCGTGGGGTTCTCGCATCTGCTGGGCTTTCTGCAAGGGGACAGCTGTTCTGCTCCAGTATTCACCATCACTGTGTGTTTGCTTAAGGCAACGTTGGTATATTTATACCTGAAAGGTGCCGAGTTTGACGTAAGTTTTTGGACATAAGACGTCAATAAAGATGTCACTAAGAACTGGTCATTCTTACAGTGCTCGCAGGAGTTCTATTACTAATCAAAACAAAGCAAGCTGGGCTTTCTCAGGTTGCTGGGGGTTTGGTGTGTCGAAAGAACTCGGTGTGCTATCTAGGAATCTAAGGAAGTGGCTTCTGCTGTGTCATGGACTGTCATGGACTGCAGAGGCGAGTTACTGAAATATGGCTCTGATTATTATGCCATTATAGGGATATTTATTGATTATAGCCGTATAGGGGCATAAGGTCACAATATTGATCGGGTTCCTAGATAAAACACATTACCGCAGATGATCTTGATGGCATTGGCATGGTAGGGAGGGAGGTGGACGCTCTGAGTTCTGCTGGAGAGGAAGTATGTGGTCCAGTCCAGGGCCTGCCCATGGATTTCGGCCTTGTGGGGGCGTGTGCATAGGGTGTGGTGGCAGACCATGTTTAAGGCGGCTGATATGTCCAGGAGGATGAGTGCTGCTGTTTCTATGTTGTCTAGCAGGTTCTCTGATGTCGTCTGTGGCGGCGATGAGGGCGGTTTCGGTGCTGTGATTGCTGTGGAAACCGGACTGGGATGGGTCCAGGATGTTGTTGTCTTCAAGGTAGCAGGTAAGCTGTTTGTTGATGATTTTCTCGGTGACCTTGACCTTAAATGGGAGCAGGGAGATGGGCCAGAAGTTCTTGAGGTCCTTGCGGTCCGTCTTTGGTTTCTTGAGTAAGGGGTTGATCTCGGCGTGTTTCCAGCTTTCCGGGAAGGTTGCTGTCTCGAAGGAGATGTTGATGGCCTTGCTGAAATGGGGTGCAATGGATGTGCTGGCTTTGTTGAAGATGTGGTGGGGGCATGGGTCTAGTGGTGAGCCGGAGTGGATGATCTTCATGATATCCCTGGTGTCCTTGTCGTTGACGCTTGTCCAGGAGAGTAGAAGGTTGGTGCGTGTGGTGGGAGTGGGGTGGGGGTCGTCTGGGCGGTCGTGGCATTGTGTCATGGATGTTGGTGATCTTGCGGTGGAAGAAGGTAGCCAGTGAGTCGCATAGGTCTTGCAAAGACTGGATGTCATTGGCGTTGGCGTTGGAGCTGGGGTTGGAGAGGTCCTTCACAATGTTGAAGAGCTCCTTGCTATTGTGTGCGTTGTTGTCTAGGCGGTCCTTAAATGAGGCACTCTTGGCAGCTCTGATGAGTTGGTGATGTCTGCAAGTGGCGTTCTTGTGGGCGGTGTAGATGTCCGGTGATCTTTTGCGGAGCCAGTTCTTCTCCAGTTTTTGGCATGTTCTTTTGGAGGCCTGGAGGTCTTCGCTGAACATGGTGGCTTTCTTGCTGGTGTGGCTGTTGGAGGGTGTCTTGAGCGGGGTGAGGGTGTTTGCGCAGTCATCGATACATCGAGGTTGTGGGCGGCAGTGTCGGGGTCAGTGGAGTCGGCGGGTGGGTTCTGGGCAAGGGTGGTGGTGAGCTGGTCTTCTGTGACTTTGCTCCAGCATCACCGGGGCAGCAGTTGGGTGTGGTGGTGCTTGGTGGGCTTCCTGAAGGTGAAGTGGATTCAGTGGTGGTCAGTGCAGTGGGGTTCGGTGGTGTTGCTAAAGAAGACGAGGGGGCTTGCGGAGAAGATGGGGCAAGCATGTGGACGGCGGTGTGGGTGGGTGTTGTCACAAGCTGTCAAACCTAATACAAGAGCCCAAAAGGACAAGAACATCCAACACTCACGATTTGGGTAGTACCAGGCTCAGAAACAAATCCCATCAGTCCACCACCCTGGCGGAGCATAGTCATCTGGGAGATGATGGAATTAAATATGTGTAGCCAACCATAAGTGGAATACAGCACTAGATTTCTATCCAATAGTTGGCCCAGCCAAAAGTGCTCTCAAAACAGTGGTGCTGATAATGTGCAGTGCGAAGTGAGCGTGATAACTAAAATTGACTAAAAGGACAAAAAATATGTTTATTCAAGATTGTCCAAATGTCAAGATTAAAATCAGCCTGATAGTGTGAAAAAATGACTATCTTTTAGCAATAGATGGAAGGTCAACATGTTTCAGCCGTAAGGGTAACAATCACCGGCTTTCGTCAGGACCTGAAAAGAGTGATATGCTACTGCAATAATATACACTATATATGAAAAATTCTGAAAAACTTCTCTAAGAAAATATATGCACCAGTGGTTATAAACCACCCTACCAAAACCTGGTGTAGACCGAAGTAACCAGTAGGCACGTATGCAATCTTCTTTCCTGAATTAATACAATAGATTAATTAGTGATGCTAATAGATGAACACACATCCTCCTGAGCAAAATGTACAGTTAGATGATTGTCTCAAAAGTAGACAAACGACCCCGAAAAGTGGTAAAACAGAACAGATGCTGAATATCCTCATTAATTCAAAAAGTGTTACTCACCCAGCTTTGTGTGGGAGTAAGCCTCACCTCACCCGGCAACTGCTCGGTAAATGAGGCCCCGCTCTATTTATGGGTAAAAGCAAGGAAACACAAATGAAAAGGGGAGACTCAAATGTGTTCCTTATCCGACAACAAATTAAAGGGTGTTGAGAAGGATACATCTGAGGTGGTTGGGTTCCTTGGTGGGCGGTTTGGCTGGTCGAATGCTGGTGAAGTTGCAGTTCCGGCAGGTGAAGGGTCCTTGGGTGCACTTCGGGGTAGCCCAGTGGCAGGTTTGGTCTCGACCGGGGTTGAGTGCATGGAGGGTGTCAGTGTCGTAGTGCAGTCGGGCATCGTGACGTCTCCGGGTCCAGGGGCTCTGTCACTGGGCGTGGTCCAGGCGCAGACGGGCTTGCCTTTGGTGCGCCTTCAACGCGCCAGCGGCGCGGCCGCACACCGGCCGCCATAAGAAGGGGAGGAGGGAGGAGCAGCTGGGTGGGGGGAACTGACGAATGAGAGCTGCAGGTGGGGCAGCAGGGGACGCAGCGGCTGGAAGTGGGACCGCGAGGGAGTCGAAAACAAGCACAGGCAAAGGCAAGGGTCAAAAGGCGACAAGCAACAGGCAGCAAAATAAACAGGCAACAAGCAGAGAACAAAACAGAAAATACAGAGCATAATTACGAGGCACAAATCATAAGGCACAATTTACAAGGCACAATTCAATGAGACACAGGCAGAGAAAAACAGACCTGACTCGAACTCAGCAGCAACTGGTCAGAGACACGGGCGCAGACAGGTGGAGCTGCGCGGTATGGGGTGAGACCTGCCTGGAAACAGGGTCAAGGGTCACTCTCACTGCCGCGCAGCGGCCGCCATAAGAAGGGGAGGTGGGTCGGAGGAGCATCTGGATGGGGGAACTGACGAATGGGAGGGGGGCGGGGCCGCAGGGGACGCAGTGGCGGGAAGCGGACCGGCTAGGGAGGCGAAAACACGCACGGGCAAAGGCAAGGGGCAAAAGGCGACAAGCAACAGGCAGCAAAATAAACAGGCAACAAGAAGAGAACAAAAAAGAAAATACAGGGAGCAATTACGAGGAATAAATTACAAGGCCCAAATTACAAGGCACAATTCAATGAGACGTAGGCAGAGAAAAACAGACCTGACTCGAACTCAGCAGCAGCTGGTCAGAGACACGGGCGCAGACAGGTGGAGCTGCGCGGTGTGGGGAGTGACCTGCCTGGAAACAGGGTCGAGGGTTTATAGTTGCAAAGGCGACACTCCGTGATCACCGGTCTTACTTTCACCATTGGGTATAGTTATTTTAGGGGGAGGGTATGTAATCTGACTGCAGGAATCCTATGGAGGGCTAGTCTCCCCACTGGCTGCATAAGGTGTAGTTGATTTCCAAGTGATGTGTGGGGGGAGCTTTGGGGCTCGTGAAAGCCTCTGGCTGCCAGAGCACAATGTTCAACATACGAGAACATGATCGTACTTGCTTTTTTATTGCTATTTTGATGGTATTATACTTAACTATGTAAGTCCCAATTCTCTGTGGCTAGTTTCAAGAGCTCTTTGGCTGAGGAGAGGCCAGTAGACCAGGGATTGCGAGTTTGTTGAAAGATATAGTTATTAACATCCTTCATGAGTGCTCTGGTGCCACACTTGTTCAATAAAAGTATTTCGCTAGAGCCGCTAACTTTTCCAAAGTTTGTCAGTTGAGATTGAATTCAAGGCTAATTACAGTATTCCTGGCGCAGGTTGGTAGACAAAATAACTTTTTGTAAGCTGCACAATGTATCTTTTCCCAGTCCCGAGCGAATTTACCTGGAAAGGCCTGTAGTGCATAATTGAGGGTAGATAGTAGTTTTGCCCTCAAGACTCTTTAAATGGCGATGGGGCGTGGCTTGGACGCCGATCGGGATGGCGGCGTGAGCTTGCAGCTCCGCACATGGTCCCGCTATTTCTCCTGAAAACTACACCCTTGGCATCCCCAGCACGGCGATTTCCTTCTGCGAAGTGCTGTGGTTACATCGGAGAGCAGCTGAGAGCTCTCGGGAGACCGAATATACCGCTGAGACCCGAAAGCGGAGGCCGGAGGTGCTGAGCTGTGAAGGAAGAAAATGGCGGCGTAGAGGGACGGCGGCCTCTATGCAAGGGGCGAGACGGCCCGGAATCAAACCGAAGTGTGAGCTTCCTTCAATAGGGCTGGTGAAGCTAGGGCCCACCTGAACGGGCCTGGGGTGTAGACTTGGAGGTGCCGAAACCCGCATTGGACTGGGGTACGGCTTACAGGACATTCGCCTCGACCCTCCCTTCCCCCCCAACCCCGGCCTTGGTGATTGTGAGACGGGCGGCCCCGACATCCAGCAGCTGTCGGAGAGGACTACGGCCCGGCGGCCCAGTTGGGGTGCTTGCCCTGAGACCAACGATAGAGGGCACGGCTCCCTAAACAGGGATCACGAGACCTGGAGGGAGGCCTGCGGCGGCCGTATGACGACGCCCGAATCGACTAAGATGGCGGCTGCTAGCGGAACCGCCGTCGTGGAACAGGGCCGAGATGACTCGACTGTGCTGACACGAGATGGTGAGGCCTGGGCTTCCCCATTGGTGACGGAGCAGGAACAGAGGCTGAACCAGCGATTGGACAACATTTTGGAAGCAATAACTGCGACTAAGGAGGCTTTACATCAGGACATTGCACAGGTTGCCACAGGGCTGGGTCTCCTGAGGGCGGATCATACCAAGCTATCGGACAAAGTAAAAGACCATGAACAATTGCTTCAAGACCTAAAACCGGCGGTGGTGACCGCGGAACGTAAACTAACGGATATCCTTAGCCGCCTGGACACACTAGAGCGACGAGCGGAGGACGCGGAAAGTCGTAATCGGAGAAACAACGTGAGGGTCGTAGGCCTTCCGGAGAAAATCGAAGGGGAAGATGTAGTGGCCTGTATGGAGAACTGGCTCAGGACGGTGGTGGCGCCGGAGGGCCTATCTCCCTTCTTCTCCCTGGAAGGGGCACACAGGGTACCAGCTCGCCCGCCGACACTGGGCCGACCACCTAGGCCGATGGTGGTGAAACTCCTGCACTACAAAGATCGGGACCTGTTAATTCAGAGAGCTCGCACGTCGGGCCCCTTCCAGGTGGACAATAGTCGTGTTACGATCTTCCCGGATTATACACAGGAAGTCCAAAAGAGCAGAGCGTCCTTCCTAGCGGTTAAAAAGGAATTGCGGGAAGAAGGCATTCAATACTCCTTGCTCTTCCCGGCTAAGCTACGTGTTATCCTGGATGGGAACACCCAATTCTTCCAGACCCCTGATGAAGCGTGGTCGTGGCTTGAGTTGTATCGAGCCGGCAAGGACCGGACTGGTAAACATCAACGGGAGAGGCCCAAACCGCTCCAGATCCGAAAATCGCAACAAATCCGTTCCCGAAACAGGATCAAGAAAGCGGAGCGGGAGGGTCAGATGGCCGCGGATAAGAAGGGGGCACTGGCTGCAACTAAGAGTATCACGAGGTCGCAACAGGAGAAGGAACTGGTTGAATCGGACTCTGGTGAGGACGGAGGCAGAACTGGAGAAGAATTATCGGAGGCGGAGAGTTCGAAGGGCCCTGTGGTTACCCCACAAACATCGGATGGACTCTTTAATGAGTGACTATTGATTGGGACTGCCGATATCGTTGTTGTTACGGGGGCACACTCTACTAGTGATTGAAGGGCTGGCAGGTATGGTGGTGCATAAGCAGTGCGGGAAGGGAAACGCGGGCGGGGGGCTCCGCCTGCACTGGGTCGGCGATATCCCACCCCCTTGTGGCCCTTAAGGCCTTCTGTGGTGGCGACCACAGATTAGTCTGATGTGTGTTGTGTTACAGGTTTGGAACGGGGCTGAAACTGGGTTATTAGGCTCTGTCCTGGGGAGTGGGGTTTGGGGAATTGTTCTAACAGTTATTTTCGGGGGAAGCAACTGCAACAATGTGGGCAGCAACTGGTTGCCACTGAATGGGTACAGTATTGATTACCATGGGGACGTTACCTAATTTGAAATGCCTGACATGGAATGTCCGGGGACTGCGAACAATGGTCAAACGCCACAAAGTACATGCTTATCTGGTGAGGCGGGGTGTTCAGATTGCAATGTTACAAGAAACTCATTTAACTAAACAAGAATGCACTGCATTTCAGAAGAGGTGGCGGGGGCAGGTATTTGGTACCACTTATTCAGCGTTTGCTAGAGGGGTGCTGATATGGGTAAGGGCGGGGATACCGTTCCAGGTCTTGAACCAGTTGGTGGACCCTGAGGGTAGATATGTGGTGGTGGAGGGGAGGTTATATGGCAGAGATGTGGTTCTATGCAGTATATACGCCCCAAATGTGGATCAGGCTCACTTTTTTGATGGCCTTACGAGCTCACTGGCCTCCTTCCTGGCGGGCCCTGTGATTCTAGGAGGGGACTTCAACTCGATTACTAATGTGGCACTAGATAGGTCGCACCCACCGCTGGCTGACTCCCCGGTACGCAGATTAGCCGCACATAGGAAGGATTGGCAAGAGAGATGGGGATTGCTGGATGTATGGAGGGAGCAACATCCTGACAGTAGGGACTATTCCTTTTTTTCGGCCCTCCATGCGTTACACGTTAGGATCGATTTGGTCTTATGTAGTGGCTCCCTGGCTGCCATGGTCACCCACACAGAATACCTGACCAGGACCATATCAGATCATAATCCCTTGTTGGTGTTAGTGCAGTGGCAACGTGCGAGATCGGCGGTTCCAACATGGCGGCTTCGGCCTGACACCTTAGAAGATTCGGTGTTTAATGATGCGGTTCAGCGGGGCATAGAGCACTACTTTGAGGAAAACGAGGGTTCAGCCAACACTAGGTCCACAGAATGGGATGCGATGAAAGTGGTGGTGAGAGGAGTATGCATGGGCAGGTTCTCGAATGCACGAACGTCAGTTTTGAATGCACTTGCAAAAGCGGAGGAGGTATTAAGGGACCTGGAACGGCGTAGACCGGAACGACCGGACTTACAAGCCCGGTTATTGGAGGCCAAAGAGGTAGTGGCGACTGAAACGGAACGGCTGCGGAGTTATGACTATAAGCAATATGCCATTAAAGCGCATGCCGAGAGGGATAAAGTAGGTACGCTACTTGCCAGGATTGCTAATCTGGAACTTAGAGGCTGCCCAATTCTGAGCATAAAAACTGAGTCAGGGGAGATGGTCTATTCGCAGGCAGCGGTGATGGAGCGCTTTCGGTCTTATTACGCGAAGTTGTATGAATGCCACTTAGAAATGGAGGCCTTGGAAATCAGGGCTTACCTAGATTCGGTACAGCTCCCAGTGCTGGATGCAGACGATGCGAAGGAGTTAGGAGGGCCTATAACGCTAACCGAAATCAGGGTGGCCATTAAACACATGGCAAGGAACAAAACGCCTGGGCTAGATGGCCTGCCGATCGAATTTTATCAGAAATACGTGGATATTTTGGCGCCCAGACTATTAGTGGTGTATGCAGAGGCTGGAAGATTGGGGTACCTGCCCAGATCAATGAGGGAGGCACTGGTAGTACCGTTGCTGAAACCCGGTAGAGAAGCATCTGATGTAACGTCCTATAGGCCTGTGTCCATGCTGACTGTGGACTATAAGATATTAAGCCGTATCCTGGCCACTAGATTGGCTCCGCACATGACTAGATTGGTGCACGGGGACCAAGCAGGGTTCATTCCTACTAGGAACACGACGCTAAATGTACGCCGACTAATCAGAATATTGGACGGTGCCGCAGACACAGATGGAAGACCGGCGGTCTTATCAGTTGATATTGAAAAAGCTTTTGATAGTCTGGAATGGGCTTACTTAGAAGAGGTACTGGGGAAGCTTGGCATGGGCGAGGGGTTTGGTAAGTGGACGAGAGTGTTGTACTCATCGGCAACGGCAAGGGTGCGCCTGGACACAATTGTATCTTCAGATTATCCGGTCTGTAGAGGGACGAGACAGGGGTGTTCGTTGTCCCCGTTGCTGTTTGCACTAGCAGTAGAACCATTGGCGGCGCGGGCCAGGTCAGGGGCCATGTATCAGGGGATCGATCAGGGTGGGCTATCACACTACATATCTCTGTATGCGGACGATTTGTTGTTGTACCTGGCTGATGTGGGACAGGCTCTATTGGGGGCGATGGACATGTTGTCTAGGTTTGGTCAGTTGTCAGGACTTAAGGTGAATTGGAATAAAACTTGTGTCTTTCCGCTTAGGGCAGACACACAGTGTCCCCCTTGTGATTTGGGTGTGATCTGGGAGCCATCTTGCTTCACATATCTGGGAGTCCGTATCTACCGTGGGGCCGCTAATCTGTTGGAGGGTAACATAGGGCGTTGTATACGTGCATTGAGAGGTTGTATATCTTTCTGGTCCTCTCTCCCTTTATCAGTGTTGGGCCGAGTGGCGCTACTGAAAATGGTGGCGCTCCCGAGGTTGCTCTATTACTTCCGTACATTGCCCGTCTGGATCCCTCAGCGGATCTTTAAAGAATTAAGGATGTTGGTAACAGACTTCCTCTGGGGTCACGGACGTCGCAGGATAGCATTGAAAACTTTGCTTAGACCCAAGCTCGAGGGGGGGATGGCAGTCCCCGATTTTGAGTTGTATTATTTGGCGGCGCAGCTTCAGATATTCACGTAACACGTGGCCAGGGAATTTAGAGGACCGGAACACGAACGAGGGAATGGTATACAACGTCACGTTCTGGCTTACATAGTCATGCAACAAAAACTAGAGTTGAGGGGCCTTACTATAGAGGAAAAGACGCTTAGGTTGTGTTGGCTCAGGAGTTTGAAGAGGACGAAGAAGTCCCGGCCTTATGCCCCAGAGATAACACTGGGAATGTTGACCGCGCTACCACATGGAGGAGATTGGTCTCCGCTGCTGGAATGGGAGGAGCTAGGTTTACAGATGGTGGGAGATCTGTATGTAGATGGAATGTTGGTCCCCTTTCAGACGTTGCAGGAACAGTTTGGTGTACCGGAAGGGAGCTTCCTTTTGCATGCGGCAGTGGTGGCAGCGATACAGAAACATTGGAAAGGAGGGCTCCTCGAGCCGGAGACGACCATGGCATGCCAGTATGTAGTGATGGCCGCGGGTACATTTAAAGCGGTGTCCTGCCTACATAACAGGATGCTACACGAGGGGTTGGACCCGCTTCTGGGCCTGAAATCGAAATGGGAGGATAGTATAGGTAGGCCCATTCCAGACACAGTGTGGGGACATATCCTGAAGAGTACATGGAAAGGGACGAGGAATGCACGCTTTCAACAGGTACACTTTTACATCCTACATAGGGCTTACCTGACCCCAGAAAAGATCAAAAGATACTTCCGGGTGAATGAAGCGCTGTGCCCGAGGTGCCTGGCTCCAGAAGTTGACATAGATCACATGTTATGGGGCTGTCCAAAGCTGGGGTTGTATTGGCTAGAGGTAGGGGAACTCCTGAATGTGGTGACTGATCGGGAGGTGGATTTTGACATGGCGGCGTGCCTATTGCTCTGGTTTCCACACACAAAGAACACAAAAGTAACAAGCAAATTTATTGATCTGGGGCTTATACTGGCGCAAAGAGAAATTACTTGGCACTGGAAGTCTAAGGAGGGGCCATCGGTGAGGAGATGGATGAATGAACTGCTGAAATGGTCCGAATGTGAGAGTGTGCTCTGGATGAGGCAGGCGGTCAGGATTGATAATGAAAAGAGCTTGGAAATGTCCAGGGCGCGGGAGACAATAACCCAGGCGTTACGTGACTACATGGTGGAGGACGAAGAATAGAATAATTGTAGACCTGGGGTTCCATGAGGCTTGAGAGAGTACAGGCATCACCCGATCAGTAGCGAGCTCCATGGTAGCGTTAGCAAGACCAGGCCCACATCTGCAGCGGTTGCGGGGGGGGGAGAGGGCGTTGTTTGGGGGAAGTGTTAGGCACCGAGGCCATGGTTAGAGAGACACTGCCTTTTGGACCTAAGGTTAGATATGTTTCCAAAAGCACCGAGAGGGCCCAGACAGGCGGTGAGGCGATGTGGAGACACACTAGGCCGACTCGATAATTGTCCATTGGTAGATGGGTGTGAGGCTAGGATTACAAGTGTGAAGTCGTTCAGTTAGATCGCTAGAGAATGCTGGCTGGTGCAGGGAGAGGGTTGGAAGTTAGGGGGTAAAATGCAGATACAGACTGATGCCATTGACCAGTTATCCCTTTGGGATGATCACTGTGATGTTCTTGCTGGACGTACGGATCGATGCGCCGCCCAGCCCCCGGGTTGTGGGCTAAATGGCTGTGTACGATATTCTGCTTACTTTATCCATGCATTGAGACACCATGAGTGTACTGGTTAATCTATTATGTGTACTGATTTCTAATTCTGCAATAAAAACAATTTTTTTTTTAAAAAAAAGACTCTTTAAATGGCTGTTTTGGGGCTTTCTAAGATGACATAGAGTTTGCAGATAGTGTAGGCAACCATTTTCCCTTTCTGCTGGTGCTCGTGGCGACGGATCCGTGAGCAGCCAGTTTCACAGATCCAAACCCCAAGATAGTTATACGATTGTGCACAATTCAGGATTAATTGGCCCAGCCTCCACATTGCCACTTTTTGGGGGGGATAGTGGCCAAAGATCGCTATCTAGGATTTAGTTGAATTGGCGACCAGCTTGTTTTTGGCGTTGTACTCTGAGAGTGCAGTCAATGCTTTTTTGAGAAGATTCTTAGTATGATCCAAAAGGACCAGGTCGTCAGCATTTTGCATCAGCTGGATCATATTTTGCCCAAACCTGGGGGTCGCTAGAGTGGCTCCATGCGGAGCATTGCCCATATCCGCTGGATATAAATTAAAGAGCAGCGGGGCGAGGACACAACCCTGATTTAGCCCGCGATCCATGGTGATTTTGTTTCTGGAGCGGAATCACATGAGAGTTTAACTCTCACCCTGGTCCGAAAATACAGGGATCTAATGGCTTGTAGTAGAGAAGGCTGATGTTCCAATGTGCCAATTTATGCCATAGGATGTTACGGTCTACCCCATTGAATGCTGCTGTATAATCAATAAAACAAGCAGTGGGGTGCTGTGAGCCACCTCTTGGTGTACTAGGTATGATAGGGCAATGATCTTATCTATGGAAAAACCTCCTGATCGGAACCCGGTCTGGTAGAAGGTGAGGAGACCTACCCAACTAACCCAATCCGCTAGTTCCACCAAACAATTGCTTGCATAAGCCTTGCCCTCAATGTCCAATAAAGCAATCATGCAATAATTCCTAGGGCAAGTGCTTGGCTCTTTTTTGTATATTGGATGCCGCAATGACACCCTCCAGGAGTCTGGAACGTCCTCCTGAAACCTGCACTCGGAATACAACTGACCCAAATTGTCAGCCCAGAAGTCGATGTCCTCCCTTAAGAGGGAGCCAGGCAGGCCATTAGGGCCGGGAGCTCCATCATGACATATTTTTTTCAAGATGGTTCGGATTACTTGTTTGTCTAGGGAGGTAGAATCGACCAGAGGTTCCACAGGATTTGATGGGATGTTGCCAGATTTCCCCCCTAGTATTGTGGTTCTATCTGATGGATTTACATTTGGGACATCGGTGTAAAGAGTTTCCACGTGGGTTATCCAGGTGCTTGCGTCTACTGGGTTCTCGCTATTAGAGGTCCCATGAATTATCTTGTTTAAATATTGACAACATTTTTGGGATTTGCTTGGTGCCAGCAGCTCAGAGATCTTCGGCCATTTTGTCTCTGTAAGTTCACGTTTTGCCTGCCAAACCAGTAATGAGTGGCTCTAGGCCACGAGTTTAAGTTCCTTTTTAGCAGACTCAGTTGCCCGTTAGGCAAATGTATAATGAGGGAATTTTTTCTGTATGCAATGTTTATTTTTTATTTTTATTTGTTAGTGTGTTTTTGTGGACCTCCGTAGGAGTTCCAAAACAAAATAAATAAATTGTGATTGCCTAATATTAGGAGCTAGAATTTAAGGCTAGTGGAAGCCAGGTCCAATCTTTAATACTGTTACCCTTAGTCGAACAGAAGCGATTGCCCCCTTCTACATGTGCGATAATTTGGATTGAACTATTGCTCCACAAATTCATTTTCAGGCCGCCTATGGAGCTGTGTAAAATGCCTTCTTCAACTGATTGAGTTGAATGTTTGCTGTTCGTCCTTTTCTGGCCGATCATTTCTTGTGCTCCCTGCTGTGCACTTGGAACGTTATTTTTCAGGATCCTAGGATATTTAGTAGCGAGCAAGGGCTTGATTTTTATGCCCCAATTGTCCAATTGGGTATCATATCCTTTTAGGGTGTCCACCATGACCAGGTTGGAGAAAGTTTTCTCTGTTGTTTCATTTGCTTCATTTGGCCCTGGCCCAGAGAAAGCCACTGTCTTGATATCAGTTATTTTTATGTTTTCTAAACCCGGGATGTTTTCCCAAAGCTTCAGAAGGTTTCCTCTGTTGAGGATGTCCCAATACCCCTGCGAGATATATTCTGGGTATTGCAGTACTTTGAGATTTTCCTGATCTATGGCGTGATCTTTGAAGGGCTAAACGTGTTTAAAAATTGCCTTTGGTGCATCCAAGGCTTCTGTAGGATTCCAAGCTGAATTCCCACAGGGGACAGAGCATTCCCCGGTCCAGTTTGTTCCTAGGGCCCATGGTTGCGAGTCACTCCCGGGGCCAGGAATGCGAACAATGGGGGTACAGGGTCATTGTTGCTCGCTTGAATAGTTTTTGTCTCCCTTTAATTGTTAGCTGTGTTTGCAAATTGGGGGTTCCTGTTAGACTATTGACTGTTCAAGAACTGATTTATTTGTATTATGATGTTTGGATGTTCCTTGTTGGGTGCTGCCAATGGTGGTGTTATCTTCTTTAATAGCTTGGGACCGCACTGTATTAAGGTCCAGGTGTTCCGTCTGTTCTTGGTGTGGCTCTTCAGCCTGTGGGTCTTGTGTTTTAACAAAATGGCCGCTGAGATATGGAACTGTCGGGCTCAGGCTCCTAATCGTTTTCTCCGTTGAGTTTCCTGAGGGGCGCTGAGCGGGTATGTCATTAGTAATTGTGCCATCCATTTGTGTATATGTGTTTTGAACGTTACCAGTTGGTTTTTGGAGGAAGCCAGAGTTGTTCTGGTTCACCTTGTTGTGCTCTCTCTTTTCCTGTTTTTATGACACAAGCCAATGCGTTATTGTACCTTTATGATAACTTTTACTGGTTTTTGTTTTGTTTAACTTTTTCAATGTTTTCCCGTTTTTCCTGGATACGTGTTGACATTCAATAATTGGTGATTTTAGAGCATCTAACTTTCCAGAGCCTTTAGCAGACTTAAAGTTGAGTTGTGGTTCTGTCTGCAAATGGAAATTAAAGGCAAAGTCATTGTCGCTAGATGCGCTTTTGAAGCTGTTACTATCGTGCTTAAAGGTTTCCTGCAATTTTTCTAGTCTAACCTGATTGACCTGTGGCCCTGGCTGTGAGGCAGATGTTGGCTGTATGTCTTCCGTCCTTATTCTCTTTATTTGATCTCCCTAGGGCCCTGATGACTCGTGTAAGACTTTATTCACCATTGTTTGTGAGGCCTTCCTACTTGAGCTCTCAGTTGGATTTTGTTGGGGAGAGGGGGATATGTTGTTCACCCGCCTATTGACCTCACACTTAAGGTCTGTAACTAAAGTGCTCATTATTTCTGGGAGCTTTGTCAAATTATGCAGAATTGGGCTGCACCCAGAGCCATCTTGTTTTACCTTAACATCCGTGTTTGCCTGAGCTCTGCGAATCAGTGAGTTCCAATTTCAAATTCAAATCCAATCAGACAAAGCTGGTGACTGTTTGCAGTATGTTTATTTGTTTGTACCACTGATCTGCGTGCATAATAGCCACATTTGCCATTGAGATGAAAGCTTTGTTGATCAATGCGAGATGATTCTCCATTTTTTGAGGCACTGAGACCGTTTCATTTCAGTTTTTGGAGAGCTGGAGGGCCATGGCTCGTTTGTGCCTAGAAGGAGGTTGGGGTTTGATGAGTTAGGACACCCTTTAAATGGAGAGCTCTTACTGCTGGGCTTGGTGGGCCATGGCTCGTTTGCAAATAAATGTAGGCGTGGGTTTGATGAGTTAGAACACCCTTTAGATGGAGAGCTCTCACTTCTTTGCTCAGCAGGCACCGCAGGCATGAAGGAGAAGGCCAAAGGGTCCAACAGGGGCTTGAAAGGAGTAGTGCAATTGCCCGTAATGTGTCTTGGTAATGGGAGGAAACTCCTCACTTACCTCTAAAAGGGTAGTGGGGTAAAAATCCATGGGTCCGCTGTCTGGATTTGCAGACACTGGTGTGCAGTTTTCTAAGTTGTTGGCACAAAATGGGCCTTGATCAATTGAGAGATCTTGTGCTTGAGCGCTGTTGCCCTCAACTATGATAATTTCCGGAGAAAGTGGAGTGGCAATTGGGGTCTTTGACATAAAGTCTAATATATATTGGTGCTTGCTAATGTGCTAGCAATGGTTTTGATGCAAGTCTCAAAGCGCGATGCGACCGCTATTTTCCCAAGATTGCCAGGGTGGCCTAATTTTCCTTTTTTGCTTGTTTGTTGAAAATAGGCTCTTATGTCACTATTACCATAAGGACTGTTCCTATTGGCGTTTGCGGTAGGTTCACTTAAATTTGGATTTTAATTTAAATTCATAGTCTTCTCACTTGAGGTTGAAGAAGTTGGAGAAGAGTTGGTTGACTGCTCCTCCAATTGTTGCCCCTTCCGGGGAATCGAACCGGATCTTACACATCCTTTGCCTGGAGGGTACAGCATCTTAGACTTTTGACGTCTTGCAGATTTATGTCAAGCTGGACCAACCCTGAATGTCTTGTCCGCACGATTGTTCTATACTCTGAGCTCTGAGCTCTAAGCTTCCGGGGGGTCTAGGTACCCTTGTCCAGCAGTACTGACAGTCCTGATGGTCCTGGTTACCTGGGTCCCTGGTGATGAAGCTGGTATTGACCTGGTGGTTTTTAAACAGGTGAGTCTATCTGGGAGAATATGTCCAGTAAATACCTCAGTCCTGGGCAAAAGAAGGCTGAAAGCTTTTGGAGTTTGTTTTGGGGTCAAGCTGAGCCAGGCGTAGCCGGAGTCAGAACCTGAGCTTGGGCGAAGAGCAGGGCACACTGGCGGCCTAGAAGCTGCACCCAACCTAGTTGGGTCGCTTCCACAGTCTTGCTGGGCTCTACACTCTGCAGCACCCAGTATTGCGGCCGTGCTCTCTATGCTTTCTGCGCCCAACATTCCAGGCCCTACGCCTTGTGCTGCCTCTGGTTGTCTCTGGTAGCCTTTGGTTGCCTCTAGTTGCCTCTGGTTGCCGTGGATGGTTGAGAGTGGGTGAGAGGAAAGAGTGGGGGAGAGTGAGGGCTACATGTACCTCATGTCTCATCCCTGGTGGCTTCCGCAGCGTTTGATACAAGCTCTCCCCACTACAGGTCTTGGTTCTTGATTCCACAGCGCTTGGTGCAAGCGCTCCCCGCTGTGGGTCTTGGTTCTTAATTCTGAGCACTGAGCACTCAGCCCGAGCACTGAGCTCCAATACGAGGTAGTGCAAAGCAATGCAGTGCAGTACTGCGGCCAGTTAGAGAGGGGGGGACCCTGAGCGGGACAATCAGCGAGGGTGGGCAGGTGGGTGGCTGGAGCATTTTCCTTTCCTTTCGGCACTTCCTTTTGGTGCTTCCTGCTCCTGCTCCTGCTCCCACGCTGCGTCTCTGGCTTCTGCTGCTGGCTGCTGGCTGCTGACTCTGATCCAAGTGAAAACCTGGACTGCTTATTTATATTTTACTAGCAGCCCGCCCCAGCGTTGCCTGGGGCAGAAGGGTGCTGGGGGCAGCATTTCAGGCTTGCGTGCACTCCCGCTCCCGCCCGCCATGACATTGTCTGTGTCCCGGACAATGTCGTGGCAGGCGGGGGCCAGGGCAGGAGTGCACGCAAGCCTGAAATGCTGCCCCGAGACCCTGAGCCTTACCGCAGTTGTTCCGGGCCAACCTCCCGCACCGGCTCCCTCCCGTCCCGTGTCCCAGAGCCTTACCTGAGCCGCCGCTCCTCCCCGAGCCTCACTTCACCGCCGCTCCTCCTCGTCGTCACGTACGTTGCGGCCAGGGCTACGTCGTGGCCGTCAGTGTTGCGGCCGGCGCTACTTTCAGGGGACTACTTTTTTTTTTAAGTTATATTTTTACATTTACGTTTTTCTTTTATTTTCTATAGCCTATGTCCATCTGCACACCCTGAGGATTACAACAATGTATTAGGTGTGTGGATTGGCGCTGTGGTTCCCGAGTTTACCTTGCCAAAAGGTTTGTGTTTTTTTTTTATAATAGTAGTATAGATGTGTCTTTGTGTTTGTGTATTTTGCGTTTTTTGGATTTCTTTTGTGTTTTTCATCACTTTAGTTTTATTTTCCCTTATTATCTTAGCGTTTTTCTTTCTTTTCCATTTTTGTTTTGTTTTCCTAAACCCACCCAGCCCCATGGCAAAGGTAGGGCGGCTACGTTGCTGGCATTCAGGCCGCCCCAGTGTGCAGACCGGGCGATCTTCGGTGAGGTGACAGCCATAGTTATTTTATGCAGCACCACCTCCCCTGCATGCTAGCAGCATGCTGGTAGCAGACACACTCTGCCGGAGCACAGTCTGCGCTGGGGGAGAGTGCACCAGTGTGTGATGGTACCAGCCAGGTTCGTTGCACAGTCCAGCAGCTGACGCACTGCTGAGCGTACATCCTTGATCAGGACCTGCTAGATTTCTTAGGCATCGAGATTCAGGGGCTCGTGAGTATTAATTATTTGTTGTGTTTGTGTCCTACAATGCTTAATTTTTTTCCAAATAGCATGCTGCTTACACTCCCTAATCACACTCTTCATTGGCGCTCACTTTCGCTGATTAATCAAGAAGCCATGGCAGACTGTACTCCTGTCACTATAGTGAATCAGAGAGAAGCGTGTTCTCTCTGTGACTTTGTTTATGTAGCATGTACAGTTGCAAGTTACTGAAGCAGAGCAGATGCACATTGCACAGACAATACTGCAGTCATGAATTGACTCATACTACACTTTGGTCATAGGTGGCAAAAATGCTATAGGCAGGGAGGGGAGGGGTGATGAATGATGGGTGGAATACCTCTGGCTTTTGGTGAGCTGCAGATAAAAGAGGCCATCATCTCTATCACCACTGCAGCTGGTAAAGCTGGGGGGCAGGTCAAAGTCGCATGCTGAGCTCACAACACCCAGCTAGCATGAAGTGTGATTTCAGAATATATTCTATGGTTTCCCATAACAGATTTATTTTATACCTGTTGAGAATTTTCCCTTTCAACCTGCACAGTGACTGCGGATGCCAAATATGACAAAGCAATGATCAGTATAGCGGTCCCTCTATTCTATATCAAAAAATCTCTACCCTACCTAACTGATCCCTCTACCCTACCCCCTGCAGTAGTGTAACTAAAATGTCCTTAACTTGATTACTGACCATTTAATGAATTTGCTGGAAATATGTGGTGGTGGGTGAGGCCAGGAGTAGGTGCATGATTAGTTGTCAAGTTTGTCGTATGGTATTCACAGTGACTAATGTGCCACATACAATCTATATAGCCACTACATTCCCAGTAGTTCAGTCCATCACATTTATTTTCCCCAACGTCTACTTACTGCAGACAGGATGATATTATTATCCGCATTTCATAAGTGAGGTGTACGAGGTAGTATCTTATTTATTATTCATCTGCCTCTTTGGAGTCAGTTTAGAAACTAGAAATACATTTGGAGAAGAGCAGGGCCATTGGAATCAAAAGTAGATAATTGCCAATTATTGCTGCCCCAGCTGCAGACAGTAATAAACAAATTACCCGACGCGCTGGCTAGCAATAAGCATGACTTCATTATTTTAGCACAACACACAACTTTTACTCCATAATGCATAATGCTGTTCTCATGAATGAGAAGTAATTTATTTTTCAACTCAAAGTGCCTGTGTATAATTACTTGAAAAGCCTTTAGAAGAAAAAAATAATCAAATCACAGTTTTATTTATCTGGTGGTATTCTGCCTTTTATTACCTTTCTGACACACAGTCAGTGCTTTTCAGCCAAGTCATGTGAGGGTAAAACAGAAAAATGCCCTTGTGACTCTCCTAATTTTAATCACATCCAATTATAATGGCCCTAGTGGACTAGTAATGTACGGCTACTGTGCAACCCAGTAATTTAAAGACATTGTTTGCACAGAGCATTATTTACAATTTATATTTTTTGTTTTTCTCAATATACCTAGTCCAGCTGGACCACCCAACAGGCAAGAGATAGTGGCTCTTGTGCAGCAGCAGAGGCTGGAGCATATCCAGCAAGAGTACCAGTGGCTGTTGGTCTTGGAATAGTAGTAGGAGGAAACAAACACACTTCAGCCAGGCTCTAGTGCAGCCGGTCCTCCTAATCCTCCGTCCTCCTGGCCATACTTTCACCTGTGCCGCCGCCAGCTTGCTCAACTGCTGCCACCCCTTCCCACACTGACAACATTGCCAGGCAATTGCTGAGCTGCATCCTGCAGCTTCCCGAGAGCGGGCTCACAACATTGGAGCAGAGCCTGGGCGAGCTCCGAACTAACATCCACAATGCTTTTTTCTAGCACTTTAAAAAAATATGTTTTGGTGGGAGGGGCTTGTTTGTTGACCCTGGGTGGAGAGGCTGGTAATGGAGTTGGGAGTGACTTTCTTTTGGGACTTTGGGTCTGAGGTCAGTTTTGTTTGGGGTGAGGGTGGGCATGTTGTGTGGGTGGAGAGGGTGGGTTTTATTTGTACATATATATAGGGGGATATTATTTTATTGTATCTAAATGTATGCCTGAAGTGTCTGAAGTAGTTTGTTTTATTTTTACTTTGCAGCTTTTACACAACCTGTTTATGTGCTTGTAACAGAGAGTGTAAGTTAAAGACACACAAGTAATAGACAGAATGCAGAACAAATAAAAACATTCACCACCAGTCAAGAGATCTGTGTTAAATCTATCATTCTTTTGTTCACCATGCCACCCCAGTTTAGACCTGGCGATATGCAAATCAGTCTCAACCATCCATGCAAGTCTGAGGCAAAGGGCAACATTGGCTAGACACACAAAAGTGGAACCTGCCAGTGCCACATGGTCAACAGCAACAAGCAAGAAGGCTTTGGTAACAAAGAACACATGGAGGCCAATGGCAAAGGCACACTGGCTGCCTACATAAAATGGCCACTGACCACATGGTGAAACAGCAAGCAAGGAGGCATGGCCACAAACAAAGAACACATGCAGGCCTATGGCAAAAACATATTGGATGCCTTCACAAAATGGACACCAGCCACATGGTCATAACGACTTTCAAGAAGGCATGGGGAATGAAGACAAATGGTGGCCTATTGCAAACACACTTACACACTGGTCAGAGGTATAGATTGGTAACACTGAAAAAAAGAGCATGCATTCAGCAAAACCAAATACACAAATTAACTGGGCTCAGATATTTGACAAAAATACATATCATCAAAGGCATCAAATATAATTAACCTACTTATACACTGTTGACAGAAAAAATCATGAATACCCCCAGAAAACGCATTTTGCAATATATCCAATATCATCCATTACCCAAGTGATATTTCAATTCAACATACACCTCAGAAACAGTTGTTTCATGCACCCATGACTAGTAGTGGACCTACCGGCTGAATGCTGTTTGGCAGACTGGGCAACATAGTGAATTAAATCAATATTGCAAACTTATTAAAAAACATGGAGAAAACATTCACTGAAATGTACAACCTTTTTCCTATACAAAAGAAGATCAATTAAATGCAAAAAACAAACTTGGCCCCTACTAAAACTGTAGACAACCCATCACAATAAAATATTGAATAAAAGTACAAATAAATCCAGGTGCATGCCCCAATTAAACAAGCAATACACTTATACAACAGTTTTTCCACTTACTTGTGAAATCTCAAATACAAAGTCCTTAAATCCAATTGTATATATGCAGCAAACAAGGATATGGATCCTTCCAGCTCCAAATCCCAATGAGAAGTGACCAGGAAAGTGACGAAGCATTAGGAGGAGCCTGCTGGACAGGAACAGGAAGATGGAGATTCTGGGGAGCTTCCTTCCTGTTTGATTTTTTTTTTTAAACCTTCTTGCACAAAAACAACAAGTCCAACGGCTAGAGTCAGAGGAAAATCCACTTGAAAAGCCACTCAGCAACCTCTCGAGCATAAAAGCTGCTCGAGCAATTAATTTGCTATCGCCAATAAATCTGTGCTGTTGCAGGCAGTAGCCATTTGTGTCAGTCCAAAGTCTTACGGGTTCTCGTTAGGGCGTGAATGAAAAAATAACTCCGCTTTCGCCTGAAAGGTGGAATTCAGGAACTCAGGACTCCTCCGCTGAGTGCCCAAATTCACCACCCCGGCCTACTCTAGACAGGATATGACAGCCCACTTGCAAGTATAGATCCCTTTAATTTTTAGTGAAAGCTTAAGGAGATGCCTCCTTTCCATGGCCATCGTTGAGCAGATGCAGGATAGGTGCTGGAGATTATCTTTGTTTGCACTGCATAAACAGAAACTTCTCTCACCGAAGTAAAGCCAAGCAGGTTTTTGCTGACGTTGCAACAGTTTTAGTTTCACATGAAATGGGTGTGTGCAGGCTAAGTATGACACTCATGTTAAGCTTTGAATAACCCAATCATCCAGGCATGTCCTCTTTTTGAAAGCTCCTCTTTATCATTTAGGAAAGAGATTCTGATTATTGCATAGTTAAGTAGTTTTTATAAAACGTTGAATCAAAGTGGCAGAAACCAAAGGTTCCCAAGTTACCGGTTAACTAAGGATTGATCCAAGTACTTCGTGAGGCTGCTCCTGTGATTGCGGCTTGCCATGTTGTTGATTGCTGACCACAGAATGTTGTTTTTAAAGTATTGGGCTCTGTGTGTTTTATTTGAAACAGCACTTGACTATTGCACCCTGCCGCCCAATTGATTGCTTAGTGAGGTCTAATGCTAGCTAAATTTGACTTAGAGATGCACTCTGTGTTAAGTTTAACACATAACAGCAGGCTTTTGATTGGAGTTTGTCCAGTAGGGCCAGGTAACAGCCTAAAAATGCCTTGCTGCCGTAGGTTAATGTTTGCTGAATTTTTGCCTTCAAAATTGAATCACATGTTGGACCTTTCAGCTACTCGCAAAGGGTGTTTAAAGCAGCAATTAAGTGGCAATTAGAGTACTGCTCTTGTTTGTGATGGCACACAGCTGTTTGTCTGTTCACTTGTTGTATAGCAATACCCCTAGGTACTTGTATTTTTATTAGTTTCTAGGACATCTGTTCCAAAATGGCAAGTTACATTTTTCTTGATTGCCGTGCTAACCATTATCATCTTGATTTTATTTCAGTTGAGGACCAGATCATTTTGTGTAGTGCGCAAGTGCAGTGTATTTATCAATCTCTGCAGGCTTACTTTGGTTAGACAGGACAGGACCATGTCATCCACAAATAATAAGTGGTTCTGTGCTAGTGTGCCAAGATGGGGAGCTATCTGGTTGTTTCATCAAGAGCTGGGAAAAGGTCAGCCATGATGAGATTGAAGAGGCATGGAGCCAACGCACAGCCCTGGTTTATACCTTCATGTGTGTAGATCTCTCTTGACAGCAGGGAGCCATCACCGATTTTAATCGACATCCATGTTTGGCTATGTAGTGACTCAATGATTCTGAGCAGGTGTGAGGCGATTTTGTAAGCCCTGAGCTTTCAGCCATGCAATCCTGCTTTCCCAATTGGTCCGGTAAGATGGACAGGGCCAACATGTTTGTGATTGTGCTAAACCCTGCCCGCCAAAGCCAGATTGAGTTATTGGAATTATTCGGTTTGCATCTGTCCAAGCAGTGAGATCTTGTAAAACAAGAGATGCAAAGTATTTTGCTTCATTGACTAAGAGTGTAATAAGGTGGAAGTTGTCTTGTAAAGTTTCATCCCCTCCTTTGCGGAGTGGAGGGATGACTGCATCTCGCCCTGAGTCAGATATGACACCCATATATACTGTGTTAGAATAGAGAAGACCCATCTTTCCTGCCCAGTATTACGGGTCTTCTTTGTAAATAGCCTGGGTGTTTCCATTTGGCCAAGGTGCACCATCCCTCCTGCCTTTGATGATGGCCTTTTTAATGTTATGTTCAGACAATTGTGCGCCTTCTGAACTGAGGGAAACAATAAATCTGGAGTTGCCTGTGGTGTATGCCCAGGTATAACAGGTCAGTTTACTACTAAGGTGTTTACATGTGAGGGATTTGGTGTTTTTGTTAGCTCTATGTAGGGAGGGGCCTGGTTGTTTGGCAACAGCAATATAGGGTGGCTTCTATGAAATGTATAGGCAGTGAATCGCTTGCTCCCCAGACGTGTTCCTTTGATAAAAAGCAACCCAGCACTCTTCCCTGACAGAAATATTCCCTAAGGCCCACTGCTGTCAATTTATATTTTTTCACATTTAACAAGAAATGTGAGTTAGATTGATTGCTGTAGTGAAACAGCTTAGCCCAGAACTCATCCATATCTTTTGTGTTAACAGCCCAGACAGACTTTGTATATTCTTTTTTTTCTTCCCTTATAGTGTCTATGTTGTTACTTACCTATAAACTTCCCAATAGAATATGCAATGTTAAATCGCATGCAATACAACTCATGCGATTACAACGTTGTCATTACATAGACTGCGTTGGTACAACGCCATCAAATCGCAAGTCATTTCTCCCACTTGCTGTCGTGAGCGCGCTGGACTTAGGAATAGTATAATTTACTATTCCAACTCCAGCATGTCCAACAGTAGGGAAGGTGTTGGAATAGTAAATTATACTATTCCTTAGTTTAGCGCGCCCCCTACAGAAAGTTGTAGAAACGACTTGCGATGTAATGGTCAGCTTTGTACCAACGTGGTCATTGTAATGACCGCATTGTAATTGCATGCGTTGTGGCGCATGCGATTACAACTCTGTTTCCCTCCCAATAATGCCTTGTAAAGACGTGTGATGAAGGCAATTGTATATGCATGGTAAAGACATGCATAGTAAATGCATTTGCTTTGCAAAGACTGCATGGTAAGTGTATTGCATGGTAAAGACTGCATGGTAAAGGTTGTTTCCATATTTTCACAGGTCGAATTTTCAGTTTAAACCTGAAAGCCATGTTACTGGTAGAAGCTCTAAGACATGTTTTGCATCCTAGGGACTTATAGGTTGAGTATGCCAATTGGGTGCACATCAGTACAACTTGTTTTAGGGGATGCAGCACATACACTGGCAACTAGATAGTAGTGACCCAGTGCGCATAGTGCAAAAACCAGTTAAAGTATATATCAAAATATGGGGAGAACCACACAAAAAAGGTGCATTTACTAAGCCTGGGAGGAGTTCGCGGAGTTCAGCTATGTGGAAGTCCGCGAAGTGCAAAAAACCTCAGCCACGCTACGCGGAGCTCTGCAAGCTGCGACGTGCAGTAGAATAATGTCATTCGCAATGATTCTCAGTGCCATGTGCGTGTCCACACTGTGCAATCATCGCGAACGGCACCATGCGTATTTCTTCCTTTTTGCCGCTTGAGTACATTTTTACTCAAGCAGCAGCTTTCTCCACTTGAACGGATGGTTTCTCAATGTGACCGGTCGCGAGCATATGCGACCACTCGAAATGAGAAATTAAATCACTCGCGTTGAAAAATCTTGCCGGGAGGTTGAATTCCAAGATTGCGCTTGCCAACTTGATGTTGACAAACGCGAGCGAGGAAAAAAACTGGAACTCCGCAAGCTCCATCTAACGCAGAGCGCGGAAAACTCCGCAAACTCTGAAAGCAGAGCAAAGTTCACTGTCCAGACTTAGCATTTACCTACAGCAAGATTGTGTAAAATTGTGTGATATTCTTGCAAACAGCTTTTTGTTATGATAATTTAATATTAAAGTACCAAATTGGACCAAAAATTCTAATATAGCTTTTTATCAGTAAGGTATATTCAATACACATATAGCCTTACTCATCAACTATCCCCCATTCAACTAGGAACATATGAGTGGAAAAGTGATAGGGTTGCCCTATGATCGTGTTTTCTATCTTGAGACTTTTTGAAGACCTCAATATCAGCAAAGCAGACAAGGGTATTGTTAGAAATGTTCTTGCAGATCATGCAATTCTGTAATGCTTGTTTAAAAAAATATCTTTCCCCACTATACCATAATTTATAATCTAGATATAGAACAAGAAGGACTTTGCTCAGTTTTCTGGAATATTGGATCACTGACATAATATCGAATACACAAATATAGAATTACCAAAATATCGAAGAAAAAATATAGAATGCAAAAATATCAAATTCATATCTACAAACAGGTAAGTACAAAAATATCGAATCAAGCATACTGTTTTAAAAAATATAGTTAGTCAAAATAACCAATTTTTTTAAATGTCTTAAAAGTAATTTAAAATTAATGAAATAATAAATATAATTAACAAAAACATACTTAAAAATACTTAAATAACCTTAAAATTATCAAATCATTAATTTAAGTTATAAAAAAACATACAATTTTATATGTTAATACATATTTATATATATTAACATAATATTAATAAAAAATATACAATATTTTTACCGTAGGATAACGGGAGGGTAACATTTACTATTGCCACTCCAGTGAGTGCAACAGTAGGGAAAACGTTGGATTGCGTAGGGGTAAACATTACTATTCCCACTACAGTGAGTGCAACAGTAGGGAAAGTGTTGGATAGCATAGGGGTAAAAATTACTATTCCAACTCCAGTGAGTGCAACAATAGGGAAAGCGTTGGATAGTGTGAGGGTAAAAATTACTATTTCGACTCCAGTGAGTGCAACAGTAGGGAAAGCGTTGGATAGCAGGAGGGTAAAAATTACTATTCTCACTCCAGTGAGTGAAACTGTAGAGAAAGCGTTGGATAGCGGGAGGGTCAAAATTGCTATTCCCACTCCAGCAAGTGCAACAGTAGGGAAAGTGTTGGATAGCGGGCGGGTCAAAGTTACTGTTCCCACTCCAGAGAGTGCAACAGTAGGGAAAGCGTTGGATAGCGTAGGGGTAAAAATTACTATTCCCACTCCAGAGAGTGCAACAGTATGGAAAGCGTTGGATAGCGTAGGGGTAAAAATTACTATTCCCACTCCAGAGAGTGCAACAATAGGGAAAGCGTTGGATAGCGTAGGGGTAAAAATTACTATTCCCACTCCAGAGAGTGCAACAGTAGGGAAAGTGTTGGGTAGCGTAGGGGTAAAAATTACTATTCTCACTCCAGAGACTGCAACAATAGGGAAAGCGTTGGATAGCAGGAGGGTAAAAATTACTATTCTCACTCCAGTGAGTGAAACTGTAGAGAAAGCGTTGTATAGCGGGAGGGTCAAAATTGCTATTCCCACTCCAGCATGTGCAACAGTAGGGAAAGTGTTGGATAGCGGGCCTGTCAAAGTTACTGTTCCCACTCCAGAGAGTGCAACAGTAGGGAAAGCTTTGGATAGCGTAGGGGTAAAAATTACCATTCCTACTCCAGAGAGTGCAACAGTAGGGAAAGCGTTGGATAGCGTAGGGGTAAAAATTACTATTCCCACTCCAGAGAGTGCAACAATAGGGAAAGCGTTGGATAGCGTAGGGGTAAAAATTACTATTCCCACTCCAGAGAGTGCAACATTAGGGAAAGTGTTGGATAGCGTAGGGGTAAAAATTACTATTCTCACTCCAGAGACTGCAACAGTAGGGAAAGCGTTGGATAGCGTAGGGGTATAAATTACTATTCCCACTCTAGTGAGTTTAACAGTAGGGAAAGTAATGATTTAATAAATTAATAAAAATAAATTAAATATCAATACTAATAAAACATCAATTAAAATGAATTGCCAATTTAATATTATGTAATAATTAATCAATTATAAATACAAATAAATATTAGTTATTAGCATTAATTACCTATTCATAATTAATTAACAACTAATTAATTTTCAATAACAAAAACTAATTAATAATACAATTAATACCAATTAATAATTAATTAACAGTAAATTAATTATCAATACACAAAAAATAAGTTTAAGATGTAATGTATTACTATTAAATTACTTCCCACCCTATTCCTCTATAAACCCACAACCTGCAACAGAAATTACATTAATACAATTAACATAATTATCAATTCATCAATTAATAAAAATTAATTACCAATTAAAAATAGATTAACAATTAATTCAAAATACATACCAATAAATAAATACCAATATTTTATTAATTACAATTAAACTACTTCCCACCCCATTCCCCTATAAACCCACAACAGCGCTACAGAAAATAAATTAATAAAAAGAACAGAATTATCAATTAATCAATTAATAAAAAACAATTACCAATTAAAAATTAATTAACAATTAATTCAAAATAAATACCAAAATAAATAAATAAAAATATTTAATTAATTACAATTAAACTACTTCCCACCCTATTCCCATATAAACCCACAACCCACTACAGAAAATAAATTAATAAAGTTAACATAATTATCAATTAATCAATTATTAAAAATGTATTACCAATTAAAATGTAATTAACAATTAATTCAAAATGAATACCAATAAATAAATAAAAATATTTAATTAATTACAATTAAATTACTTCCACCCTATTCCTCTACAAACCCAAAACCCGCTACAGAACTAAAACGCAAAATTAAATTAAAAATAATTAGTATTTGAGAGCAGCGCGAGCTAGGCGCTGTGCTGTGTGTGATGTTCATTGCTTTTTAACTGCACTGTGGTTTGACTAAGATTCTGCAGCTGCACGGTGTTTTTTTAAATACTTATGCTTCGTTTTTCTGTGCATTTAGTATTGTAATTTTGGGGATATATTGGCAGGCAGAATTGTGAGCATTATTGCCCCTCTGTACTCACCCAGTCCGTCCCTGTTCCGCCACGGCTTCCTCTGCCGCTTGAGCGGAGGGACGTGACTCTTCCCACAAATTACCTACAAAGGTGCCGGTAATCAGCCACGCTTGGTGAGAGTAGCGCGAGCTAGGCGCTGGGCTGTGTGTGATGTTCATTGCTTTTTAACTGCACTGTGCTTTGAATAAGATTCTGCAGCTGCACTGTATGTTTTTAAATACTTATGCTTCGTTTTTCTGTGCATTTGGTATTATAATTTTGGGGGTATATTGGCAGGCAGAATTGTGAGCATTATTTCCACTCTGTACTCACCCGGTCCGTCCCTGTTCCGCCACGGCTTCCTGTGCCGCTTGAGCGGAGGGACGTGACTCCTCCCACACACTGCATCACTTCCGGGGCATTCTCCTCTTAGTACAATGTGTATCCGGCCGCGCAGCGGGCGCGCCGATGGCGTGCCGGAGGCGCGCCTAAGGCAAGCCCATCTGCGCCCGTCCACGACCGGATAGCGGCCAAGGCCAGTCATGCTGCCGGTACTGCCATAGCGGGCACCAGGATCACTTGTTCAAGGGAGGACTTGCTATCTTTTGATTGGGTGGGCCGTGTAAAATCTTTTCACCGGACGCAGGGCCCTAGCCCAGCCCGATCTTATGCTTAGAATGTGGGAACTCGTGGTGTGAGGTGGGCGCCTCCCAAGAGGTCAAACCAAAGGCATACAAAAGCCAGCCTTGCAACAGCTTTAGAGCAGGATTGCTGAATTGTAGATCTATGATAAAGCATGCAAATGATATCTGGCTGCTACTAGAAAGTCAGGAATGGGACACTTTGTTTTTTACCGTAACTTGGCTGAATGAGCATAATATGACGGCCATTGCTCTAGCAGTGCCTGACGGCTTTAAAATGTGCTTCTCCAACAGGGAGGATAGCAGGAGAGGTGGGGGGATGGCCCTCATTTTTAAAGAGTGTCACACCCTTACATCGGCCGTACCAGTCACGATTCCGGGGGTAGAAGGCTTGCATTTTTGCCTGCTAATTAACCACCAAGTGGCTCTAGCTGGGTTAGTTATCTATCGCCCCCCAGATTGTACAGTAGGCAGCACAAAGGCACTAATGGACATTATTGTCCAAAGTTCTCTCGTGCATAATCACTTTATGGTAGTAGGTGATTTTAACATGCATGTTGACAGACCAGATAACCTTCAGGCGGAGCATCTAGTTGCCTCATTGAGAACGGCAAATTTGATCCTATCCACCAGGGGGCCGACATATAGGGCTGGTCACACGCTTGACCTGTTTTTTTCGAATATAAATGGCCTGTCACTGGAAGATGCACAGCCATTGCTGTGGACGGATCATGCATTAATCCCTTTTGTGGTAGTGGTAGAAGGGATTAGGCCGGCTAAGGGGAAACGTTCTTTTCTTCAGAGGCAGTGGAAAAAGCTTACCCTGAAGATTATGAGCCCAGTTCTGGCTCGTAACCCCCCACAGTTAACCACAAATGCTAGCAAGGATGCCCTGGCGCTGAATCAATGGATAGGGGACATGGTGTCACAGATTGCTCCTGCCAAGCGGGCAATGTCGCAGAGGGAATCTCCCTCGGCCACGTGGTTCTCTGCCAAGCTCAGGTTGGAAAAATCTGACTGTAAGAGGCTGGAGCGCATCTGGAGGTCAGATTACTGTCCTTTAGCCAAGGCCCAGTATAAAGAAGCCATGAATAAATTTCATAAGTCAATAAAAAGGGCCAAGAAAATGTTTTTGCATCTTCGGTCCAACAAGCAGAACATTCAAGTAAAGAGGTTTTTAAAACTGTACAGTCGTTTTTTAAACCCCGATGTATAGAGAGGGAGGTTCCTTCGTCCACAGCACTCTGTGACGACATATCAACTTTTTTTGACAATAAAATACAAAAAGTTTATGAGTCTTTTGTTCCCTCGAGGCCCACTGTGAGGGTGGATTTAATAGCCAATGGATCATGTTTTGTGTCCCTTGGCCAATTTCAGCCTATATTACTGGATATGGCGAAGCAGGAACTAAGGCGCTGTAAATCAGGGTCGCCAAACGACCCCTGTCCTCCAAAGCTCTGGGGGTTGATGGCGGATTCAATTACTCCTACCGTGCAGCACATCTGGAACACCTTGTTTAGTACGGGAGAGTTCCCGAAGGGTTGGAAGCATGCAACGCTTCTTCCCTTGAACAAAAAGCCGAATGGGGACCCGAAGGACTTGAACAACCTCCGCCCAATTTCTTTATTGGCGGCGCCGGGCAAAATGATGGAGAAACTGATTCAGCGACAGTTAAATAGCTATATTGAGGCCAACAATATACTACATGAGACCCAATCGGGGTTTAGACCCGGATTTAGTACAGAGACAGCTCTGATCGAGGTGGCAGAGTCAATGAGGTGGTCGATGAATTCAGGGGACTCAGCTATGCTGATGCTACTGGATCTGTCGGCCGCTTTTGATACAGTTGACCATGGTAGACTACTACAACGGCTCGCAGCGATCGGGCTTCAGGATCAGGCTCTAGGGTGGGTACATTCCTAATTATATAACAGATCGCAGAAGGTGGCGCTAGGGGCGTGTTCCTCAAAGTCCAGGGGCCTGAGCTGTTGCGCACCGCAAGGATCGGCATTAAGTCCTTTATTATTTAACATTTATTTGGCCCCACTCTTTACCTTAATTGCCAATTGGGGGGTCACTGCAATATCTTATGCAGATGACACCCAGTTGGTTTTTCCCTACTCAGAAGTGTCAGAGGCAGCCTTTGCCAGCTTTAAGGGCTGTCTCGGTGACGTGGCAACTTGGATGAACACGAATAAATTAAAGTTAAATCCGAACAAAACAGAGGTGATCTTTTTTGGGAAAGGTACTCCTCCTGCGGCAGAACTATGGTGGCCCGCGGAGATGGGGCCTGCTCCTCCCCCTAGCCACTTGGCAAAAAATTTAGGGGTTAAATGGGACGATAGTCTATCATTTTCTTCCCACATTCAGCAGGTGACGGGGTGCTGCCTCAGTAAACTGAGGAACCTGTGGAAAATTCTCAAGCTGTTGCCAGAGAATTGTCGGAAAACTATGATCCATGCCACAATTACCTATACTTGGGTCTCCCGAAATACTTGATCCAGCGCTTGCAAACCGCGCAGAATGCTGCGGCTAGGCTGCTAAAGCATATACCGTTTAAAGCCCACGTGGCCCCGCACCTTCGCTCATTGCACTGGCTGCCGGTTACCAGCAGAATAACATTTAAAGCTCTCACACTGGCTTTTAGAGCTTTGCATGGAAACTGCCCACACTATCTAAGATCGCGGCTGCCTAGATACTCCCAGGCCCGCTCTCTCCGCTCAAACGGCCGGGTCCTGCTGCTCGAGCCGCGAGTGAGAAGGGCTCGACCTGGGGCCGGTCGTTTTCAGCAAATACGGCGCGGCTATGGAACACCTTGCCCCCGGGCCTTCAGAGCGCACCCTCGGAATCCAGTTTTAGAAAGCAGTTAAAAACGTGGCTCTTTACACAAGAAAGTTAGATATTCTTTCCCGGGGTTTTTAGCTCTACTTTGTTCTCACAGCGCCGGGACACCTCCTAGCAGAGGTAGCTGTTCGCGCTATACAAAAATCTGTATTATTATTATTATTATTAATTTCTCAAAATTCATATTTAATTTAATATAATTAAATTATTTCCCACCCTATTTCCCTATAAACCCACAACTCGCTACAGAATTAAATTATGCAAAAATTAAATAACATACAATTCATTACTTAAAATAAATTACAAAAATAATATACACTTTTCACACATATAATAATACACAAAACACTTATTAAAAATTCGATATATTTTAATACATATATTATATACTTCTATATTTTGACTTTCTATATTTTAAAAATCGATATTAAATGTCTTACCTTTAATTTGATCATTTTCACCACTATATTCTGTCCATTCGATATTTTGTCCATTCTATATTTTAACTTCGATATTTTGGTTATTCTATATTTTGAATTCGATATTTTGTATAGTTACCGTTAATATTCCAAGACCATTGGCATAAAGTCCAGTTCTAATAAGACACACTATTCACTGTTAGTTTGATTTAAATACTTTCAACAGTTGCAAATAAAAAGCAGCAGAATACATTAAAAAAGTGATTCAATAAGAGCTCATAATTTGGCCACATAAGAAGACTGGGATTGAAAAACATCTCTGCTGGTTCCACTGTCCAAGCTTGTTACCAAGTATAATTTCATGAAATGCCAAGGAAAAGAATACAAAACTCCAAAACCAGCAAAACAGAGGTACTGTTATCCATCAGAAAATGTAGCCAAACAACAAGGGAATGCTTGAATTTATCTGAGCCTCTGGGGATCGCTTGGGTCACATATCAGTCCATCGATTTTTCACCCAATATGACCCTGTAGACAGAGACCAGCCCTGCGCAAAGTAGTCCAATAGGAACAGTCCAGCCTGAATTCCCAGGCACATGTGTCCCCAAATGGGATAAATTACAGCCTTATACTGATCCCTGCTACTTAGCACTTCTCAGTGAGGCATAACTATCTTGTTCTTGCATGTGTTCTTTATTTTATGTATTATTTTGTTCCATGATTAGTTTATTTTTCCATGTTAGGTTTATGTTGTATATATATTCTTTACTTAAAATAAACCTTCTATTTGGAATATGCAACCATCTTTTGCTGTATTTATTGAAGGACAATTCTACAAAGCTCTTTCATATTTATGAACATTTCTTGGCATCAAGCAGAGGGGCACCCCTGACCAATGGGATGCAGGATACCACCTAATTAGGTGTGACATATTCTTTTTTTTCAAAAATATTTTTATTGAGTTTACAGAGAAACAGCAGCATAGACATAGTATGTTATTTGCATGTGACATCGCAAGGGTAAAGCCCCACCCCCACAGCAAAGAAAGTACAACATTATGACTTCAAATCAGAAACAGAAAGCAGGGTTTGGGAGCAAGTCATCACCATTTCCAGGAAAACTCTCCTCATGGCCATTAGGAAAGGTGATGGATTCACCGCCCAATCCTCTATAGGTGCGCCATAAGGGTGCGCCATAAGTGAGGCATATTCTTGACCCAGGAAGCCCGATTCTCTCAAGATCCAAAATGGAGAAAGTCTCTCCAGCAGATTAAGATCAGGCTAAGTCAACCCCCTGGTGTTGCTAAGATTCACAAACACATCCCTTCCAGCCCCTGCATGAATGTAATTACAGCCCCTTTATGGCTGGGGAGGCAGGATGTAGGGGTGAGCCTGGGCTTTCCCAAAATCTTATTCTCCTTTTAAATTCCAGTTAGGACACGCCACTCCCTTCCTGCCATCTTCCTGCAGTGTGCACTTCTCCACCCACAGGAAAGCTATTGCTTCTTTGACAGGATATTTTGCACCTCATTCACAGCAGCTTTGGCAATGCCTGTGAGAGGGCAGCTGGAAAGCTAGATGTTGGTTACAGAAATAAACCATTAATAACTTATTTTCTGTAATATTAATTATAAATCTAGCAGTGGCAAGTTGTTGGATTTATCTTAACTATTAAATTCATACAATGAAGTATATTTTTACATCATGGCTTTTGTCAATATGTATATTTAAATTAAATATCTCAATGTTAGTCTCTGGAGCCATTCACTACAATGAAGACAACAAAATTGGCAGTTTTTCCCTCACCAGGGTTTACAAAATATCTTTTAAATTGTCCCTGCTTACAGTCACAAGGCACCCTACCACTCGGGCACCTAGGGGAGATCGTAGGGGTAACATATAGGTACAGTTAAAGTATTTTGAGATTTTGGAAGTACCTTTTAATCCAAAGTCGAATTTGCATATAATTTTAAGGTTAAGGCAGACTGAAGTGCATTGCCACCTTTAAAATGACTGCGTATGTGCAACAAAAGATGGACGGAATGCTGAACAAATCAAACATTCTCCCTCAGTCAAGAGATCTAGTTTAAAGAACCTTGAAAACTCCTGAGGCGGAAGCCGGGAGAACGCCGAATTTTTTAAAAATTGTCACCATTGTTTATTTCTGTGTCACTACGCCAAAATTGAATTTTTAAAAAAGCGCACTCACCCGGCAAGCAGTCAGAGCGGGCTAGAGTCACGCTTAAACAGCGACTCCTTCGCTGCAACGATCAAACCCAGGAAAACAATTTCCCGCCGCCATTTACGGCGAGGAAGCAAGGCCACGCCTACCTGAGGCCACGCCCACCCCCCTCAGTATAAATACGCGACTGGCAGCGTTAAAACTAACAGAACCTTGAAAACTCCTGAGGCGGAAGCCGGGAGAACGCCGAATTTTTTAAAAATTGTCACCATTGTTTATTTCTGTGTCACTACGCCAAAATTGAATTTTTAAAAAAGCGCACTCACCCGGCAAGCAGTCAGAGCGGGCTAGAGTCACGCTTAAACAGCGACTCCTTCGCTGCAACGATCAAACCCAGGAAAACAATTTCCCGCCGCCATTTACGGCGAGGAAGCAAGGCCACGCCTACCTGAGGCCACGCCCACCCCCCTCAGTATAAATACGCGACTGGCAGCGTTAAAACTAACAGAACCTTGAAAACTCCTGAGGCGGAAGCCGGGAGAACGCCGAATTTTTTAAACATTGTCACCATTGTTTATTTCTGTGTCACTACGCCAAAATTGAATTTTTAAAAAAGCGCACTCACCCGGCAAGCAGTCAGAGCGGGCTAGAGTCACGCTTAAACAGCGACTCCTTCGCTGCAACGATCAAACCCAGGAAAACAATTTCCCGCCGCCATTTACGGCGAGGAAGCAAGGCCACGCCTACCTGAGGCCACGCCCACCCGCCCCTCCTTAGCCCCATAAAAATGTGCAATCAACGGACGCGCAGCGGACGGGCGCAGCGGGCGCGCCGTCAGCGCGCCGAAGGCGCGCCAAAGGCAAGCCCGTCTGGGCCCGTCCGGACCCGGACGGCCCTTGGCCCCGTTTCTTTGCCAGGTGACCCTCAGGATCGAGTGATGTATACAGCTGATACATTATGCGCCCTACGTCCTAAAACCATCCTGGCCTGCTACCACACGGTCACTGCAGGTAAGGCCTTCTCGACTTGCCCACACTGCAATCCGACTCCCCCCCCTAAATCCACCATACCTGCTTTGAAAGCAGGACTCCTCAACTGCCGCTCCCTCCCTAAACACGCCACCGAAGTAAATCTCTTAATTCAGAATCAGGATCTTGACCTGTTGTTCTTAACGGAGACATGGCTATCTGACTACACCGACCCGGACGTCGTCACAGCCCTCCCCACAGGTTATCTCTGTCAAGCGTTAAATAGACCTAAAGGAAGAGGAGGCGGGGTAGCCATAATCCACAGGGAACAATTCATCTGTAGGATGACTAACGCTGATATCGAGGACTGTGAGTGCGGCCAGTTCTCCATCCAAATCTCTCCAGCCCTCACCCTGGCAGGGCTTCTGACCTATCGTCCCCCTGGGGCTCCAGGCAATTTTATCAACTCCATATTCGAATCTATTTCCCAACTAGCCTCTTCCACCTCCAATTTCCTTATATTAGGTGATCTGAATCTCCACTTCCTAGACCCGATGGATCGAGTAGCCTCGGACATCAGACACGACCTTACATCTCTAAAGGTATGTCTAGTGAACAACGAGCCCACCCATGAGAAGGGCCATCTATTGGATCCTATCTTCACCAATATAGCAACGATGACCACCAATCCTCCTGTGACCCTTCCATGGACTGACCATTTCCTGGTCCCTTTTTCCTGGGAAACTCCCATACCTAGTCACCTAACCCCTAAAACCCAGGTTACCGACCGCCAATGGCACAAACTGTCATCTGAGAAATGGGCCCTTTCTCTTGCAGATTCCACTCCCGAGCTTTCCTCTGACTCTAATGCGGCCGACAAACAATTCAGTGATTGGATCACGTCGTCTCTCGACACTATACTTCCAAAAATCACTACTTTTAAACAGCCTAAAAGGATATCCCCTGCTTCATGGTACACTCCAGAGCTTAAAGCCCTACGGCAAGAGTGTAAAAAAACCGAACGCTCATGGAGACGCGATAAATCAGGAGCCAATAAAAACATCTACTCCATTTCTCTTCTAACTTATAAAACCGCTATTCGCAAAAACAAAAGCGTGTTTTTTCAGGAGAGAATAGAGAAAGCGGGATGCTCCGGGAAGGAAGCATACGCTATCCTTAAAGAGCTCTCAAAACCTCCAGAACAAGGACGGGGACCTCCTTCCGACCCCAAAGCCGACCAGGAGAAATGCCAACAATTGGCTAACTTCTTCCAGGACAAAATCCGACTAATCCTGGATTCAATTCCTCCCTCGAGCCCGAGGGGAGAAATTGCTCTCCCATGTTCGACATCTTCTACTGGTCTGTCCACGTGGGGCCAGGTCACGATAGACGAAGTACGGACGACGCTCAACTCCATGAAGAGCGGTTCCCCCAGAGATCCTGCTCCTCTTCGGATCCTTAAAGAGGTAGCCCCTTCTATCATCCCCTCCCTCACTCATCTGATTAATACTTCACTCCAACAGGGAGTTGTGCCCCCGAGCTGGAAGAAGGCGGTGGTAAAAGCCTTACTGAAGAAACCCACTCTTGACCCTGAGAACCTGGCGAACTACAGGCCCATTTCCTTACTCCCAGGAGTTAGTAAGATCGCGGAAAAACTTGTCAACAAGAAACTCTCGCAGTTCCTAGAGGCCAATAACAAACTGAAAAATTCCCAGACGGGCTTCCGACCAGGACAGGGCACGGACATCGCCCTCCTGGCGGCGGTAGAGGAAGCCAGAACGCTATTGGACGGGGGAGGATCAGTGGCAGTGATCCTCCTCGACCTTAGCGCAGCGTTCGATACCGTTGACCACCAACTCCTCATCGAAAGACTGGCAAGAGTTGGACTGGAAGGCACAGCCTTATCCTGGCTTTCATCCTTCTTGGCACAACGATCTTATCAGATCTGGGAGAAGAACGCCCGTTCCTCCGAAATGCCCCTCCAATGTGGTGTGCCTCAGGGCTCCTCCCTGAGCCCCACAATTTTTAATATCTATATGTCCACATTGGAGGAGGTTATCACCCCTTTCGGAGTGAGTGTCATCAGCTATGCTGACGACACACAATTAGTGGTGTCTCTGTCCCATCCCAAACAACAGAAAGCTGATCTCTTCAACTGCCTCACGCAGGTCCATCACTGGATGAATAGATCAGCCCTAAAACTAAACGGGACAAAAACTGAGGTCCTTTTACTCGGCCCAAAAGGAACCTCACTTCCCCTGGACATGTGGCCAACCTGTCTAGGTCCTCCCCCAGACCCAAAGACAGAGGTGAAAAGTCTGGGTGTATGGATAGATTCTGAACTCTCATTCGCCCCGCAAGCAAAGAAGGTCGTAGGGACCTGCTTTGGTCTTCTAAAATCCTTGAGGAAAGTCCTGCCCCTTCTTCCTCCTAAATCACAAAAATTACTAGTCCAAGGTCTTATTATATCAAGACTAGACTATAGTAATGCGATTTATTTGGGCGCACCGGAAGCGACTCTGAATAAACTGCAGAGAATTCAGAACACTGCTGCCCGGATTATTACCAACACCCCGGCCAGATCATCGGCCAAACCCGCTCTCAAACTCCTTCACTGGCTCCCCATAAGGGAGAGAATCAAATTTAAAGCCTTGTGTCTTGTGCACAAAACTTTGAACAACCATCGTGACTGTGATACTCATCATTTTGGGTATCATTCTCTGCTGCTGCTGCTGCAAAGGTAACCTGCTACATGGGTGTTTTGTGTGTATAAAAGAGGAGAGGTGAAAGTAGAAAGATTTTCTTTCCTTTCCTCTGCCACTGACATACCGTAGTTCATTCACAATCTTCTGCTCTTCTGGCACCACTCCCACAGACATTCACTCAGTCAGTCATATTTACTTCATTCAGTTTATGTGAAAACCATAAAAGCATACTAAAAGACATATAATGTCAAGATAAATATAAAACGATGATTTACATATAAAAACATTTAAAAATATCCAAATATTTACATACATAAAACAATCGAAAGGGCAGTTTGGGTAAGTTACATCAGGACACGACAATGGGTTAAAACATTTGTTATATTGAGCTTAGCTTATTTTCCTTATGGTTCTTACAGCCGCGGAGAGGAAGTTGACAATGTTAAATATTTCCCATACATTTGTCAATAACTGCAAATAGAGTAGTGCTGGCTTAACTTGCACGAAGCCCTTATTAGCTAAGATTGGGAGAATAAAGCACTTCCGAATACCAGTAAGATGCTCGCAGAAAAACATAAACTAACCCAAAAAACATTACTAACCCAAACCCTGACACTCTAACCCAAAACCTGTACACTAACCAAAAGCCTGGCACCCTAACCCACACCCTACACACTACCCAAAACCCCTGGCACACTAACCCAAACCCTGGCACCGTAACCCAAACCCTGCACACTAACCAAAACCATGGCACCCTAACCTAAACCTTGCACACTAACCGAAACTCTGCACACTACCCAACCCCTGGCCAACTTATCAAAACACTGCACACTAACCAGACCCCTTGGCACACTAACCCAACCCCTGGCACACTTACCCAAATCCTGGCACACTTACACCAACCCTGCACACTAACCAAAACCCCTGGCACACTAACCCAAACCCTGCACACTAACCCAAACCCTGCACACTACCCAACCCCTGGCACACTAACAAAAATCCTGGCATCCTAACCCAAACCCTGCACACTACCAAAAACCCTGGCACCCTAGCCCAAAACCTGTACACTAACCAAAACCCTGGCACCCTAACCCAAACCCTACACACTACCCACAACCCTTGACACACTAACCCAAACCCTGGAACACTTAACCAAACTCCGGCATACTTACCCAAGCCCTGAACACTAACCAAAACCCCTGGCACCCTAACCCAAACCCTACACACTACCCACAACCCTTGACACACTAACCCAAACCCTGGAACACTTAACCAAACTCTGGCATACTTACCCAAGCCCTGAACACTAACCAAAACCCCTGGCACCCTAACCAAAACCCTGCACACTGACCCAAACCCTGCAAACTACCCAAAACCTGGCACACTTACCAAAACTCATCACACTAACCAACACCCTGGCAAACTAGCCCATCCCCTGGCACACTTACCAAAACCCTGACAACTAACCAAAACTCCTGGCACACTAAGCCAATACCTGGCACATTTACCCAAACCCTGGCCCACTTACCCAAACCCTGGCACCCTAACCCAAACCCGCCACACTAACCACAACCCCTGGCACACTAACCCAAACCCTGGCACCCTAACCAAAACACTACACACTAGACAAAACCCCTGGTACACTAACCCAAACCCTGGCACCCTAACCAAAACACTACACACTAGACAAAACCCCTGGTACACTAACCCAAACCCTGCACACTTACCCAAAACCTGGCATACTTACCCAAACCCTGCACACTTACCCAAACCCTGCACACTAACCCAAACCCTGGCACCGTAACCCAAACCCTGCACACTACCCAACCCCTGGCACACTAACCCAAACCCTGCACACTTACCCAAAACCCATGGCACACTAACCCAAACCCTGCACACTAACCCAAACCCTGCACACTACCCAACCCCTGGCACATTAACAAAAATCCTGGCATCCTAACCCAAACCCTGCACACTACCAAAAACCCTGGCACACTAACCCAAACCCTGGCACCCTAACCCAAAACCTGTACACTAACCAAAACCCTGGCACCCTAACCCAAACCCTACACATTACCCAAAACCCTTGGCATACTAACCCAAACCCTGGCACACTTACCCAAACTCTGGCATACTTACCCAAGCCCTGCACACTAACCAAAACACCTGGCACCCTAGCCCCAATCCTGCACACTAACCAAAACCCTGGCATCCTAACCTAAACCTTGCACACTAACCCAAACTCTGCACACTACCCAACCCCTGGCACCCTTACCAAAACCCTGCACACTAACCAAATACCCTGGCACACTAACCCAAACCCTGGCACACTTGCCCAACCCCTGGCACACTTACCCAAACCCTAGCACATTTACCCAAACCCTGCAAACTAACCAAAACCCCTGGCACACTAACTCAAACCCTGCACACTCCCCCAAACCCTGCTCTATAATACATCAGTGATCATATACTGAAAAAACGCAGCTTACAGATCATTAATAGAAGGGTCTCGCAACAGAACTATCAAGCCAGAGGTCGATTTGCAGGGAGAAGGTATGCTGTACAATTTATCCTAGGAAAATTGATTTATAGGCTTATGGGTGTTTTGATTCTGCTCAAATTCAGCATAGTGCTTAGAAGTAGTGATAATGTGAATATACTACAAATTTGCTAAACATGTTCATATTGGTTTCATTGGTCAGGTAATGGATATTATTTTCACAGGCCAGGTTATGCATGGCACAATTTATTTATGCATTCTGTATGGTTATCTACCGTTCATATTTCATGCACGAGTCTTCGGTTTAAAAAATTATTTTTTAACGTTTTTATGCTTGGTTTCATAGTGTTATTTTAAGTGTGTTTTTCATTTATGTAAGAGGCTTTGGTGGCCCACTGTGTTACTGAGCCCATCTAGTGGGACTGATTATAACCAGAAAACAGTTCCTAAACTGTACTGCTCCATGGGATATGTATGAGTTGCAGTCAAACTGGTTTTCTAATTCACATTGGTGCATTGAACTGAGTCCTTGCATCAAGGAGCTGGAAATCCGACTCCTGCAGCTCTGGGGGTGCTGTTCATGACGCCTACCTTTCAGTGTGAGCAGGGACAGTACCATAAGACTCATAGCAGTGGTGGCCACCTGTAACAAAGGGTGGAGGGACGGGTGGGTGGAGTGCGGGGAGCGGGGGAAGAGCGAGCACGGGAAAGGTGGATTAATAATCATTTAAAAAACTACCTGATGCCGCTGGCCGCCTCCATCATCGCTTTACCCCTGCTGGCCGTTTCCTGGGTCCCAGCAGCCACTGGGATAGACTCCTAGCCAATCCCTGTGCTGCAGAGCAGCAGAGAGATTGGTCTGAGTGGGTGGAAAAGACGCCCTGCTCAGACCATGGAGTCTGTGTGGGATTGTCCAGCTCGGCTGGTGAATGCAGCCAGGCTGGAGAAACCTAAGTGCGCATGTGTATTTTGGTCAGCCTGAGACAGCCGGCCAAACACACGTGTGCCTTTTGGGACTAGGGAGTGCACAAGCACTCCTCCTCCCCCACCCATGACCCTCCCCTCAATGCACAAGCTGGCAAATTAAAAATAAAATGATGCTAGACGCTCCTACACCATTGTATAGGAGAAACCATTGGCTGACAGATGGCGGGGACTGCGCCCCTGCCCCTATGGATGATCTGCCAGCTTCTCTGAAAGAGAAATCTTTGAAATCCTTTCGATAAAAAATGTTCCTTTAAATGCTCTTTTGTGAAATAATTAAAAGGAAGTGGGTCAATCTTTGTCTTTGTATAGTGTGTGTTTCAGTCCTATTTGTTTGTGATGCATTATTGAAAACCACTAATATGCTGTTGCATCAGACATGTCATTTCCGGGATGAAAAACATCAAGAGTTGCTTGTTATTGTGACACTTTTAAAGATAAGCATGTGACTTTACCATTCTTGATAGAGTTGATGGGTGCAAATAAAAGACATTTGCAAATGTTTGCTTATACGTTATCATTTTGTACTTTTTAGGATGTCGTAAATGTTGCATGTGTTGCAAGTGCTGCAAGTGTTGCAAGAGAGGTAAGGAAATGACTTTTTCCTAATCATTTCATCTGGGTTGTAGAGGACCATGATTTCTTCATCATCCTATACTGTGCACTCTGCGTTTAGACAGTAGCATTTCTAGCTTTTGACTGCTGGTAATCTTGTAATGCCTATCACATTGATGTGCAAAAAATACACATGGAAATAAAATCTCTGGCTTGCCAATTCAGACCTAGTAGTTTGCCAATTCTTATTCATTTTTTTAATATAGTTTTTTCCTAGATATTGACATCCCACATTTCTATATTGAGCACATTATACATTTTCCATCTGCGATATATATCGATGTATTCGTTGCTTTATGTTTACAGTGTAAGGCGTACTTAGCAGAGGACACTCAAAGGTATAATTGCAAACATACATGGGTAAGTATCAGGCAGTTGGTTAGGAGCACACTCTTGTGTCCAGAACAGTATAACTGCATTGCTTTGACTTATACTGGGTGCTTTATCGAAGAGGTGTGGCGCAGCGGCCAGGGTGCCTGACTCCGGACCATGGGGTTTAAGGTTTCATCCCCGGTGCCAGCGGCAGGTCAGCCCAGCACCATGTGACTCTGGGCAATAGCTCGCTTAATCTTCCCGAAGGCCCCCAGTGCCGGGAAACCATTTCAGAGGTAGCTGTGCGCTTTACAAATTCAAGGTTATTATAATTACCAGAGGTGAATAATTGTTTCCTGTCAGCCAAAGTCCACGAGAGCGTTGCTGTGTCGCCGCTGGAGGCGGAGCCCCTGTGGGTGTACCGCGCCGGTCTTTCATCGGACCGAGAGGGTTGTTGAACTACCCTTCCCAGCTGCCCTGTGACCAGGAAGAGGAGGCGGGACCCGAGAGCGCGCTGCAGGCGCATAAAATCGACGAGCCCCACCGGCAGAGTGGGGGACTTACCAGAGGTGAATAATTGTTTCCTGTCAGCCAAGGTCCACGAGAGCGTTGCTGTGTCGCCGCTGGAGGCGGAGCCCCTGTGGGTGTACCGCGCCGGTCTTTCATCGGACCGAGAGGGTTGTTGAACTACCCTTCCCAGCTGCCCTGTGACCAGGAAGAGGAGGCGGGACCCGAGAGCGCGCTGCAGGCGCATAAAATCGACGAGCCCCACCCGCGTCGCGGGAGCGCCGGGCGAAGCCCGGGCAAAGGGCGGGCCCTCTACGGCCCTCCAAGGCCAGACAAGGCTGGGGTTGGGCCACCCCCTTTACGTGAGTAGGTGCCTATAACTTTATTCGACCACGTAATCCTTCCCTGCACAAATTGTAACACCGACTATAGCTAAATCCATTACAGATCCTCTAACTATTGCAGAAGGTGGCTCTATTCTGGGTCCTCTGGATAAATTCTTTTTCAAAGCCACTGCTGAAATCGATAGAGACCTGGCTTTGACCGAGCGTCGTATCGCTCGGCGATTATCCATTGAGCACCTCAAAAATACCACTCTTGACCCATGCCTTAAATCCACGCCTGAGGGTTTTCCATCAAAACCTACTGTGGAAAATACAGATGACGACCTATTAAACACGGACAATGTTCCTTTACTTTTTCAATCTTATTTCTCCCCGAAAAATGTTTTACCTGGTTCATCTCCACCCAAGTTATCCACCAATACTAATACTGCAAGTGTTGATCTTATCGATCTTGTTACCCCAAACCTGCCAAAGGCTGCAGAGCATGATGTTCCTGACCTAATAGAAGTACCATCATCGATGGGGACGGAAAAGCTAACAATGTTTCATCCATTGCCCCCTATACCAACGCTAGAAAAAACTCTGATTCCTATAAATCAATATAAAAGGAAACAAGCCATCATTCGTTCACCCCCAAAAAAGCGCCGAAAAAGAGGTTCTCTTAAACCAAACTCCCTAGCACAAAAGCCTTCTAAGGACCTACTTACTAAGGAATTGTTACAAATAGTAGAGGGGACATCCACCTTACCTCGAGTTACACTGACCTCTTGCGACCCTCCTACTATTAAAGACTTTGTGGACGCAATGGAACACCTTATGAAGGCGTTACTAATTCCATTAGTTGAGAGAGTGAGGAGAATAGGAAGCCAGGTGGACACCCTTTTAGAAGGTTCGACTCAAATCCAAGTGGGTAAAAAGGTTACAGCTGATGCTCTTAGTTCAAAAAACGGAGAAAAAATCCATAATACAGGAAAAATGATCAAGGTCTTAGCAGATGCCCCAAGTTCCACAGATGGAGAGAAAACGCCCAACATAGAAAAAACGATCACGGTCCAAAAAACTATGAAGGACCCGAGACCCTCAACTCAACAAACAGGTTCAACCATGACGAGGCCCGTAAATAAAAATCCAGTCGTCCAACCTAAAGCGCCTCTCAACACACAGGCGCAGTCTGCACAAATTAACTCCCTTATGGCCTCTGCAAGAATGGGCAATACAAATACTAAATCAGACATGACTAAGACCGTTCCTACATCTGAAAAACGGCCACGTGAAAGGAATGTCGATCTACCCCCAGCTGCATCACAAAACGTTATTGTTTTAACGGGGGTTCTCCCATTATTAGCTACAGGAGGTCATGAAAACCACAGTAGTCTTAAAAATAAGGTGATTTTTTGGCTCAAAGAAAACAGACCTTTACCTCCCCACATAAATGGTGACATAATCATGGTGAGAAGAACAAACTGGGTCGGTATTCGCCCTAAAGATATAGAGGGCGACGTAATAATCATCACCTTCAAAGATCCTAGAGTCACCACACATATTACTGATTGGTTTTCAAACTTTAATAGTGGACCAATAATACCCAAACCACTCTCTTACTTCTACCCTGAAGCCCTAATGCGCCCAAAGTCATACCAATCGAAACCCCATTTTGACAAGTTCTCTTTTGAACAGTTTAGAAGACCAACCCAAAATAAATATCCCTTAAGGTATGTAGCAAGGGATTATATATTCCCTCCTTATAATGACTATCAAAACAGTGAATATATGTGGGAAAATAATCAAGTCCCGACCTCAAGACATTACCCTGTTGGTTATGCTCAAGGTCCTCGACTCATAACCCCATCCTGGAACTTCGCCTGTCACAATTATTATGAGCCACTCTACGGTCTTGATGACGTAGAATGACTCTTTCAAAGGAAAGAAGACTATTGGGGTACTGAGAAACCTGCTAGTATAACCACTAATGAATCCCCCACTCAGGGTTTTTCGGATGATAGGATTATAAAAAAACCTCTAGAAAACGGGGTGGAAAAAAGAGGAAAAAGTAATAAATGGGGCATAAACAAAACAACGCCCCGTTTGGGGCCAAAATCCATTGTCAATATACCTTCTATCCACGAGGAAAATACGAAAATAGCTTCCAAACTGCAGATCCTTTCCTGGAATCTGGCAGGTCTCTCTTCGAAAGTCACACAACCAGACTGGCTAGATGTGGTAAACCTTTATTCTATCTTGTGCTTCCAGGAAACTTGGGTGATTTCTCCCATCCATCTATTGGGTTTCCAGACGTTCCATTCACCGGCGATTGTGAGCAATCAGGGTAGACACAAAGGGGGACTCTGCTCATATATTAGCGTTGCTGTTGGCCACAGGATTATAAAAACGTTACTGAGAGTTTCATTCCAAATAATCGTTATGCATATTGGCCCTTCCCTGCTACTGCTAATTGTTAACTTCTATAATAATATGGCCTTAGAGCAGTTGGAGAAAGTTTTGGACGATCTACATCATGCCCTGCAAACAATTAAAGAAAATTTTGGGAATGAGTGTGCAATAGCAGTTATGGGCGATTTTAATTGTCACATCTGCCCAAACGTCCCAAAAGACATTCAAAATTAGGGGAGCCACTAAATAATTTCCTGGTCTCTTTTAATTTACATTTTGTTAATGAATTACTTTTCACCCCAAGACTTTTTAAACCAACCTTTCATGGTAGGGGAACAAACTCTGTTATTGACTTTATACTCTTTTCAAAAAATCATGCCCCGTTAATACTTTCTTGGGACACTCTTGATCACCTACATAGCGACCATAATCCGCTGTCTCTAATTGTCGAGTTACCCTCACCAACCACTATACAAAATAACCCTACAGCTAAGTATGAACAACCTATCAAAATGGGTGCTACTAATGGATACACTATCAAATGGGACAAAATCAACCCAACCAGCCTTCTGAAAAACTTAGTGAACATGAGGAGGGAGGAGGTATATATCTGTCTGTTCATCTCTGAAAAGCCCCATGTCATCCGTGAAGCCTTCCTCAAAATACAGGCCACATTAAAAGACCTATTGACGCGACAATTCAAGACAGGACCCATCGCTCCAAAAGGGTGGTTTGACAAAAACTGTTCCAGGGCTTTAAAGTCATTAAAAAACCTGTTGCATGTGATACCAAAACCACTCATAGAAATACGCCAGGCTAGACTTCGATACCGCCTAGCCATTAAAAATAGAAAAAAGGCCCTGAAGGCGGAAGCATGGCAGAACTTGGTGACAACGTCTGAAAACCAGGACATCTCGGCCTTTTGGAAATTCATCAACACCCCTCTCCCATGGGTAAAAATGCCCGAGAGGAGCCTGGACCTGGCTATCGATGGTGAGACGTGGGCGGCTTACTTTCAAAAGCTATATAGCAATCCCTTATCCTCAAAAGACCTCACATCAGAGCAAATTCCTTCTTTAACCATAACACCTCTCGGGGAGAGTCATTCCAATATTGTCTTCTCACATGAGGAGGTTGAGCTGGCTATCAGGGAGAGCCCAACTGGGAAGGCTCCAGGCCCCGATGCCATTCCAGCAGATGTCTATAAGGCAGATATAGAACTTTGGGCCCCTTTATTGACTTCTGCATTGAACTCTGTAAATGCCTCCGATCATCTTCCATCATGGGCCGAGGAAATAGTAATACCCATTTACAAAAAAGGAGACAGGCACTCTCCATCGTGCTATAGGCCCATCTCCCTGCTTGACACTCTAATGAAGATTGCTGGGCGCATCATCTTGAAACGATTAACCAAATGGACGGAAGATGAGAACATACTTTCAATCCTACAATATGGCTTTCGGTCTGGAAGAGGAACAGTAGAACAGACCCTAAATTTGCATCTCATCATGTCCAAATATGTGGACATCAAGAAGAGAAGCCTGTACATAACGTACATAGACTTAACCTCAGCATTCGATTGTGTCCTTCATGAACAATTATGGGATATTCTAGAACAATTGGGGATAGATCCATCAATCCTCCTTTTTATTAAGACCCTGTACAGAGATGCTGGAGCTAGAGTCAGATTCGGCCCAAAGGGAGAGTGTTCGCCAAGATTTAACATCAGCAGAGGGGTTAGGCAGGGGTGCATCTTAGCTCCTCTGCTTTTCTCGCTCTACATAAACGCTATAGGCGAACATTTGAAAAATATCAAATGTGACTTCCCAAAAGTAAGAGGTCAATCCATCCCAATCCTGCTATACGCAGATGACGCGGCAATTCTCTCCCAAACAAGAGTGGGGCTACAGAAAGCGGTTACAGCTTTTACTGCTTTTATGAATGATAGAGGTCTGAAAGTGAACATAGGGAAAACGTATACAATGCTATGTAGTAAAAAGTACAAAAAAATCCCATGCCCTGTATACATTGAGGACCAAAGATTGGAGACAGTGGAGGATTTTACATATCTGGGTATATGTTTGCACAGAAAAGTATCCTGGCAGGCGGCAGTTGAGAAGAGGAAACTCGCGTTTGTTAGAGCAATCGGCGGGGTTCGAGACTTTGCTGGAAAAATAGGGGGGAGGCCGGTAAAACAGCTTATCACTATATACAAAGCAAAATGCGCCTCAACAGCAACTTATGGGGCCGGTCTTTGGGGAATTGACAAAAATATTTCATCGATACAAATAGTGGAAAACTATTTCTTAAGGTATCTTCTGGCTACATCAAAAGCAACCTCTGTGTACATGATGCACATTGAGCTAGATCTACCGTACATATCAGATATAATTAAAGTCGAGCCCCTTCTTCTGTGGCACAAAATCTGGACCACCTCCGAGACGGCTTTGAACAGAGAAGTGATACTAGACATTTTAAATCAGGAGGGGGCCAAACATCTGAATCAATCTAAATGGTTGGCTTATGTCAAAAACTTCTTTGTTGAAATTGGGCGCCCAAAGTTCTTCACAGATCCTTTTTCACTGGAAAATATCTCAAGGAAAATCTTGAGAAAGACCCTAATGGATTACCTGGAAACAAAAAGATGGAAGAAGCAAAAACTATATAAAACTATCCAGGCATACCAAAGGGTGACACCATATTAGGGGCTGCAATTATATCTTTCCACTGATTACTCGTGTTACTCTAGAATGTTGCTTACTAGGTTTAGATTGGGCACCTTCTTCCGTCTTGTAACATTCCCTATATGTAATGATTGGTCTCGTATTCCGTGTCCTTGTCCATGTGACGATACTTCATCACAATCCAATATCCATACCATTTTATTCTGTAGATATTACATGACTCCCAGGAAATCTCTACTGAGACCCCTACTTAAGAAATGGGGTGTGAGGTCCTGCAAAAACGCTTTTGAGCGTCTACAAGAGCTCGAAGATAGGGACGTGATATCTATAATTGAACAGTTTTTAAAATTATTGCTTAAATTCAGAAAATCTCTAGAATGGTCTATGTGATATTGATGCCTTTTTTAACGCTTTTATTCTATGTGCTTATTGTATTTTTTAACTGACAAATTGACGGTTTTAAATTGAAATGGTACGTTTTTTTAAAATTACTGACATCTTTGTAATTTATTGCTATGTATGCTTACATGATATTTCTTTTTGAATATCGAATAAAGCTTATTTTGAACCTTTGAACCTTAATTATTAAAATTGTGTCTGGACAAAGCTGTACCTCTCAGATGATGTCTAACTAGAGCAACGCATGGTAGTTAAAAATACAAAGGAAAAAGAAGAAGGGTTTAGACACACTCAAGAAATGATGCAAGATTACCTGGAAGCAAGTGGATGCAGGGAACAAAAGTATTTCCATGTTTACTTCAAAGTGTCCAGTAACACCAGTGCCCTGGGGAGTGCAAGGCCCACTTCAAGATGATTACTGCTGCTTTTTACTACCAACCACTGGTGTAGGGCACCTTTACTAGGCCACTGTCTTCTGTCACATACCAATATAATTTGGTTGTAGATATCCTGTGCTAAATTTTTCATGACAGGGTGTATGTTGTCCCTGATGACCAAAGTCATCAAGCACAAAGCAGATTCTTGCAAAACTGAAACATGTCCAGGAAGAACCTTAGTACCAAGGAGAGATTAGCAGATGTGGTGGATTGAGCACAGGGACTCATTCTTGCACTTAGGAGAAAGATTACATTGCAAGGATGCATGTGAATCTATATGTCAATCCCGAGGACACTGGTAGTGGTGTCTACTTACCATTGATATGAGCATTACTTGAGAGCGCCAGAGTGCAATTCTAAGATGGCTGCACTTTAGTGAAGCTCTAAAGATCAGAAAAAACAAACTAAAACTGCATTAAAATAGTAGTGTATTGTGTCACAATGTACTGTGGATTTATGAGGAAACACATTCTGGTGAGCAGCAGTCCATATGACATCAGGTGGCGGCAGAGCCGGACTGGGAACGAAAACCGGCCCTGGCAAAGTGCTCCGTCACCCCCCTCCCCCCAACCGAGCTCTTTGCCGGGGCTGGTTTTCGGCCAATTTTGTTACAGGGCCAATTTTGCAACTATGCTGCAAAAACGGTCCTGTAACAAAACGGACCCCAGGGGCCCAAAACCGACCCCCACCCTTGCGGCGCACTGGGGGATTGCCCGGTGCCAGCAACAGCCAGTCCGGCCCTGGGTGGCTGCAGTGAACAGTGTTTATTTCCTGACCGAACAAACCATGGGGCGTGACATCATTGACCAGCTACACAGCGTGTGATTGGAAAGAGTTTAATGGAAAAGTATACGCATTGGTGGTCAAGAAACTACAACCAAGATCATACAAAATATGCAGCACTGCCACGCAAAATACAGTTAGACAATATACGGATCAATAATGCTGAAGGCAGATTCCAGCAGTTTTAAAAAGCATAGATAAAGACAATTATCCAATATCAAGAAGTGCTAAAGGTGGATCAAACAGGTGTAAAACAATATGAACTGAAGCATCCAAAGAATAAAGTATAGGACTTATTGAACCCACTAAGGAGAGTTTCTATATCACAGCTAATGCTGTGCCCAAGAGGAAGCACAGGGGTTGTGCTAAAGCAGCAGCCCATATTTCCAGCAGCCAGCCTATCAGCAGAAGGTTGTTCTGCTGATGGAGCCCATAAAGGATGACCCGAGACTGGTCCATCATAGGGCCAAGGCCAGGCCACATATCGAAATGATCATGATTTCCAGGCGGAGAGGCCAGGGAAAGTGCTACTCCCAAAGTCAGTAAGTTCAACACTGGTGTACACTGCTGCTGCCTTCTTCTAACCATCACCACCCTTTGACACTGCCAAAAGCTAAATATTGGTGATAGATGTACTGCATTGATACAGACATTTGAAGATTTTATTGATGCACTTGAAGAGACTGATAATCGGAAGATTATCAAACATCTCAATAATCTTGCTGGTGAAAGAGGTCATAAAGAAAATACCAAGAACTGGCAAAAAAAGTCAGGTACCGTCAGATTAAAAATGCATTTAATCTCAAATTTAATCCAGTATCAAATGTTGACTATGAACAATATGTCTTCAATCACGTATGTCAAAGAGTTGGTGAAACAATCAATGAATTTGTGGAAAGACTCAACACACTCCTTAATCACTGTAAGATCAATGAATTTAAAAAGGTAGAAGCCATGCAGCCTAGAGTAATCAATGGATGCTTGTTGGATTCATCAGATGACGAATGTTGAAAGAAACTTAGTCTGGAGAGAGTGTTGATTGCTAGGAGAGCTGAGAAATGTGCTTAGGGACAGGCTACCAACATATAGGCCAGAAGAGCCCGAGCAAGTCAGTCATGAATGTGAAAAGTAATTCAAATTAAAAGACTGAAGGCCACAAAGTGATGTTTACAGGCAAGAAATATGTGTTTCCGATGTGGATCTGGGGTTTCACACGAAGGAAAGTGTCCCACCATTGGTCAGATATGCAAAGGCTGTGGTAAAGAGAATAAAGAGAGCCATTTTATGATGATGTGCACAGCAAAGAAAAAAGTGCATCATGATAATAAGACAAATGGCCACCAGAATGTTCCAGAAACAACCTTCGAAGCGAGCCCACAAGGCCAAGCGACAACATCAGTTTAGACAAATATATATTTAACAAAGTCAATTGTCATCTAAATTAACCACACGCATCGAACTCCGCTCCGCTTGCGGAGATTTGCATCACATTTAAAACAGGGAATTCATGTAAAAACTCTGACTACGCCACGTAACTGAGTTAGCTACTGTACCCACAACCCATTTATAAAACAACTTTACCTTTACATGCTAAATAGCATATAACAAATTCATAAAAGTGAGTTTGAAAAATATCATGCAATGAGAGAGGTGATGATTTTGGGGTCCTCCTAACCTAGGGGGAGGACCGAGCAGATGCCTTGAACACAAAGAGCATATCATGCTAAACTATTCGGTGGTGGTCCTATTCTCCTAGGACCACCCCAAGCAAAGTTATGGGCAAAAAATAAAATGCCAACCAAAGGCCCAGCAAAGCATTATGCGGCGAGTTTCAAGAGAATCAAGCATACAATAGAAAATGCTACAGAAATTGCATACTTCAATCCAAAGCTCTACACGAAGATTGTAATTGATTTTATTTGATTGGGATTGTAGTACCATTGGACTAGGAGCTATCCTTGCACAGCATAGTGGATGCCCAAATGGCTCTTTAGGTATAGATCTTTAGGTGTTGCTTCTGATCTTCAAATCAAATCAAAAACCATTTATAAAGTGACTGGAGTTCCAGCGATAGAATCAGACCAAAGAAGAGAGAGCAGGCAGGAGAGTTATAGCACAAAAGAGCCAGATCTTGGTGCAGTGGTTTTAATTATCCAACCAGTACTGGAATGCATTTGGTTTGCTGCGCAATTTATAAATCCCATAGCATAGCATTGCATTAACCGGGAAAGGATCAGAATCCTGCTGACTATTTTTCAAGAGTGTCCATTCAAGGTCATGCAAAAACAACAATTGATGGATGGAATGCTGAATAATGTCAAACATTTACCCTAGTACAGATATCAGGATCTAAATCCATCGCATTTTTGCTCACCATGCCATTCCAAATTTAATCAGTCTTGACCCTGCTTGCCATTGCCATTGTTTGCCAACTACCTCAACCACAGAGAGAACTTCCACCAGCCCACACCACAGCTGTGCTCCTCCACCCTCCACCTTGATCACTACCCAGAATCCTCAGAAGAAGCAGTCAATTCTCCTCCCACCTTGCCCCCAAATCTGGAACGACCGCCCCTTACCTCTCTGATCAGCACCAACACTACTGGAGTTAAGAAAGAGACTAAAAACACCTGTCTCTTCAACAAATAGCTTGGAGCAGCAGCACGTTTCCCCAGCGTCTGGAGACCCTCACAGATGATAAGTAGTGCTCTGTAAATCCCATTTGATTGATTGAAGATTTTAAATTATATTTTTCAATGACCAGGTATGATATTTCTGCTTGCTACCGTGCACATGTTATAAAACGTTACATGTAATAAGGAAACCCAATATTATCTTATGAACTGATAGGTCTTGCAGTAATGAAACTACCAGGGCATTTAAAACTTAAAACCACATGTCCAGTTTCTTAAACATACCGCACCCTGCCCTAAGGTCTGTTTAGAGCCTTCTGAAGGGGTCACTTATATGTATTAAAAAGGAAGGTTTAGGCATTGTAAAGAGATTATTTTGCTAAATCAAATTGGCAGATTAAAACTGCCCATAGGCTGCAATGATGGGCCTAAAACATGTTTAGAAGGGCTACTTACGCATGTGGCACAATATGTGCTGCTGGTCCACTAGCAGATTTGGTACTGCAGCACAACAGGAAGTGTTCCGATTAACAAAGGTCATGTGGAATAAGCATGGGAGGAAAATCCGTTTCGCTCGCGGATTTTGCGGATTTTCGGTAAATTCGCAATCCGCGAGATTCCCGAATCTCCCGCAAAATCTGCAAATCCGCGAGCAGCGGATTTTGCTCGCACTGTTCGCGTGAGTTCGCGGCTTCCCAGTACAACTTCGCGCCCCGCGAATAAGTGCAAAATTGCAGAAATACGATCTTAGCAAAACTGAAACTACTTACCAGGTTCAAAAGTTCAGGCTCATCATTAGTAGCCATTTCCTGTAGTGCTTCCTGAGGGGCCCCTCCAGAGTTCAGTTGCCAGTTGCAACTATTATGTGACCCTGCTCTGAACCTCAGAATAGTTACACATATGCCACAAAGGTCCTGAATTACAGCTAAGGGAGACAAGCAGGAGCCAGGCTGGAAGTTCAAATCCATTAATCAGCCCCTAATTCATTATTGTCAGTTGGGGCAGGGCAGGTGTTGTAACTAATTTTGCAACAATGAAAGCACTTAGCAAGTCCAAAAGATCACTAATCAGGAAGCACTAAGGAAGCAGGTGCCAGCTAAAAAAATATTCTGTGACACATTATTCAGCCCCAAATTAATTCAGGTCACTTGAGGCAGGTAAGGTGTGCTTGCGTTGCCACAATAATGTACACTGACTGGACAACCAGAGGGTGCTGTGATGAAACAGAGGGTGGCATGGGTGGGGCAGAGGGTGGCATGAGTAGTCAGAGAGTGGCAGCGGTGACAGAGAGTGGCAGTGATGAAGAAGAGTGTCCCAAACAGGCTGGACACGTAGAAACAACAAGTTTGCGAAAATTGCGACCCGACAGGTAAGTTCGCAATTTGCGAAATTGTACAAAACCCTCGCGAACTGGCAGAAACCCGCGCAAACACAAAAAAGAAAAATCCGCAAATTCGCGAGAATTCGCGGATTTTGCGGATTGCGAGTTCGCAAATCCGCAAAATTCGCGAACGCGAGATTCGCAAAATTCGCCTATGCTTAATGTGCAAATTATAACACTATAACTGTTTATTCTCAGCTGTGTAGGTACGGAAATTATATATTAGTGCAAAATATCAAATA